>NW_026623100.1:38952226-39277226 GCF_023065955.2 Ursus arctos
TGCAGGGGCGAACCAGTACACATGGCTCTTCTTGCCCTCCGTGCCTGGGATCTGGACGCTAAGAAATACATATTGTGGATAGTGTTGTGAAGGGAAAAGTCTTAAGTTCTTGGAATAATGGGAGGCCTGACTGTTTCATTAGAAGGATGAGAGGCCTCCATGGAGAAAGGTCTGGAGAGGGCTGAAGAGATGGGCCAATGGAATAAAGGCTGTAGGGCCCATGTACACATTCCCAGGCATGGAAGGACTGAACCAAGGGTAGGGTTTGCACAAGGAGTCCAGCGGCATGCAGTGAGCTTAGGTTGTTGGAGAGGCCAGATCATGTGGGGCCTTGGAAGGATTTCAGGTTTGGTTCTAATGGGAAGCCACTGAAAGGTTTTTTTAAGCAGGGGAATGGTTAGACTCTGGCTGGGGATAGAAAATAGATGGAAGAGGTAAAGGCAGAAGTGGGGGCTGTATAAGTGAGGCAAGAGGAGCTGGCTGCTTGCCCCAGGGTGGGGGATAATAGGATTGTCAGGACTGGCCTTGAGGTGTGTGGGGAACAAGGAGGGTCAGTAATGAAGCCCAGTTCCCAGAGACCCTTTAACTCAACCTTTCTGGAAAGAACTCTTCCTCTTCCTTAATGTGTCTTTCCCCTCATCCTCACCACTCTGCAGAGATAAAGTTAAACCTATTTTTCTCATTTTATCTTTTCAGTTTAGTTCTTCTTTTTTTATTTGTAAAGATATCTTGTCAAATAGATTCCAATTACATGGTCTTTAATAATAACTTTCTGTACATAACAGGTTTTATTCTTTTGAAGGGCTGAGTGATGTTCTGTGACGTAGATGTGTACCATACTGATTGAACCTCCTGGTCTCTAACTCTTGTTTCCCCCCCTTTGCAGGTCGACCAGTATCTCTACCACATGCGTCTTTCTGATGAGAACCTTCTGGAGATCTCTAAGCGGTTCCGCAAGGAGATGGAGAAAGGGCTTGGAGCCACCACCCACCCCACTGCTTCAGTGAAAATGCTGCCCACCTTTGTGAGGTCTACTCCAGATGGGACAGGTGCTGCACGCGGGGGGATCGCTCTGGGTGCTCTGTTGCCCTGGGGAGATTTGGGTGGCTTTTTGTTCAAGGACTGTAAGGACGATATATCAGTGAAGGTTGTTTTGTTTCATGCCTCAGAAATCAGCCCTGGCTAGTTTAAGCATACAGGAAGTTTAATGAAGTCGACGGGGAGGGGTAGTCAGGAAAACTGGAAAGCAGGCAGCCGTGGCAATCAAGGTAGAGGTAAGTTTTTGTCACCCCTACCAAGGCATTGCTGCCAGCCATTTGTTTCCCGTTGCTGCGCTGAGACAGGCTCATGGGCTCAGTTGGGGAGCTCACAGTCCCACTGAGATTGCATACAGTCATGGTGATGAAGAACAGACGTGTCTGGGAGGGTCATAGCCGAGGCCAGGGCTGTCACTCTACGTGGCACATTCCACAGCCTTGCTGGAGAAACAGTGTGGTACAGATTGTCCTCAATGTGTTTCTTGAACTCCATGAAGAGTGCTGGAAGTCCACATATGCGTGGAAGGACGTGAAGAGCCACAGTGCATCTCTAGGTAGTTAGGCTCTGAGGGTGTGCACACAACCTATCACACTTCGTTTCGTCCCCTTATTTGGATACAGACCCTGTATTTCACATGCACCACCCAGCAGGTGATTTAATCAAACCAGAGTACAAGGGGGTGGTGGAGTGGAAGTGGGAAGGTAGGCTGGGCTAGCGAGCCTTGCACGCACACCTAACCCAGTGGGTCTTTCTTCAGTCAGCCCAGGGGAGTAATAGTTTTCAGGGGGTGCGGGCAGAATGGTCTGGGTAATGCCCAGCAGCGGCAGCGTCTGCCATGGGGCACGGAGGGACGGGGCGGCCGGTGGAGATGGGGCGAGGCCCGGTGGGATGTGCTGGGCAGAGACGGGAGTCGGACGGGATGTGGAGCTCTGCTGTCAAGGGGTGGCCGCATCCTCCGAGAAGGGACAGAACGCAGTTGTGGCAGCAGCCGTTCACTGGTGGACATGAGGTACCTGTGGGGGCCACGGAGGGGGGCAAGCAGTGTGAGACAGCCACCTTCGTGTGGACCGGAGGGAGGGAGGGAGAGAGCCCGAGGGGCAGCCGCTGGCAGGGGAGGAGCCAGCAAGCACAGACTCCGAGCCCCCCAGGCGGGGAGCACCAAGAAGCCGGCTGGTCGCTGGCGGGGCCCCTGCAGAGCAGTGCCGAGGACGGGAGCTGGGGAAGAGCACGGGGCCAGGGCTCATTCATGCGCCATGTGCCTTCAGAAGTTCCATCCCGTCTGGCTCCTTGAGGCTGACCCGCCTGAGAGCCTCTGGGGACCTGGTTTGTCTAACAAGACTTTGGACCTTCCTACAGTTTGGAAAATAAGCATGTTTGCCCTGGGACTCAGCTTGGACCCAGCACTGAGGGTGTGGCCTGGTTTAGGATTGCTCCGAGTGTGTGTGTCTCAGCCCCGCAATGAGTCCCCTGAGTGCGCGGCCGCCTGCGATACCCGGGTATCCCTCAGGTGCCCTCCAGACTGCCACTGTTTACCGTACCTACCACTCCCTCTGACTGGCGGCCACACCCGCTTCTATTGTTTTTATTTGACATTCGGATAAATTTACTAGCTCCTTAAGGCCAGGGACATTGTCTTATTTCAGGCACCACCACTAGGCAAGCTCCCCAAGTATCTACTACATTTTTATGGGCTAAGAGCTTTTCTGAGCACCTACGTAACTCATTTACTTTTCATAAAACCCTATAAGGGAGGTACACATTTTATCTACTTTTTAAAATTTTTTTTAAGAGGAGGAATTTGAAGCTTGGATGGTCAAATACTTGCCTAAGGTCACACAGCTAATGAGAGGCTGAGTCAGGATTCAAACTCATACATGCCAAAGGTCAGGCATCAAGACTGCACCCAATCCATTATGTGTGTGCGTGCACGCGTGAGCTTGTGTGCTCAGCACTACAGCGCATGGCCCAAGCGCAGCTGAACGTGTTTGAAATGTGGGGCCGGATGTCTGGCTTCGGTAGGTGAAGACAGTTGTTGAGGAGAACTAGGTATGGGACCGGCTTTTAACATTCTCACCACTTTCCTGAGATCGGAGACCTGGACACTTGCCTTTGCCTCTTAGAGTTTGTGCCGATTACTGTGTGATGTGGTCATTGAGTCTTCTTCCCTGACCTCAGGCTGGAGTCTTGGGATCCTGTCTGCATCTCAGGGTGGAGCCGCAAGTAGCAGTTAGCCTCGTGAATGGGAGTTGCCTGGACTGAGGTGGGAGCCAGAGGCTGACTCCTGCAGTCTTCTGGGGCAGTAGGGTCTGGGGCAAGGCTTCCTGCTTGACCTCCTTTGCACACAGACGCAGGGAGATTTTTACATGACTTTGGTGGTACACAGAGTACCTCTTTATAATGTCAGATTCTACAGGATAGATGACGATGGTGTGTAAAAGGAATAATGTGTTCCGGAATGCTTTATTTCCTTAAGCAGAGCGAGTGCCCCCTGGAGTAGTGGAGACCAGACTGTAGGAGCCCCTGCCCTCAGCCCCTTCATCTCTCCCTTGCTGGGGTCCTTGGGCCAGCTGCTCACCCCAGCTCTCTGGGACTCAGCTTTTTCTCCTTTGTACGATGAAGAGGTGGGTCTGGCAGTCCAGCTGTTCTGTGCATGTACTAGAACCAGCGGGCTGTTTATTTACGCACTAAAAAAATTCTTTGAAATACTGTGATTGGGACAAACCACTTAATGTCCAGCAGTTGGGCACCAGTCAATTCATGCAGAAAACGGTCCTCTGCAACCCATTATAAAGTAGGAGAGAGATTTACCTATATTCATACTCTGTAAAGTCATGTATATATGTGTGTGTACAGGTATATAAAGTTTCCAGGACGCACTGTATATGGCAACTCAGTAATACCACCTCCAGCTATAGTGTGACTTGAACAGATTCCCATAGGAACCAAAGAGGCATGTTCAAGACTGTTCATAACATTGTTGCTTATAATGACAGCATATTGGAAACAGTTTATGGACTATCCCTGTGGAGGGATACTATGCAACATAAATGTGTGTATATTAATATGGATACATCTAAAAAACAATGTGTGAAACATTGAGGAAGGAGGGGCACCTCCCAGTAGCTGGATGTAACTTCAAAATCCCTCCAACAATGATGTGCATTTATTAGGATCTAAACTGGAATATAGATCTAAGATGAATGATAGGAATTGCTCTTGTAAAGTCAAGAAAGGAAACTGAACTTGGGGAGGGGAAGAAGTGGGGATGTAATTTAAAATGGTCATCGTCAAGGCTTTCAATTTTATATTTTGTTAGTTGTGGCTCAAAGTTACGGACTGCGGTAATAAGGATCTGACTCTTCAGTAGATAAAACCTATCAGAAATGGAATTCGGCTTTATTGGCACCCCAGTAAAGTGCTGAGAAGAGAGACTGTGGGTCAGTCGTGTGTGGGGATCTCTGCCTCTCCCCTAGACAGCCTGTGGTGCGCCATCAGCTTCCCGGCCCCGGCCACAGCCTGGGGTTGTTGCTACTGGGGGTTATGTGTCTGTCCCACAGAAGGCAGCGGTCTGCACTCAAGTGATGCCTTTGCCACGATGGCCTTACTCAGTACCTTCCTCAGCCCATTCCTTTTTATATCTGGGAAATTAAATCTCGGATCTAAACTTCTGATCTAGAGGGATGTAATCTTTAAATCAGTGGCTTTCTAACTTTTCTGGACTGCATGCTTACACCAAGAAATACACGTGTGTCAGTATTTGTATATAGCTGAAACAAGTTTTAGGGACCAGTGTCTGTTCTTACACGTGGTGCGGTCAGATACATTGCTGTCTGTTCATTTAAAAAAGCTGCTGGTCAGGAGCCACCGAGTTTTTTCCAGCGTGCTGTTTGAGTGCTGCTGCCTTAAAAGCTCCTCATCCAGTGTTGTCCCAGATGGGCATTTGTAAAATTGGCTTCTTCTTGGTGGGGTGGGAGGTGGTTTCAGGGCGGTGTCGGGAGGGGTGAGGATCAGAATTCTAGTAGGTTCACTGGGGTTGAATTCAAGCTGTGTGCTTTCAAGCAGTTCATGTATGCCCTTATCCTCAGTTTCTTCATTTGTAAAGACAGGAACCATTAGGGGGTTGGAGGCCCAAGAATTAAGGGAAAAGCAAATATGTGACCTTCTCATGTTCTGTAAACGCAGTCCGTGCAGCCACAACTCACCTCTGCAAGAGCCAAGGCCAGCACCAAGTCACTGAGAGAGGGCGAATAACCCTTCTGGGTCCTTGCTTTTGGAGGGAGTGGCTGTGAAGGTTCATCCCCGTCACCAGAGGCCCTGCATTTTGGAACGAGGACTAGGTTCCAGCTCTTGTGTATATGGGTCCCAGCTGTCTAATGGTAGTGAAAATCCTGGTAGAAAGTGTGGGAGAGACTCCAGGAAGCTTCAGGCTGTCCATTTACGATGGAGGCCTCCATTACACTGAAGGAAAAGGAGCTTCCATGTCATGGTTTGGGGTGTGTATGAGAAGGAAGGGAATGTCAGTGGACACTGAGCCCATGGGGGCTGATTCTAAAATATCCGCACTTAATAGATTGTGTGGACCATCTTTGTACAGAAATGTAGTTGGCACAGATAAAAATGAAATATATGTAGATGGACCAAGAATATCTTATTCAGATGGCTGTCAGTCTGGGTATGTAAAAAAAAATCCTCCCCCTTCCTCTACCTCCCCCACCCTCCAGTTTTAAAAAGTTGAAAGAATTGTATAATGGACATCTGCATAGAGACTATCCAGATTCTTCTACATTGATATTTTACTAGATTTGCTTTACCGCACTCCTCCCTCCTCCTACCCATCAGTCCATTTTGTTTAATGATGCATTTGCAAAGTAAAGTATAGAAATCAGTTTATTTCAACCCCCAAATTTCAGTATGCACATTACTAAATAGATTTCGGTATTTGTTTTCTTTCTAATATAAAATTTACAGACAGTGAGATGACAGATTATAAGTATCATCGGATGAGTTGACAAATACATACAGATTTAGTATAGTGTATATATTTAATATAACCCCCATTAAGAGAGAGGACATTACCACCAGCCCAGAAAAGTTTCCTTGTGCCCCTTCCTAGGTGTTCCCTGTCCCTGACCACCAGCGGCAATCACTTTTAAATTTTCCATGTGTTTGAGTTTTGCCTGTTGAACAACTTTCCATAAATCTAGTTATACAGTATTTACTCTTTATGCAGGTCTTCATCTATCCATTATACTGTGGGCTTTAGCCAGGTTGGGTATACCAGTAGTTCGTTCCTTTCGGTTGCTGATTTCATGGTGTGTTTGGAAGCCTATATGAGGTGCCTATTGATGGACACCTGGGCTGTTTCCAGTCTTTGCCTATTAGAACTAAAGCTGCTACAGACAATTTTGCACAAGCCTCTTTGTGGACTCATGCCTTCATTTTCTTGGGTAAACAACTAGGAGTGGAATTTCTGGGTCATGAGGTTTGGCGTGTATTTTATTACAAGAAACTGCCAGGCTCTTTCCAAAGTGATTGAACCATTCCATTTTATACTTTACACTCCCACCAACAGTGCAAGAGTGCCCTTTGTTCTTTATCCTCACTGATATTTGTTGCCTGTACCCTTCCCCTACCTTCTTTTGATTTTTTTTTTTTTTTGCAGTGCGGAGTTGAGTAAAGCATTTGTTTGTATCTGTCAGGAACCCTGCCATCTCTGACCTCTTCGTAGGCAGCCCTGCCCTAAGGTGATGGTGGTGTCTGCCCCAGCCACAGTCCTGTCAGCGGGCATACCACATACATCACAGGGACCCATCTGGCTTTCAGAGGACAGAACAGTTCCATCCGAGGAGTAAACACAAGAATAATTGACACCATTTAATGAGCGATGTCTGTGCTGGGTGATTTACTTAAATAATCTGTTTTATTCCCCATGCAAACTCTCTAAGAGAGACATTCCAATTTAAAAATAAGGCAACTGAGGCCAAAGGAGGTGGGTGATTGCCAAGGTCGCACATGGCCAGTGAATGGCAGAGGTGAAGAGTTGAAGAGTTTAAGGATTTAAGCAGAGGGAGTCCTGAGTCCATGGCCAAAACATTCATAATTTACATCCACTCATGTTGCTGAACGAAAGTTTCTGGAACAAATTGGATTATCACCTTTTTAAATACATCAGAGATAGGGGTTGGCTTGGTACCATTAAAATAAGAAGCTCAAGTACAACCCAATTGAGAATCTGCTAATATTCCAGATGCAAGTTCCATTTTAGAAATAAACTTTCTTTGTGGTGTCTTTATCACCCTCTTGTCTCAACAAGATTGTTCAGATATAAAGATGCCTTGTAAGGCCCAGTGGGTTGAAGGCTTTGCTGTATTGATCATTGGATACTTTCCCACTTCCCTGAATTGTGAATTATTTTCACAGGTGAGTATATCTCCTGTCTAGCCAGACTGAAGTGCCGAGAGAGCAGGGGATGGTGATGACGATGATGATGATGATGACGGTGAGAGTGACAAACTGTAGACTTACTAAATGCCAACTGCCGTGCTTAGCACTGTCTTTGAGCAGTTTCATTTATTCTGACAGTGACCCAGTGGTAGGCACTATGAACCCCATTTTATAGAAAACTAGATTCGTTTGATAGGCAACTTGCCCCAAGTCCCATGGTGAGCAGATGGAAGGGCTTGATTTTAAGCCCGCCTGCTGAGGGTCAATGCCTGTGTGCTTAGCCGCACCGCTAGAGGTGCATCGTATGCTTCTCTGCCCCTGCTCCCTCCCTCTGCCCCCTGCTAGCACAATGCATTCATTCTTTGGCTAGTTTGGTTCCATAGAGTCCCCACCGAGGCTGGTCCTCTGTGGGGCAGCCTATGCTAAAACTGCCTTGTGCCCCACCTTCAAAGAGTGAAAATTGTCCTTGGGGAGATAAGGCTCACACAGATCAAATGATTACAGAATGGTACCCAGTCATATAACGTACGCACACAGTATGATAAAGAGAGACTAGGCTGCTGGTAGGTTGCACAGAGGCTAGTAAAACCTGAAAGGAGCCCTTATCTTGGTTGCTCAGCATTATATCAACACGCGTGCAGTGGAGACAGATTAATAGCCACCACACAAGCAAGTTAGTGGATTTATATGGCACCGACAATATAAACCAGAGATTGTATTGATAAGTGGTTTCCATATAGTAGTAGCTAGAGCTTATTAAACATTTATGTGTACCAGGCTTTGTGCCAAACCCCTTACACATTCATTGCATTGAATCTTGGCCAAACATTGTGTGTGTGTGCACGCGCGTGTACACATGTTGTGTGTTTGTGTCTCTGTGCCGTGGGGAGTGGAGGGCCGGTGCTGGCTAGAGAGGTCATTACTATCCCCTTTTAACAGATGATGAAACCTGACATTCCGAGTAATTTACCTGAAATTGTACAGCTAATACATAGTAAAGCAGGATTTGAGCTGCTGATCTACCTGCCTGAAAATCTGAACACACCCAACAGATTGAAACATGTTTTAATCCTTTGAAGAGTGGTTTCACATCTGTGGAGCAAATGTAACACTTCTGTGACTGGCACATATTTTGAGTTTAAGAAACAGTTCTTGAATAGCAAAACACCAGGATGGTGCTTTCCGATGGTGCTCTGGGAGCTTTGGGGGCACTTAACAACGTGTTAATTGTGCTCCAGCCGCCTTCTTTCAGTTGGAGCAGCTCTGTTTTTCTCTAGTTTTACGTTTTGGCATCTGGCATCCTATTGCTTAAAATGATTAGAAGACCAACGTCGTGGAAGATCCGATTACCCTGTTCCTTGACTGTACTAGACACCAGCATTAACTGTGATTTGATACCTTTAATGACATGGAGTTACTTTATTTCTGAGCTACTGAGTGGAGACCAGCATTGTATTCTAATGAAGTAGCTGGGATGTTGGATCTTAAAAAAAGGCCACCAGATGTGGTAGTGGCCGTGGTGGTTCCAGGTACATGGAGAATATGTGCCTCAAAACCTGTGTCTGCTAAAGGTAGTTTTGCTAGATTACCTGTCCAGGACCTGGAGATCTCTCCTTTTATTCCTCTTAATTGGAGTCCATCCCATATAATCTTAGAGCAGTCTCATGCGCTCTTGCAGTGTGCTAGCTAGCAGGCACTTGAAAACTAAAAGATAAACAAGGTCTCCAACCCAGAGCTACTCCAGGGAGGAAGATTGGAATGTTCAGTGCAGTCATCTGGGGCCCCTGGAAATGTTCCTGCTGTGGCAGGGCAGGCAGGAGCTAGTGCCCTTGGGGGCATTGAATTATTAAAGGACCACTTAGAAACTGATTGTGACAGTACGGATGTGTGTCTTTGACCTACCTCAAAGTTCAAGGCTGCATGCCTCTGGCATTAGGTGATAAGAGGTGATGTCCTTATGGTTGGATCTAACATGGCCCTGGGGTGACCAACCATCCTGGTGTGGTGTGCCTGGGAGTCTCTCAGTTTTAGCACTGAAAGTCCCATGTCGGTCTTGGGCAAACTGGGGTGGTTTACCACCATACATGGCCCTGGAACCCAGGGCTTCATCACTGCTTGGCCTGACTATCTTGCAGCGTCCTCCTCACCAGCGTCCCTGGCGCTAGACCTGTCGTCCACAGTGCTACTAAAGCCCTGTTGAAAACAAAGCTGACTCTGTGCTTCAAATCCAAGTCCTTGGCGTTGGCATTTGCTACATGCATGTAGCCGTGTTGTAGGAGTTCTACGCTGCGGTCACTCCTGATGTGCCATTCCCTGAACAGGCCATGAACTTCCACACCCTTACATATGTTCTTTTCCCTGTCTGGCAACTTTATACCATCATTCAGATCTGGCTAGAAGCCTTCCTTGTCCGAGCAAAACCAGTCATTCATTCCTTCTATCATGGACTCGCCCCTGTGCATTGAACTGCTTCCTTTCTCACCAGTCTGGTCAGGGACTGGGTCTGCATACAGCACCACATAGCCGAGAAGCTTTTAGTGCTAGGTTCAGTGCTCAGTGTGGAAATAGATGATTGCAGAATGAGAAGTATTTCATTGGCGGTCCTAGAATAGATTCTGTGACTCTTAAAATAGTGATTTTTGAAAACTTTTTTTAAGTAGTAGACCCTATTCCCAACTTTAAACAAAATGAAATCTTATGTGGAACCCCATTATCTAAGACAGTAACGGTAGGGGAAAGATTAAAATTGGAAGTGAGGAGGTGGGAGGTGAGGTTGTGCCTTAATTGGCCTTCCTTAACCCGCGAAGATCAGGCCTTGCCACCTGCACGGGTCCCCAGAACTCCGGGAACACTGAGTAAAAACCTCTTGTTCAAAAAGATGCTTCTAGAGCTTGTCCTGAAAAAGCCTGGGGGTGAGGGGGCCGGGCTCTGGCTCCAACCTTGAACAGGCAGGGTGCTGCCCCTTCTGAACATAGTTGCCTTTGACGAAGGGCTCTGCTGCTTCAAAATACAAACCCAAACCCAACCTGTTTGCAGGTCAGTCAGTCTCCGAGCACTGGTAGACACAGTGCTCCAAGTGCCTGATGGGAGGAACAGGTGGTGAGCTATTTTAATTAATGGCAAGTACCTAATGATTGAAAATAGATCCTGTTGGAAACTCCAACTGGCCCTTGCCTCTCCTACCTCAAAAATTGCCTGGACATTGCCAAGTGCAGGCCACTTATTCTTGCTTTATTAGCTATGCTGAAGTTACGGCCTGCTCAGACCCATCACTGATGTCTCATCAACTAACCTGATGGTGACTGTCATGTTCAGGCGGCTAGTCTAATGCCATTTTAGTCCTCCTCAGCCTGTCCCCGAGACAGGTGAGTTCCCAGGAGAAAATGAAACCCTTTTATCTTGCTGACCTTATGTATTTGATAAGAGCCTCACTGAAAGTGGGCAGAATGGTAGTCTAGGATGGGAAATGAGTCAGCAAACACACTCTGCCAGACGGAACAACTTGGATCTTAACTGTTGGGCAATTTGATGGAGGGTGGCACGACCTAATGCTCCTGTTGCCAGTTCTCTTAACCGTGGGCCGGCAGTGCTGCATTTGAGTCCTTGCTTTCTTGTAGAAGAGGGTTGGTACCCCTTCTCTTGTCTGGTTTTGGGGGGAATGCTTTTAATGAGGAGGACCTTTGGCAGAGAGGGCTTGGTGGAAAAAGAGGTCCTGTGTGATTGTGTGAGATGGCAATGATTTGTGGCTACCAAAAAGACTGTATCAACAAGCTTTAGAAGGTCCTGGGCTCCTGGGGAAGAAGGGCATGTCGCCTCCATCCAGTGGATGGGTGTCTGTCACCACCCACTCATGTCTGAGAGCACTTGGCCATCAAGTAGGCCTGGGGGAGGGAGGGACGGACTGCAGTTACTGATAAAGATAAGGGAGTCTTTCCTTTCTTTTTCACCACTTTATGGCTTATTTGCCTCATTCTGGATTCTGTGCCATGCCCTCCTCAGCTTCCAGGAACAAGACACATGGGTGTGGTGCAGTGGGACAGGCACCTGCTTTGGAGTCAGATGGACTTGTGTTCAAACCCAGAAGTCATTTACCCCTGTATGACCTTAAACCAAATGACTGAACTTCTAAACCACAGTGTCACTTCCTCTGCCACCCAGGCCAGCTTGGAGGCTGCTGGTGACTCTGGGCTTTATGCTCTTGGCATTGTTAATGAAGAATTCCTTATTTGAGGATTTACAACTTTCCCATGAGGAGCCTCCTTGCTCATGGCAGTAGAAAACTTTGCTGGAGAACCAGACCTGAATTTGAATCTTGGTTTCGATTACTGGACCTGAGTCTTTTTTTTTTTTTTTTTCCATCTGGAAAATTGGTATTATGATGCCCCATTGGGTTGCTGAAGATTGATGAGATAATGCTTATAAACAAAGTGACCATCACTTAACAAATGTTAGTTTTTCTTCCATTAAAAACACCTACGTGTTGGACCCACAATCAACTAAACCTCCCCCACACCTGCCTTTGTCTTTCCTTGTTTTATTACCACAGTAATCCAGATGCCTGTGATGAAGTCTGAACTCTGTCCCAGGGACAAGAGAGATGAAGACAGCATTCTGGGCTTCGTTTTCCAAAAAACGTCCTGTTAAAAAAACTAGAAAATGGGAGCTGGGGAATTAGCTCAAATGGTAGAGCTCCTGCCTAGCATGTGAGAGGTAGCCGGATGGATAGCCTGTATTCTCCATGGCTGAATTTTATGAAGGGAGGGGTCTGCCCATCTGGGCCAACTTACCCCAAAATGGCTGCTGTGCAGCAAGCAGGCAGCTGGGTGCCCCTAGTGGGGTGCCTACCTCGAGGAAGAGGTGGGGTGGGGGGGCTTAAACAAAAACAACAAAAAAGAAAATAGAAGATGAATTTGAAACTTCGTTTCCTTCATTTTAGCGTGGTGCTGGCCACATTCAGGAGGAATTGGGGAGAGTTAGGAAAGGTGGCAATCTCATATAATCTTTAGAATTTGTACAGACATAACATAAAACCCAGAAACCATAAATATTTTGACAACATAAAAATTAAATGTTTCTGCAGGGCAAAAATACCACAAATAAAGTGAAAAGACAGACATTTGACTGGAAAAAATAATTGTAAATATACAACCAATAAGACTATTTTCTTTAATATGCAAAGAGCTCTTTTAGGTTATTAAGAAAATAATGAATGTATTTTTTTTTTCTAAGGTTTTATTTGTCAGAGAGAGAGAGAGCGCAAGCAGGGAGCAGCAGGCAGAGGGAGCAGCAGACTGAGCCACCCAGGCGTCCCTGGATGTATTTTTTAAAAAGGCAAAAGATGTGACTAGGAAGTTCACAGAACGAGGAATTCAAAATACCAGTCAACAATTCAAAATGTGTAACCTTACACAATAGAAGGAAACCCAGTTTAAAAAACGAGGTGCCACTTTGACCAAGGAGGTTGGCAAAGATTAATTGCCACATAACACGAGACCTTGGTGAGAACCACTCAGCTGATGGTTTGTGTGGATATTGTTGAGAACTTTTAGGCATGAACTTTTAGGCAGTGTCTTCCAAATTATAAGCATACATTCTTAGAACCAGTGATTCCAACCCCTTTCTCTGAACGTGTCTGTTAACAGCCTCTGCTGTCTTTACAAAATAAATGTGCCTAAGGACACCCAAGAAACATTAATAATGATTACTTTTGGGCTGTGGAGAAGAAAAGAGAGATGTTTGCTTTTAATTTTTCCCACTTTTGTATTGTCTGAGCTTTTTAAGAAATCAGATGTTTGTATTTTAACTACTGTTAGAAAGTTAAATTGCTTTCCAGGCGTAGCAGCATGCTCAACAATGAAAGAGACCTTACCTCTGACCTGAAGGTCTCGTATTATAAATCGGTTGGTACTCAGACATTTTGTTTAACAAATGAACCATCAATGAGCAAATGCAATAGGAGATGTTTTCTTAATATGTTGCCTCAGCAGCCATAATCCAGCAGAATGAGCTCTCTGGAACTTACTGGGTCCTCTTGTCACATGGCTGTGCACTTTCTTGAGAAACCCAATGTAAGCACGTTTTCCTGCCCCAGAGCCTTGCTCGCACCTGTCCAGTTTGAGAGTCCTGGGCGGTAGATGTCATGCTCCTTCACACCCCATCACATACTCCCACGGCTGTCTGCCCTGGCCTTCTGGAATGTCCTGGAAGGTTCACAGTAGAGGTAGGACTTGCACCACTAGTAGGTGTAGGTGGGGATTGGAGGAACTACATGATCAAACAAAGGGGAATAGGAAGGGTGATGACAGTAGCCGTTTATTGACGACTTACTGTGAGCCTACGTATTCACACATAATATGTTCTGTGTTCCGTGTCAGCCTCATGACCTCTGTGAGAAGTCAGTATGATGGGCCGTGTTCTACAGGGGAGGTGACAGGCTCAGAGGGCACATAGGTAGTGAAGACACTGAGTTAGAGTTCAAATCAAAGCCTGTATGCCCATCACTGAAGGCCCAACTCTTTAGCCCTGCTCTGCAGAGGCCTCTCATGCACAGTGGGGGGTTGGGCACCAGGAGAACGGTCTGTCCACTGTCCCAAGGGGGGCTCACCTTCGGATTTAGCTCTAGGAGTCATGTTGCTGGGTCTGCCTCAGAGATACGAGACCCTGGAAGGAATCCAGCCCTAGGCTGTGGTAACTGGGATCCTGTGTGTTTGCAGAAGGGGGTGCCGGGGAGGAGGGATGCCGAGAGGAATGTCTGTTCCTGCGGAGTCTGAAAAGAAAGCAAGGGATGACATTCCTTCCTGGGAACGGAGGCCGGGCTGGCCTTGAATCATGACCCCCGTGGGCGCCGATTCAGCGCATTGCGTGCGTCCCGGGCTGCAGAGTGCTGATGCAGGCAGTTCGTCGTTGATTTTCCTTTTCATCCCCCATGACAACCACCACATAGCTTTTCCTGCAGTCTGGCTGGGTTCCCACTACCAGGGGAGGCTCAGAGCTGGAGTGCCTGGAAAAGTCGCCCATGGCCCCGAGAAGGGCAGAGCCACCCCCGGTGGGGCTGAGGTTGCCCCAGCGGTCGAACACCTGTAGCTGGTGGGGTCGGGAGGCTGTCCGGATGCCAGGGAGGGGACGGGAAATCAGCGCCCCTGAGGAGGAACCCTGAAGTCACTGGGGTAGATGCCAGTGGCTTTTCTTGGACAGGTTCCTTCAGTCCCCGCTGGTGAGAGTGATTGTGCTTTTCAGTCTGAGAGGTGGCCCCAACAGTGAGCCCAGAGGACGCCAGTGTGGGGACTGGGCCGTGTGTGGATGGCTGGATGGAACGTTTCTAGTACTTATGGGGTGTGTCCTAAGTTCTTGGCCCCGTGTTGGGTGGTTGAAGCACATTATCTCGTTTTCCCCCTCACAACAACCACCTGTGTTATGACGTTCCCATTTCAGAGGTGAGGCTGCCGAGCCTCAGGAACTTGCCATGGCCAAAACGTGGCCAGATACCTGACAAAGGGAGCGTGGGCTCCAGAGCCAGGCTGTGTGTTGCCACTACCAGACCGCGGTTGTGTGGCAGTGGGTTCCGCAGAACTTTGGTTGGATGATGCCCCCTCCCCAAGTTGCCCCTTTGACTGTAGAGGCTGGGGGTAGTGCCCTCAGGGAGCCGGGCGGAAGTGTTCTTCCTCAGGGCCGGACAGTTACTGCTGCTCAGTGGCTGGGCACAGAGCGGACCCTTGTTGGAGCATTTGGTCAAAGCGCTTCCCTGCCCCGCCGGTCCACGCTGCCTTACCTCAGTGGCCGCTCGCCCAGTGGGAAACGGGCTGAGTGTTGACAAACATGCCAATAAGTGAATTCCCCAGGAAATAACACCGTGTCCTTTGAGAAGGTGTGTGGCAGTTCCGTGGAAGACTGGAGGAGCTATTGCTGGTAGGGAGAGGCTGTGGAGGGGTGAGCCCACCTCCCCCAGCCCTTGCCGGCCCCGCCAGCCCCCAGCCCTGGCCTGGCCTCTCCGCCTTTTCAGCACTTTTATTCTGTGCCATACAATGGAGCATGTCCCTGCAGCCAGCTCTTTTATTGTCTAGAATCTGGATGTTTCCTGTCTACACTGCTTATTTCCTGAGGAGAAGGGACTGTGCCTTCCTGGTGACACCTGAAGATCTTGACCCACTTGTGCTGGTGGAGTCTCCCTGTCCCCCCTCCACCCCAGCTCTGGCCTGTCTGAGTGGAACAGCTGAGTGGCCTGACTCTTGTCTTGCATACCTTTGGGTCAGCATTCTCTCACATTCTAATAAGCCTGGGATCCTTTTGGGGGGCACCTGATTGGCTGGTTTGCTAGGCCTCTTAATTTATAGCTATTTGGACCCCATTCACTTCATCACATGACCCTCTTATCCTGCCGTAGGACATTGCCATCATTGCATGCAGACATTAAAAAGTAAATTTAGTATGGGGACCACAATTTGGTGGAAAGCCCAGAGGCCCACAGACCTGTAGCCGTGTGCTGGGTGTCCTGGGAGCATGAAGAACAAAACTGAGGCGTGGACTCCTGGGATAGGGCCTGGTGGGGCCCTTGAGCTTGATGGGGACTTGGCTAAAAACCCCTGAAGTAGTTGTTAGCTCTTGTGAGGGGGTGGGCACCCCATAATTGGATGTAAGACTGTGTCATTGTTTGTGTGAATTCTAAAAGTAATATAAAAAGTGCTTAGCCGGAAGAAAAAGAATCAGACCATACATAAATGTGTGTGATAAAAAGTAAGACCCACTGGCCACCCCATCACTGGGAGATGACCAGTGTTTATGGAGGGACTCATGGGTTTTAAGTCTTGGCCTCTGTGAGGATTTTACCTTTCCTGAACTCATAGCGGTGTCTCGTCCCTTTGCAGAACACGGAGAGTTTCTGGCTCTGGACCTCGGAGGGACAAACTTCCGTGTACTTCGGGTAAGAGTAACGGACAATGGGCTCCAGAAGGTGGAGATGGAGAACCAGATCTATGCCATCCCCGAGGACCTCATGCGGGGCAGCGGCACCCAGGTATGACCCTCCTGTCAGAGTGGCCACTGGGGCTCTGGGCCCCACAGGCACAGATGCTGCTCTTTCTCTGGTCTGGAGGGAGGAGACCCTGACTGAGGCTCAGATTTTCTGTCCTCTCCCTGCCTGGTGATTTTATTTATTTATATGACAGAGAGACAGCCAGCGAGAGAGGGAATACAAGCAGAGGAGTGGGAGAGGAAGAAGCAGGCTTCTAGCGGAGGAGCCCGATGTGGGACTCTATCCCGGAATGCCGGGATCACGCCCTGAGCCGAAGGCAGACGCTTAACGACTGCGCTACTCAGGCGCCCCTGGTGATCCCTTTCTATGCCTGGAGTTTGAGTGAGGCACCTCCATCAGGAGAGGTGCACACAGACCAGAGAGCGGGGAGCATGTGTGTGAGACCCCAGGGTCTGGATGGGCCGCAGTGGGTGGTGTTTTGATTGGCCCTGTCTTTTGAGGTCTGCTTGCACGGGCTGGTCATTGATGAAAGCCTGCCGGATCCACCCCACTGGACACCTGTGGTTGTGAGCAATGCCATTGAATAGCAAGTCGGAACACATGATTGTGGTTTGACACTTCCGCCTACCACTGTGATCATTCGACAGCCTTCCTTGTCTCACACTTGTTACCATAGCATCGTAGGGAGAAGGAATTCGGCCCTTTATCTTTGTGGTTATTTGCTCTTTCTCTTCTTGCCTGTCTAAAACAGAAGAGGTTTTGTGCACAGGGGTGGAAGCCTATTGAGAAAACATCAAAATTCATTTTTGGGGTGTCTGTCCCACCTGGTATGGCAGCAGGCACCGTGTGCTTCCTCATTGCCCCAAATCATGCTTAGTCACCCCATATCTGTGGCTTCTAGAGCGTCCATATGGTAAAAGGAGTGGATAGAGAAGAAATGTGAAATCCAAGGAAGAATCCTCTCAGTAATAGGCAAGAAAAAAGGGGAGAGGATGGAATTGCACTGTGATAATCTCCAGACATGTATTGAACTTCTCCTGTGCGTGCGACAATGGTTCTTGATGGGAATCAAAGTCCCGGCCTTGCCCCTCCTGGGCTTACAGCACAGCTGGACCACCCGGACACACAGCCCACCCCTCCCAGAAAGTAATACTTGTGTTGAAGTGGATGAGGGACCATCAAGAGGAGCTGACACATGATGATTTGTGTGACAGGCTGAGCAAAGGATATTGTATGCATTTCTTCTTCTTATCCTCACACAGGCCCTGTGAGGCTGAGTGCTTCTGTTAATCTCACTTTATAGATGTCGAATTGGGTTTTGAAAGGCTGAGTGAATGACTTGGCCTTAGATCATAGGGGTGGGAAGGGCCAGAGTCACAGCACAAAGCCAGATTGATGTGTTTGCACAATTCTCGGCGTCTCCGTCCACTTGGTAGGCTGTGTGGTGTGGTCCCTGTGAGTGGTACTTCCTGGCATTAGGCAACACGGTGATCCTGGATCCCAACTACCTGCCCTTGCTTCCAGAGTGGTAGGCACTCCCTGAAGGGGCTGGTGCTCTGGCACACGTGAAGTCCTGTGGGGCAGGCCTTTTGGGGGCTCTCCCTCTCAAGAGTTCCCCCAGGAGAGCCGTCCTACAGAGGGGACTCTTCCTGCAACCACACCAGAAGTATCTGGCCGGTTGGTGGGTGATTGCCACCGGTCCAGCATGTTCTCTGCTCTTGGGTATCCAGGGAGACAGGTCTCCCCTTTCAGCTGCTCTGCAAAAACTTTCCTTGGGATGTTCTTCCAGCTCCTTCTTCAGCTGCTTCTCAGTCCATGGGTAGGGGTCCCTGAGGACATTCCCGGATGATGGCACTGCTGTGGGGATGACTGTCTGCTTGCGTGCTGGCTAGTCCCGCTGATTTTCTCTCCAGCATGTATTCAGTAAAAGAGCGAGTAGAGGACGCGAAATCCAGTAAGATGCCCAGTGTGGTCACCTCTTAGGCCTTAGGGTTTGGAAGGGGTGGAGCCTTCTTACTCCTGGTGTACTGTTCTTCCCACCATACTGGGCCCCCTCTCCAGAAGGAAATTTCAGACCCCGAGGAGAACGTGTGGGGGAGAGACTGCTGTTAGACTCTTTATTTGTCCCTGGGGACAGTGCTGAGGGTACACCTGCTTTCCTTGTTTTCATGCTGGGGTTGAACAAGGGAGGTGAAATCCCTGAGACTGTGGGATTTTAGCTCTCTGGGGTGGTCACCTAGCTCCAGTATCCATAAACAATGTTTTAGTCCAAATTAAAAAAAAAAAAAAAAATGAGACCCACCTGGAAGAAACGATAAAGTTATTGTGATGTTTTAAAAGTTTTGAATAAATGCAAAAGTGCTATATAAAAATGAATGAAAGAAAACGAGAAGAAAATACAGGTGTTTATTCCACCCTAAGGAAGGGAAAGAATACTCTGCTTAAAAGCAGAAAACAGTTGGTCAAAAGACTGGAAGAAATTTATAGTGGCCATTAAAAAAAATTTTTTTTAAAGATTTTATTTATTTATTTGAGAGAGAGAGCATGAGCAGGGTGGAGGGGCAGAGGGAGAAGGAGAAGCAGACGCTGTGCTGAGCAGGGAGCCCAATGCAGGGCTTGATCCCAGGACTTGGAGATCATGACCTGAGCCGAAGGCAGATGCCCAACCTACTGAGCCACCCAGGCGCCTCTATAGTGGCTATTTTAGTGGTGGAATTACTGGTGCTTTTTTCCCTTTATTTTCCTTTTCTTTTGGATCATAGGTATCAATCTTTTAATTGGAGGAAAACAAATGGATTTTAAACATAAATTTTAGTTAAGACCAAGACCAAATCACCAAGCCCTAAACTGGCAAAGATTTCTGAAGATCTGTGAACTTGGACAGTGTGGGTCCCTGGATAAAATCTGTCTTTTAGCACACGAACTTCCACTTGAGAGCAGTGAATTACAGATTGTAATAGTGGCCACATTAGATGTTTAAGTGTATCTTGTGGGAAGGGGAGTGAGCATTCTCAGACCAATAAGGAAAGGGAAACCTTTTCCAACCTCATAAAATGGTGCCCTTTGAGCCTTTTTATGGCAGGAAGGTGTTAGCTCTTTCTCCCAGTATCTTATCCTTAGATCATCAGCTAATAGAAAAAGAGATAGTCTTCCAGTTAAGGGAGCAGATGGTCACCTCTTCCCTGCTTTTAAAGAGATGTAGGCTCTTCTAACCGAGCACTGTCCAGTAGAACTCTTCGCGGTGTATCTGCCCGTTGCAGATACGTTAGCCACTAGCTAGCTACCGGTGGCAACGAGCACTTGAAATACGGCTAGTGTGATTGAGGAAGTGACGATTACATTTTTTAAGATTCTGAGTGATTAAGATAACTACAGCTAGTGGCTACTGTATGTAAGTTAGTATCTCTTCACTGTCTCTCCTTGTGGGAGCACAGTTGGAAAGGGAGCAGCGGATCGGGGCTGGAGGATGGCAACCATTTTGCTTTTCCCCCTTCTTAAGCACCCCCTCCCTTCATCCCTGATGATTGGCCTTCTCTCTTCGCACAGCTTCTGCCACTTCCTGTTTTTGGATAAACACTATTTTTTACTAAAGATCATTTTGACTAGACTACCAGGAAGAGGGTGCTAGGAATTTGATTATACTGTAAATTTTGTCTCGGGTCAACTTCCCAACAGAAGAATAGAACTTACTGAGTATCTATCTAGAAACCTTATGTATGTGTTAAAATACTTGGCTTCCACCCAGGGTAGCTGGCACTTATGCATTGATGATCCTCTTTGTGAGAGAGCCTTGTTGTTCCTCGGTCTTTGTTCTTGAGAATGTTTTCGTTCAGAGATTTGAGAGTTTCAGCATCATCTGAGGTTAATTTTGCATGTGACCAGACAGGGATAAGATCAATGCAGGAAGTTGTTAGAGCTGGCCACCTTCTAGATGGGGGTGGCCTTCTCTTCCTGGATTGCTCCCAGGAAGCATACCTTAGATATCTGGGGAGCCAGTGGGCCTCTCAGTCTACTCTGCCCACCTCCAACCTCTCAGTTACTTTGTAAATCAAAATACTTTTTGTGGTTAGTGCAGTGGTTCTTAAAGTACTGCTTCAGGATCAGCTGGAGGGCCCCTCCCCTACAGTTTCTGATTCAGCAGGTTTGGATTTGGGCCCTAGAATTTACATTTATAACATGATGGTGGTGGTGTTGCTGGTCCAGGACCCACAACCCCCGGGAACCCCTGGTTTAGTGGAATCTTCCTTTTCTTCTGTCTGGAGAAGAAAAGATATATTCTCATCCACTCCCCTTGGCTTTTAGATTTTGCCATCTGGTCAACCTGCCTCTTGGCATCTACTTGGTCTCTTTGGCCTCTGCTTACTTTTTGTACAGAATGCCCCTGGCCTCAGCCTGTAAGCATCTGGAGGGGAGCATTGCCTCTCTTTGAGAATGCTGAGTGGGCAAGAAGGAAGCCATGGGACTGTGGGCCTTGGGACTGATTGAAAGCCTGGATAGTTGTAAATACAGCTTTTTCTTAGGAGCTGTGGGTCCTGCTTGGCATGGTCACATTGTAAGGCTGCCCATCCACAAAACCCTATTCTTCAGTGCTCTTCATAGACTCACTTGGTGTTTCATTTTGAAGCTAGAAAACAAAAATAACTTCTTTGAAATGTTCCTGGGAAATTACTTTTCCAGAATGGAGGAAAAATATGAGTTACTTATTTTTGTTAAGTTCATTCAGAGAATGCCAACAGAGAATGTTCCACTCCCTCCCCAATCACAAGAGACAGGGATGCTAGAATACTTCTTGGCAGTGAGATGGGCTGCCCACAGTCAGCTGTGCACCCGTGTCAAGGGGGGGTTCTGACAGAGCCACCAAGGGATGTTCTGTTCCCAGGGTATGTGATGACTTTCTGATCAGCTTTTCCTATGATTTCTCCTGCCTCTCACAGGGTTATTTTGACAGTGGTTTGGATAAATAGTTTGAGTGGAAGACAGTATTTAATAAGTACTAACTACTGTTAAGCCCTTATATTTTATTGACACATTTAATCCTTTTGGTAACTCTGAGGTCAGGTATAGTTATCACCCCCATTTTACAGATGAGAAAATTAAGACTTCATAGGGGATACATATCTTGCACACGTTCAACTAGTTCCTTTCTTGAGCTCAAAGTCTAGGTATGCTCTTAATTTCCATGCTATTCTCCCTCCTCACTCATTTTCCTGTGTTGTGTGCTCTTAGCTGTTTGACCACATTGCGGAATGCCTGGCTAACTTCATGGATAAGCTACAAATCAAAGACAAGAAGCTCCCCTTGGGTTTTACTTTCTCATTCCCCTGCGTCCAAACGAAACTAGATGAGGTAAGATGAGTTCTTTAGACACTTTTTTTGTTGCTTCATCTTTGGGCTGGGAGGTCTGGGATGAACTTTGAGCCAGCTGCTTCTGTGGTTTTAGAGGCGGCTCTGATGGTTGTATGGACGAGGTTGAGTATTGAGAGTTCTGTCCTTGTGAGTGAGTGTGTGTAGGTGTGGGGGGATGGCGAAGAAGTATCAGAAGTGGGGGGAGAGTCTCTATCCCCCGTCCCTCAAAGGACAATGTGCAGTCCCCCATATGTTGTACATTATCCTCATCCCTTGTAGGGAGCCAGGAATGGGAATTTAGGAACTCCCTTGATACAGAGTATCCTGATGAAGTTCCTTGGAAGAAAGATGTCTGGGGAGTTAATGATGTGTCTCTTATTTTGGCATTTCTAAAGCCTGTTCTTTCCACTTCTTGGGGGCAGTAGCTCATGAAGGAACCATTCATTTAATCTTCTTCCTGGGGCTTTGATGGGGCCCCAGTTTCTCTTTCCTAGGCTAGTCAGGAAGCAGTATGAATATTTAAGCACGGTTATAGTTTAGCTTAGCTCTGTGACAGAGGTCTCCACTTACTAATGGTTGTTTGAATAGTGTGGTCTGAGTTTTGTGAGGAATCAGTGTTCATTTCCTTGGTCCTTTTTTCAGAGTTTCCTGGTCTCCTGGACCAAGGGGTTCAAGTCCAGTGGTGTGGAAGGCAAAGACGTGGTTACTCTGATCCGAAAGGCCATCCAGAGGAGAGGGGTGAGTAGGGGAGGTAGGGATGGGGAGGTAGGGGTGTGGGGTCTGTAGGTCCTTTACATTCCTTTGGGTCTACTCTGAAATCTTTCCCAGTCTGTCCTCAAATCAGCATGAGAACCTTTTTGTAGTTCTTAAGGAGAAATTTTCTTTTCCTTCCCTGCTAGGTTTACCCAATAATATTAAATTTTTTTCCAATTTTATTGAGATATAGTTGACATATGGCTAAGTTTAAGGCATACCTCATAATGACTTAGTATCCGTATACTGTGAAATGATTGCCACACTGATGATCTTACATATAAGTAGATGTCTCTGGGGTCTTCAGATAAGCATGAAGAATAAGTAATCTTGCCTTGGTAAAAGAAAAACCCTTCAGTCTTTAACCTGAAGAAGACCTGATTATCATTTTCAACTAAGAAGGTTGGGATGGTGTTGGCATCAGGATGGAATGGGGCAGAGAGAGAACAAGATTAAGTTCTGGTCATAGGAGTTATAGGGAAGGAGAGAAAGAAGAGAAGAAGAAAGAGAAGGAGAAGGGGATAGCAGTGACAAGATGGGCTCTTGTGAATGCAGTGATTATAAATTAGACTGCAGGGCTGGTGGCCTCCATGGAGACAGGCAGGGTGGGGAGTGAGTCACTGCTGTCGGACTGGGTCTGGACCCAATTCCCAGCTCCAACCTTCTTCGGCTCCAAGTAGGGTTAGTAAGGGGGCAGCCCGATGCACCTGAGCTCTGTGTCTTGCTGCTCTTTCTCTCCATCTTCACAACCGTAACCTTTCTGTGATGGTGAAGATCAGAACCTCCCTTTTATCCCTGCAGGACTTTGATATTGATATTGTGGCCGTGGTGAATGACACAGTTGGGACCATGATGACCTGTGGTTATGATGACCAGAATTGCGAGATTGGTCTCATTGTAGGTGAGTGAACACACTGGGTGTGGGGAGCCGGTGCTGGCTAATGGATGGGGGTGTGGGCTGGAAAGGGAGGAGGGCTCCATGGCCTGGATAATTCTTTGTACTTCATATTAGATGATGGTGCAGTCCCTTTGGAGGGCTGAGCCAGAACTTGCGGGTTGGGGGTGGTTGTGGATTGGATCATGCTGGGACACTCCAGGAGCCTGCACTGAGGCATCCCGGCCTCTCTAGGCAGTCTCAGGATGCTGGAGCGAGAGGCAGACGGGGGCTGGGGAGAGGCTGGAGCAGGCGGGTGCTGAGCAGTCCCCTGTTTTGGCCAGGCACGGGCAGCAATGCCTGCTACATGGAAGAGATGCGCCACATTGACATGGTGGAGGGAGACGAGGGGCGGATGTGTATCAATATGGAGTGGGGGGCCTTCGGGGACGACGGCACGCTCGATGACTTCCGCACCGAGTTTGATCAGGAGATCGACATGGGCTCCCTGAACCCCGGGAAGCAACTGTGAGCAGCAACCCCTGTGTGCGGCGGGCTCGTGGGGGTGGGCTCAGGAGCTGGGCCGGGGGCTGACCGGGGCAGGGGGGTGGTTCTCACTTCTGCTGTATAGTCTCACGTTCCCCGGAAGTTTGCCCAGGCCCCCCCGGGTGTGGGAGCGGTGTGCTCCTCACATGCTCTTGACTGTAAATTGCCGAGAGGGCTCTAAACACGAATAAACAAGCGGACAGACCAGGTTATAGGTAACAATTTGGCTCTGTCCTTCAGAGCCATCATTTTAGAAGGTCATTTCCTGAGTGTTGGTTCTGCTCTTTCTTCCACCTTCAATGTGTATGCTGTTCGTAGAAACAGCTTGTGAGACACAGAAGAAAAGTCGTCTTGGGATGGCCAAGCTTAAGGGTCCCTGAAAGCTGTCTTCGTAGCTCGCACCCCTGCCACTGCTCAGAGGATGAGGCTGTGACACTTGCCTCCTCCACACTGGCTGAGGCTCTGACTCTGACCTCTAGCAGAGCTGCCTGTGAGCTGAGCTGGCCCCAGCTGGAGGCAGACCCACGGCCTCTGGAAGAGCTGGTTTAGGAGCCTCCTTGGCCGCTTCCCCGGACCTGTGGCCCAGCCGGGGTTCCTGGGTGGACTGGACCAGGAGGGCCTCCCGCATTTTGTGCCCTGAGTGTTAGACTCTCCAGCCTAGCTAGACTTGACTTTTAGGTACTTTTGACTGTTACAAAACATTATTTCGCTGTCATTATTACACCAACATTGGCCCAATGTCCATATTAAAGATCTTGAAACAGGGATTGCTGTAAGCTCCGAAGGCAGTTGCAACATGTTTTGAGCAATTCAGGCCCCCTCTGTCTTCTTGGTGCTGTGACTGTTGCAGGAAAGCTTCTGGCATAGATCTCTGCTCAGAGAGGAAAACGCAGCTCTGTAAGCCAGCTCAGCAGTGGGCTGTCTTTTTCTTTACAGGGAGCGTCCTTGCTTCCTCAAGGCACGGTTTATCTAAGTCACGAGCTTCTCCCACACATTGAAGCACGAGTCCACTTGTAACTTTCATAGGAAACTGTAGCTGTGTCTGCCATGGCTTCTGAAAACTTAGGGGCTGAAAAGTCATTCGCTCAGGGTCTGCCTCCACGAATGAGGCACACCCAAGCCATTCAGAGGAGCTGTATGCCCTTAAAAGTATCTGAAGACAGAATGGCCAGCCCGGCCCTGGCAACACACCACTGGCTCAGCCTTAGACAAATCGAAGGCTGGGAGGACACAGACTATACAGTGTTAGCCGTGGTGGCCCTGAAGTCATTATTGGGCTCCAGGAGGAACTTTTTCCCCACTCTTGATGTATTTCTAAATAAATATTTTTTAACTGTTGACTGAAACAAAGGTTTAATTTAAAAAAAAACAACGGGAATAAAAGCTTTTGTAAGTCACCCACGATTCGGAGCCCCACGGGACCCGTCCCCATCTGCCATCAAACTAGCTGTTTTGGAGAAGGTTTAGAGGCAGACACACGAGTCCCTTACTGTTAGAGCCAGGCTGCCCCCCACACAGCGTGCCTGTGCCGGTGCTTGAACCTTTTAAATGCACCCTCTGCTCAAGCAGTTTTGCCAGCTCTGCACTTAGCTCTAGTTTGGCCATACCTAGCCCTGGGTCTCCAGCGAGTCACTTCCTGAGGGCCTGGCTTCCTCTCTCATAGATTGTACCAGGTGACGTCATAATCCCTTCAGCACCCCCACTCTGGGTTTCTTCGCTGAAGCCCAGCCTAGGTAGTGTCCGCTGGCCCTAGGGGGGCCTCCTTTCTAGGCCCCAGGTCCTTTGATACCAAGAAAGGGCCTTCTTTGCCACAAAGAATGGGGGAGGTTTCGCCTATCACACCGGTTGAGCCAGAAACACTGGCTTCTAAAGAAAACAGCATCACCTAGTGTTGAAAAAATAAATTAGCTGATTGCTCTCTGGGGGGCAGCCCTCTCCCTTTCTAGAACATGCCTTTATCTTGTCACCTGCCTGCTCAGAAACTTCCAACGTGTCCTACTCCAAGATTCCCACGACCATCTGACATTTAGAGCGTCTTCTCCTCTGTCCCAACCTGCCCTTCTCATCCCATCTCCCCCCCCCCCCCCGCCCCCAGGTTGTTTTCACCCTGTCTTCTAGGAATCCACAAATGACCTTGCAAGGGGAGGGCAGTGTGAGATGTTGCTGGGCCCCTGCTGCTAATTGGAGCATATTGGGCTCTTTCTCTTGTGTATAAATATTGAGGTTCCTCATAAGGTTTCATTTTAAAAAAGGATTTCCTTGCTACAGAAAAAACAAATTTAGAAGTCACTACCCTATATGTAACTTACTTTCCCTAGAATTCAGGCTGTTCCACAATGTTCCGCATCCCTTGGATGTTTAGTTTGGCTGCTAAAGGCCCGTCCCCTCCAGAGTTGAAGGCCCACCGGCCTGCAGAGATGGAGCAGACGCCGCCGACCCTGTAGCCTCCCCCGAGCTGTCAGGTCTCTGCACATCTTAGTCTCAGCAATGCCACACAAGTCAGCCCCGCAGTGTGCACCAGCTTCCCGTGCGTGCATGTTGCCTCCACGGGCGAGTTGTGAGTTTGTGCATAGCAGGGACTGTTCTTCATTGTTTGGTCTGTATCCCTGCAGATTTGAGAAGATGATCAGTGGGATGTACATGGGAGAACTGGTGAGGCTTATCCTGGTGAAGATGGCCAAGGAAGAGCTGCTCTTTGGGGGGAAGGTCAGCCCAGGGCTCCTTACCACTGGCCAGTTTGAGACCAAAGACGTTTCAGACATTGAAGGGTAAGCTTCCAGGCCCCTCTCTGTTCACTGGGTCTCCCCCGGAAGAGTGGACTGGCCGTTGGGGAATGAGGACGGGAACTGGCCCTTGACCCTTCAGATTTGGCCAGCAAGAGGGTCTTGCACGACGTGGGCCATGGCAGGCCTCTGGCTTGACTTCAACTTTTCAGATAGTGTCTACCCTTGTCCACTACCCAAGTGGCTTCTGGTGCTGCATGGGTGGGAGTGGGGCTTGGCTTAATGCCGGAGGCTTCCAGTGGGCCCCTGGGTGACTCATCCATCTACTTCTTTCCCTTCTCCTGAAGCTCTGACATTTCCTTCTCTGTTGGTGATTCTCCAAACGGGCTCTGTCCTGACCCCTGCTTCTCTAACAGAAGAATAGGTCTTTGGATGGCCCTACGATTTACCCATTTAGTTCCAGTAGGTATAGCTGAGGCCTGCATTTCAGAGAGTGGCATGGGTGGGAGTGAGATGGCCTGACTTTTGTTTTTCAATTAACAGTATCCAAAGAGTTAGGACCAGTTTCCTGTTTTTGAGAGTTCCACTTGTTGCTTGAGGAGGCCCTGTTGTTTCAGAGACCAGATGGCGGAGAGGAGGGGAATTGGGTGCTAAAGGGAGCTGTGAAACTGTTCCAGTGACCTCAAGTGGAAACGCTTGAGGGAATTGTGCCTGCTTGTTAAACCCCGAGGGGATGGAAGGGTACATACTTGTGAGGCACTTTGCTCCCCTAAGAAGACTGCTCAGTTCATGGCAGCGGACACTAGCACGGTCTCTAGTGTAGGTTAAGGCAGTGCCAGCCCCCCGTGAAAGGCAATGAGCTGACAGCTTCATAAAAAATGGGGTGGGCTCCGCAGCTGGGTGGTTGGTGGCAGGGACACTGTTCCTTCTACCCCTAGATAAGCAAACATAGCTCGTTCTCTCTCTCTCTCTCTCTCTCTAGCTCATTCTCTCTCTCTCTCTCTCTCTCTCTCTCATACACACACACACGCACACCCCCCCTTGGTGTGTGAAGCCATAAGAACAGCGCCTTGTCCTTACATAGTATGTGCATAAAAAATACTGCTTTTCGCATTGGGAAAAGGAAGCACCTGAGCAGTGTGTGTGTGTGTGTGTGTGTGTGTGTGTGTGTGTGTGTGTGTGTCTGGGAGAGGAGCCTCCTGTTGGCTCTGTTGTGTTTTCCCCTTGTTCTGTCTTCCCATTGATGGGCAGAGCCACGAGGGGGTGTCTGTCCTCCCTGGGAGATGGTGTTTGCTGGAGCTGAGTGGTTTCTTTGTCACTCCCTCCCACTGGCCGCAGTGGGTTGGACACGTGCCCACACACTGTCCTTTTCTTTCCCAGGGAGAAGGACGGCACCCGGAAGGCGCGTGAGGTGCTGGTGCGGCTGGGCATGGACCCGACACAGGAGGACTGCGTGGCCACTCACCGGATCTGCCAGATCGTGTCTACGCGCTCAGCCAGCCTGTGCGCGGCCACCCTGGCGGCCGTGCTGCGGCGCATCAAGGAGAACAAGGGCGAGGAGCGGCTGCGCTCCACCATTGGGGTGGATGGCTCTGTCTACAAGAAGCACCCACAGTGAGTCAGCCTGCCCAGACCCCCAGAGCACGCGGGGACCCCTGACAGGCCTGCGAGAGACCCTAGTGACTCCACGGCAACTCTGTGTTGCATTCTGGGGCGGTGGAGATGGACCGTGGCGTTGAGGGGCTTTGTAGGATGAGCTCCCAGCTGGGCATGTGGGGGTTGGGAGGGTGGCGTCCTTGGCGGGGGTGGAGGTGAGTTCTGCGGGCTCCCGATGCCTGGAGCTCTAGCCAGGCTCTCCTGGCCACAGGGCTCCGCCACCCTCTTGTTGAGGAGTTAGGGTTCCTCTGTACTTGCTTCCTTGACTCTCATGTGTTTGGGTGGTCCGTTCAAGTGCTGTGTCCTCTGCCAGAGGACATCCTAGCTGGCTCAGCCTCTCTGGCTGACCTGGGCATTGAATCGATCCTGCACTTCCCTCCATGTTTGATCCCTTGGGTCCTAAGTGCCAAAATACTCAAATTTCACTTGGCACCTGGCTGATCTCTCTTTCGTGCCCACTTACCTCATTGTCGCTGGATGTGAGCACCAGTTCCATGTGCCTTCAGTACCTGAATTGGTTGATGCCGAAGGTTTTTGAACGTGCGCGTGAATCACCTGGGGTTCTTGTTAAGAGGCAGATCCTGATTCAGGAGGGTCCAGCCCGAGACCCTGTACCGGGGGCCGCCGGGGAGCTGCTGCCCACAGACCACACTTGGAGCAGTGAGGCCCCGGAGACTGGGGCTCAGCGCAGCCACCACCTGAGAGTTTCTTGCTGAACATACCTGTTGTCTTGAGCTGTTCAGGCACCTTTGGATTGTTGGCAGAAATTGGCCAAAGAGACCAAAGTCCAGAAGAAGGCTTCTCCTTTTTCTGTTTTGGGTTGTTCGCAGGCAGCATCTCATGAAGTGAGCACTGAAGCACAGGTCGTAGCGGTGTCAGAATGCCCCGATTCCGGGGCTGATGTATTGGGTGGAGCAGCCGTGGCCTGTGGGAAGGGGATGACCGTGTGCAGTGGGTAGTGCTTTCCTACGGTGGCCCTTTCCCTTCCCCAGCCGGGGTGGTCACGGACGACCGAGCTTGCACAGTGTTGGCCGCTAACTTGGGGGAGGGGGAGAGGCTGCTCAGGGCAGCACCTGCTCCTGCGGGCGCCTCCCGGCCTTGGGCTGAGGCGGTGAGCCCTTCGCACCCTTGACCCTCACTGTGGACACCCGTCTCTTCCCCTCTCACGGCAACTGCAGCTTTGCCAAGCGTCTTCACAAGGCCGTCCGGCGCCTGGTGCCCGACTGCGACGTCCGCTTCCTGCGTTCCGAGGATGGCAGCGGCAAGGGGGCGGCCATGGTGACGGCGGTGGCCTACCGGCTGGCCGACCAACACCGGGCCCGCCAGAACACCCTGGAGTCTCTGAAGCTGAGCCGCGAGCAGCTGCTGGAGGTCAAGAGGAGGATGAACGTGGAAATGGAGCGAGGTCTGAGCAAGGAGACTCACGCCATTGCCCCCGTCAAGATGCTGCCCACCTACGTGTGCGCCACGCCTGACGGCACAGGTAGGCGACCGCCGTGGTGCCCCGGGAGGACTCCCTTCGCCTTAGCATTGCGTTTTGGGACCAGCACGTGTTTCTCCAACTACAGTACTAGGAAATTCTAGTGTTCAAGAAGTTCGACCAAGGCATTCCTCTGCTACAAATTGAATAGTCATAATGATAAACACTTAGCTGAACGCCTGCTATGGGTCAAACGCTTCCGTGGGCATTTTACACATATTGAATTCATTTAATCTTTAGCTGTTAACAGATTAGTAATTAATTTTGTTAACAAACTAATGTGTTGGGGCGCCTGGGTAGCGCAGTCGTTAAAGCGTCTGCCTTCGGCTCGGGGCGTGATCCCGGCGTGCCGGGATCGAGTCCCACATCGGGCTCCTCTGCTGTGAGCCTGCTTCTTCCTCTCCCACTCCCCCTGCTGTGTTCCCTCTCTCGCTGGCTGTCTCTCTGTCACATAAATAAATAAAATCTTTAAAAAAAAAAAAAAAAAACAAAAAAAAAAACTAATGTGTTTGTCATAAAACTGATGCACAGAGAAATGAAGAAACCTGCCCAAGTTCCCATGGTTGGAACACAGCAGAGCTGGAATTCAAACCCAGGGATTTTGGTTCCAGGGCCAGTTCTTGTAAGCCTAGGTCAGGGGTTGCATGCTAAGGCATACGAGCTAAATCTGGCCCACTGCCTATTTCTTTAAATAAAGTTTGGTGAACACACAGCCATGCCCATTTGTCTACGCATTGTTATGGCCGCTTTGCGCTACCATGACAAAGCGGTGTGGTTACAGCAGGGACTGTGGCTCACGAGACCTAAAAAGTTTACCACCCAACCCTTTACAGGGAGAGATTGCTGACCCATGGTCTGGGTCTTGCACATTAAGAAATGATGGTCTCTTCCCAATGCAGAGAACTAACATTGAGCAGCCCAGGGTCGTGCAGTTGGTGCAGGTGCCCAGGCAGAGACCGGGCCACGGTGCCTGCTCTGCCCCCTCCTGACCCGTGGGCCTGAGGGAGTGACTCAGCCTGGCTCAGCCGGGTCTCCCTCCTCCATCGGACGGAAAGGCAGTGCCTTCTCTTCTTGGCTGCCTGAGGGCTGCATGAGGAGTGTGTTTGAGGCACGTAGCACATCATTATGATTGCCCAACAGAGGAGGGTTTTCTCATGTAAAAAGATTTCCCTTCGATTTCCTTTAAAGAGTTGAACTCTGCTGTTTCTTCTGTATTCTAGAAGCTAAGATAAGGTGGCCTTTGATTTAGCATGAACGACACGTTTAGATTTTTTTTAAAGATTTTATTTATTTGACCGCGTGCACGTGAGAGAGAGCACAGGCAGGGAGGAGGGGCAGAGGGAGAGGGAGAAGCAGGCTCCCCACTGAGCAGGGAGCCTGACACTGCGGGACTCGATCTCAGGACCCCAGCGTCATGACCTGGGCCGAAGGCAGCCGCTTAACCGACTGAGCCACCCAGGCACCCGTAGATATTTTTTAGTATCACGTATCACAATTTCTGGTGTCCGGGAGCTCATTGTGACTTCGGGGCCCCCCTGAACTCATTGGAGGACCACTAAGCAGCAGCAGCAGGGCTTACTTTCTTTCCTGTTCAGTGGAGCACACAGTCCCTCTCCCCTGAGGGTGTTGAGGGGCTGCCAGGAGAGGCCTCCGTTAGGGGAAAGGGTTTTAGACCGTCACTGTCTGCAGTGCTGACGTGGTGACACTCCAGCACATCACCTTCCCGGGCTTGTTTATTTTTCAGAGAAGGGTGACTTCCTGGCCTTGGACCTTGGGGGTACCAACTTCCGGGTCCTGCTGGTGCGCGTGAGGAACGGAAAGCGGCGTGGAGTGGAGATGCACAACAAGATCTACTCTATCCCGCAGGAGGTCATGCACGGCACAGGGGATGAGGTGAGGCAAGGTGGCCCTCTGGGAGGGGACCCCATAGATACCCATGTCTCGCCCTGGAGGACAGTGCTTTCTCTGCTCAGCCGTGGTCCCAGGGGAGGCTGGGTGGGCCGGCTGGCTGGTCTTCCCCTGGGTTTGTGCCTGAGCGTGTGTTTCTCCTGAGGGGAGCCCCCGAGCTCGTAGCCAGGCCCTGCTCGTGGGGCGGCCTGCCCTGGCCTTGGGCCCCTCCCTCAGAGCTTGACTTCTCCCCACAGCTCTTTGACCACATCGTCCAGTGCATCGCTGACTTCCTTGAGTACATGGGCATGAAGGGCGTGTCCCTGCCCCTGGGTTTCACCTTCTCCTTCCCCTGCCAGCAGAACAGCCTGGATGAGGTAACCGAGCCTCCTGCGGGGCTTGCCTGTGGGCATTACTGACCCTGCCCCAGCCAGAGTTTGGAGCAGGGAGAAAGTTGAATTGAGAAAAGGAAAAGATAGGGCATTCATAAGCAGTTGTGACGAGGGGTCTGTTGGTGGGCGTGATTCAGTTGGAGCTGGTGGAGGTTAAGTAGGTCACAATCTTTGGGAAGATGATGATGGTGCTTATCAAAATATTAACAGTGAGCGTTTTTACAGCACTTTATGCCAGGCTCTGTGCCAGGCTTCCTATGTGTATTACCTCATTTAACCCTCACAGCAACCATATAAGGTAGGTAGGTGTTTGTATACCCATTTTGCAGAAAGGAAAACAAAATGTACAGAGATGCAAGTATCTCACACCAGATGAGAGGGTTTGGGAGCAGCCAAGCCCAGATTTGAATCCCAAGTTCCTGATATCTGAGCCCATGTTCTCAGGGATGCTCACCAGCTCTGCAGGACATTTTCATTCATCTCCTGTTGTTTAGATGCCCCGTGCTTTGCTTTTCGTTCCTTTTCTTCTTGCCTTGCGTGAGCGAGCAGGTGGCGAAGAGCTGGTGTGCTCAGATACTCCGCACGTGGTGTGTTGAGAATGGAGGGAGCTGAGTACCATGCCTGGGCTTGTCCTAGGTTGACAGTCGGCCCACGAGATGTTCGGATGCTGTTGTCTGAGCAGTTGTTCCTCTGTCTCCGTCAGTCCTCTAGAAGCGTACACGTGCTCACAAATGCACCGTGTGCGGTGGCCAGAGTGGCCAGGGCACACAGGGCACGGCTCCTGCTTTAGGGACTCACACACGAACTGTGCTGGTGGTGAGGAAGCAGGCGCAGGAAGGCATGAGCTGCCGGTGGGAACGGGGCACCGATGGCGTACCGGAGGCCCGAGGATGCGCAGTGTGATGTCACCTGAGCACACGCCCGGAGAGCGTGAAGGAGACTTGGATCACCTTCCAAGTCCAAAGAGGGAGTGGATGGGGAAGGAGGGCAGGCAGGCCTGGCTGTGTGCAGGAGAGCATGGAGGTGGGAAACGTCCCAGGTACAGGGAGCTCGGTCTTGGCCACAGGGTCCCGGAACAGCGGCCTTCATGTTGCTCAGCTGAGTTTTGTGTTTCCTCTTCTTCCCTCTGAGCTGAATTCATCCCGTGCACCAGTTCAGTGGAGGTTTTGGTGTGTCCTGCAATGAAGAACCTGGCCTGATGCAGTATTTCCCAATGTGTTGCTGTCCCTAGGGCAGTGCTGCTTTTCGCTTCTCTGTTGTTTCCCAGTTTTATCGAGCTGGGAGCATGCACGCTGGAGAAGTTGCAGGAGCCCAGCACAGTGATGTGACTTACATATACTGTGAACTGCTCGCCATAAGTTTAGTTAGCATCTGTCATCTCCTGTAGAGACAAAACAAGAAAAAGAAGAAAAAAGTGGTTTTCTTTTCCTTGTAATGAGAACTCTGAGGATCTACTCTTTCACAATTTTCAAATACACTGCACAGCAGTGTTCGCTGTTTTCATTCCGTCCACAGCACGCACTTCCCTTATCACTGGCAGCTGGTACCTTTGACCACCTTCCTCCGATTCCCTCTCCCAGCCTTTCTCATTCCTTTGTCTCGACACATAATGTTTCTCAGCGTCCGTGCACTGGGCTTGCAAAGCCTTCTCCGTTTGCGTCAGTTTACCAAAGGGAACATGCAGATACATATTTATGTGATACTTAATGAAACATAGCTTATCATAATGCAAACATTATGAACAAAGCCAATTGCTCAACACTTGGGAAATAGTTAATAAATTCTGAGCCCTCCACTGCCTCGTATCAGCAGCTAGTATTTTTTGGAAGAAATTTCAATGATGGGGGAAAAAAAACCAATGGGAAGACTCACAAATTTTTTAAGAAAAAGATAGTCTCTACAATATAGAAACCCGTAAAAACCTCAGTTCATAAGAAGATGAGAACATAGCACTCCAGTATACTTACTTCCAGGCTTTACCCCCTGAAATATTTTTAAGTAGACACACCTTACTTTTCATGTCAACATGTATCTGTCTTGAAGTATTTATCAGGCGGCCCAAGAACACTTCACTGTTTTTACCTGAATGGTAAGATTCCAGGTCATTATATTAGATTTCATTCTGTATGTTCTAAGTCTCCGTAGGGACCACGTATATAGTCTAGCATTGTAAAAATTCGGAGCAGATAAAGCAGGAGCTGGGTTCTCTCTGTCATTCAGCCTGTCTGTAAGCCGGGTTCTGCTCTGCTAAGATCATCCTATTGAGTGGAAAATCAGGAGGTGCCGAGGCCCAGAGTCCTCAAGCTGCCTCTACCACCTGGTGGCCTGGGGCACGTCTCCCCAGCGGCAGGGGCCTCTGCATGTGTTATTAGTAAGGATCACCTGAAATAATGTCATCTGATCATTCTGTAAACTTGAAAGTGCCAAAGTACAAAGTTTCATTACAGATGTGAAGCTAATTTGTAGCAAGACCGTTAGGCGGAGGTGAGCTCACCGTTGTTAGGGTGTAAAGCCGGACAGTGCTGGGATTATATCTTGTTTTTCCAGAACTCCTGGGACCCGAGCACAGTGTGACACATGCAGGTTGACTTGTCATTCCAGACCCACCTGGGCCATAAAATGCCCAGCTCGTGGCGAGGCCAGGCCAGGCCTGGAGAAACCTGGCTGTGGGTGGATAGTGAGCACTTATGGATTCTGGCCTCTCAGGAAGGGGCCCAGGAGCCCTTGCTGCTTGTTTCCTGCTGGGCTACAGCAGCAACGGGGGACCAGGGGACAGTACACGAAACAGTTCTCCCGCGTGTAAAACCACCACGTATCTCTCTCTTCCCCTGGGGGCCGCTCGACACAGCAGACGGCCAAATGAAAGACAGTGGCTTATGGCATCCCTGAGGACATGAGAGCGCTTCCCTCCCTGGGCTGGTGTGAGGCCTAGCTGTCACCCACCTACCGTCAGGGCACTTGTTATGCCCAACTGGAGTTTGACAATTAAGAGACATACTCTGACTTCTGATGTAAATATAGGACAGAACAGAGCAAACTGCTTTTCCTGGTGAAAGAAACCCGTGTATAGAACTTTTCTCCCCGGCGGGGGCACTGCTGTGGTACTTAGGGGCCCGTGGAATCGGCGGGCCTGGGGGTGAGTCCTGCCCCTCTCCTCCAAGCTTCAGGCCTTGGGCAGGTCACGCCAGCACCGCAGTTACCTAGAAAAGGGGCATCATAATGGTAAAGATGTCAGCAGTTTGCTGTGGGGGTTAAATGACGGGACGCGTGCCTCGTAGGTGCTCCATCACGTGTGGGAGAGACGGGTGGTTATTACGGGGACCGTACGACTTGGTGGTGAGGTTGGGAACTGGAGGCGCAGCCGGGCCGCCGGGGTGACGCGGGAGCCCTCCGCTGATGTCCTCCTCTGTGCTCCTGTGTGATGTTTTTAGAGCATCCTCCTCAAGTGGACCAAAGGCTTCAAGGCATCGGGCTGCGAGGGAGAGGACGTGGTCACGCTGCTGAAGGAGGCCATCCACCGGCGAGAGGTGGGACAGCCGCGCGGCATGAAGCCTGGAATGCCCAGTGTTCGCAAAGTGGGCAAATGTTGGGTGCGGGTGCATGGGCTAAGGGGAGATTAGCGTGATCCTTCCGTGATGATTGAGTGTCCCCTGTGTGTCAAGCCCTGCTCCTGGCACTGGGGATTCCAGAATGACCACAGCACACCCTGTGCTATAAACAAACCCATGAGCTAATGTCAGGTGCTGTCGTGCTGGGAAGAAAAAGGAAGTCAGGTGAGGACAGGGTGAGTGGGCTACAGAAGGGCACTCTTAAATTGCACAACCAGGAACGTCTCTGAGGAGGTGACGTTTGAGTGGGGACCTGAATGAAAAGACAGAATAAGCTATGCTGTATAAAATACACTTTATATACATACAAATCTCCCTTGCAAGTGTCAGGAAAATGTTGGGGCTCATTGGTGGACTGGGGATCTGCTTTTGCCCTCTCAGGAGTTTGACCTGGACGTGGTTGCCGTGGTGAATGACACGGTCGGGACTATGATGACCTGTGGCTATGAAGACCCTCACTGTGAAGTTGGCCTCATCGTTGGTAAGGACCCGGCTGTCGTTCCTGGGTCGTGACCCACAGGTGCAGGTGGAGGGAGGGTGGTGCAGGGTGAGGCGCTGACGTGTTTGCGGTTGGCAGGCACAGGCAGCAACGCCTGCTACATGGAGGAGATGCGGAATGTGGAGCTGGTGGAGGGGGAAGAGGGCCGGATGTGTGTCAACATGGAGTGGGGGGCCTTCGGGGACAACGGATGCCTCGATGACTTCCGCACGGAATTTGATGTGGCTGTGGATGAGCTTTCCCTCAACCCTGGCAGACAGAGGTAGGTACCCCAGTTCGTGTGGGTCCTGGTACGTGTACCCCAAAACTACACGGTGATGAGTGAGCAGATCCTTGACAACAGCAAATCCCAGGACACTCATTTTTGACATGTGAAGAGGGGAAGTTTTCTTGGAAAGGGTTCCTTGTCAGATGCATCTGGAAAGTTCTCCCTGCTGGACTGTGACGCCTTCAAAGTTCATTTGGGAAAACAAGTCAAAATAGTTGTGTTTTGAGGAGCATTTCCTATAAGGAATCAGTCACATTGGTTTTAGAGGGATGAAAAGGGGACACCGAGGAACACAGAGCTAGGAAATGCTAGAAGTAGCCTCCCTTCCCCCCCGCCTGTGAGAACAGGAGAGAGAGAGAGAGGGGCTGTTAAAACCTAGGTCTGGGACAGTGGGGAACAGTAGACATCTGCTGATAGTAGGGTGAAGAAGCTGGCGTGGCAGAGAGGAGCAGGAAGCAGACAGGAAGGCTTCTCTTCCTCCATCCAGTATGTAGCACCCTCAGTTGTCAGGACTGGACAATGGCCAGCCCCAGCCTCACAAAGCCCCCAGGATGGCGGGGAGGGGCTCTGAGCTGCGGGATGGTAGTTAAGATCCAGCACACTTCCCACTGGGACGATGTGTAGCGTTTCCTAACTGGGTATGGTCAGGGGCCATAGTTCTGCAGAACACACTTTTGTCCAGAGTAGAGGTCACAGACTGAAATGCTTCTAGGGGCCAGACAGGTGTCATTAATGAAACAAAGGGTGAGACAAGATGGAGTGGCGCTGGGGGTCTGGGTTGAAACTGGGGGTCTCAACTTCTTTAAAGGCACTATGCAGGGCGAGAAGACCCTCAAGCCTCTGAGTAGTCACATTCAGTTCTAGTGGCCAAGAGGGGTTCTCCAGTTGGCATTAGTTACTTGAGTTTAATGATGTCTCGGCTTGGAGAGAAAGCCTGCTGAACGCCTGGTGAAGTTCATTCTTAAGACTCAGCATCCTGCCCTTTTCTAGGAGGTGGGCTTTGGGTGTGGTTTCCTCCTTGAGGAGTTGGGAGTAAGCATTGGAAGGTGATGAGCCCAGAAATTGGGATGATCCCAGGGATCCCCATGGGCCTCAGGCAGGCACTGGTCAGTTTGCAAAAGGCTGAGGGTCATTGTGTGCAGACACCAGGAATCCTGCCCAAGTGAATGGAGTAGCACTTCCTTTCCCACCCAGGGGGATCTGCAAGCCCTCTGCCTGCTAATGTTCCGGGCATCTCACCTTCCTACGTAACCTCCGGGAACATTATCTGCATTGCAGGTTCGAGAAAATGATCAGTGGCATGTACTTGGGTGAGATTGTCCGTAACATCCTCATCGATTTCACCAAGCGTGGGCTGCTCTTCCGTGGCCGCATCTCAGAGCGGCTCAAGACAAGAGGAATCTTTGAAACCAAGTTCCTGTCTCAGATTGAGAGGTGAGCATTTGGGCCCGGGGTTGGGTGGGACCGTGTCCTCCCTCCCATGGGCAGTAAGCTGAAGGATTTCCGGAGCTCAGGTAAGATCAGGGTATGACTTATAGACAGGTCAGTTTGGTTGTAGAGACCTTCATCCCTATACTGTTTATTTAAAGTGACACATGGATAGTTGGCATTTTAAGCGTAAAAAATCCTGCTGAGCTGTGGGGAGTCCATGCAAAGTAATATTGTTGGGTTATAGGCCCATTACCAAAGGTGGGAAGATACCTGTTCACGAGATATAAATCAAACACATGGAGGAGGTAGCCTCTTAAAGCCTATTAAAGCACTTGGCGGGGGGGGGGGGGGTGTGCGTCTTAACTGCCGTGACAGGACAAGCAGGATCGAGGGGAGGCTGTCATGCCAGGCAAGCAGAAATCAGGCTACGCGGTGGCTCGTTAAAGCAAAACCTCCCTCCTCCCGTCCAATCATGGCAGCAAAGTCGGCTCCAAATTAGAATGGGGACTTGCAGAGCCCTTGACCAATGACTGCCGTGCACTGCTCTCAGGGGGTGGGAAAGCAGGAAGCGGTGAGGGGCTCGGGGGGGGGGGGGGGGGGCAGGGCACCTGCACCAGTGAAGAGAGTCTGTTCGAGTTTGCATGTCCATTCGAGGGCAGGAAGCCGATTCTGGAGTTCTAAGAGAGTTCCCTTGGTATAATAGGGTTTATATTCTTCTTACAATTCGATTCACATTTGTTTCATAAAGAGTTGCCATCAGCCCGCCCTGGGAGGGGGCGTAGAAATAGAAGAGGGATCTGTGCTGGGAGCTAGGGGCTGCCTGTCCTGTTGACCCGTGAACAACACGGAGGAGATGGGTAGGAAAGAGCTTTGCAGCCAAAAATACCAGCTACGGGCATCCTCAGTGCCTTTCTTCTTTCCAAATGAGTGGAAAACGAGACAGTGACTGTCCTGTTTTCTTGAGTACCTGTTGTCGGTAGCAGTGCCCTGCCTCACCTGGGCCAGGTGGAAATAGCTGTTTCTCAGCGTTTCTGTCACACTCAGGAGGGCCTCTGTGGGGTCCAGTGGGATGAGCATGGGTTCCTGGACTGAGTTCAAGAACAGGAGCCACCCGGCGTGTGGGCCACCAGCCCCTCGTGTATGTGACTGACCACTCGCTGTACCCCCCCCCCCACAGTGACTGCCTGGCCCTGCTGCAGGTGCGCGCCATCCTGCGCCACCTGGGGCTCGAGAGCACCTGTGACGACAGCATCATTGTCAAAGAGGTGTGCACCGTGGTGGCGCGGCGGGCGGCCCAGCTCTGTGGTGCGGGCATGGCCGCCGTGGTGGACAAGATACGAGAAAACCGGGGGCTGGACACCCTCAAAGTGACCGTGGGCGTGGATGGGACCCTCTACAAGCTACATCCCCAGTGAGTGCCTAACCTCCCCTCTCCCTGCCTATCTCTCTCCATCTCTTCTTTCCTTGCTTTCCCTTCTCTCCCTCTCTCTCACTCTCTTTTTATTTTCTAGCAAACCACCCGGCATTCCAAATGAGTGTATATAACATAGACACTTTAAAGTTTAATAACCAGAAGTAAGCCTGTGTTTGACCACCCAGCTTGGAGGACTCGGGGTCCCCTGCCAGGGGGTGTGCTCTGGGGACTCAGTCCCCAGCTGCCTCTCCCCGTGTATCTGTGTTTGCATTGCTACTGTTTCGTTTTCCTTACATTTGAACCTGCCATCAGGGGAATCCTCCGGCATCTCTCCTTCCGGGACTGGCTTGTATAGTTTTGAGACGCATCCACATTGAAGTGTGAAGTTGGAGTTCCCGAATTTTCAGGGCTGTGGAGCATACCTTTGAATGAGTATACTGTAGTTTATTGTGTTGCTAATGGGTATTGGCTTATTTCTAGATTTTGTCTGTTACAAACAGTGCTCCTGTGAACATTCTGGGAATGTGTGCTGGAACTCCAGAGAGGTATTTTCTACAGTCTGGCGTGGGGGCTGGCGGACTAGAGCCACGACTGTTTTTGTAAATAAAGTTTTATTGGAACGTGGCCATGCGCACTCATGGATGTGTCATCTCTGGCTGCTTTCACTCTACAATGGCGAGTAGTTGGCCTGCAAAGCTGAAAGCGCATCTGCCGTCCGGCTCTTCAGAGAAAGCATGTCCCTCGAACTCCCCCAGTGTGGAAGCACTGAATTCCCTTTTCTTTCTACACTTTTCCCTGTCCCTCCATCTCTCTTCTTCTCCTCTCATCAACCATTATTCCTCTCCCTTCTTCACTCATTTGCATATGTTTTGAGTAAATCGTTTTGAATTCAGGAAGTGCCCCACTCCTTTTTCCCTGGAAGCTCTTCGGAGCAAAGTTAGAACAGAGCTGTTACCCCGGTCTGGGCAGGAGGTGGGACAGAGTGAGCATAGAGAGCCCCCGACTGACATGTTGCCCGCTCTCACCATGACTCTCTCGAGGAGCTGAGTTCACACAGTTAGTGGAAAGGAACTTGTAGTTCCAAGCCCCTTCTCTTGGTGATCAGTGCCTCATAAGTGGGAGTCTTGGTCCCAGATGAGGGTGGGGAGGGGGACAGAAGACAAGCCCCTAGCACTGAGGCTTATTTCATAGATGACCAGGGCATCCTGACCCTGCTATGTTGGGGGACATGGTGACTCTTCCTCTAATCCCATACTGAAAGGCTCTACGATCACAGTGTGCCAGCAGCAACCCCCTGAGCCTGCTCCTTTCATCTTTAATGATGTTTTGGATTAGATGTGGGTCTGGGAGAGTCCGTACCCCTGGGAAATAAAGTGTCATGTGCATGGGGCTTGGTCTTCCTTCCAGAGTTCAGGGACAGGCTGTGCACGTCACACCTGTGGAGCCCATGACCCTTGAACCGCTCTTCCACTGGTGAGTTTTAAGAGCACAACCTCGAGAATCTCAGACAGTTGCCTCCCGGTGGCTCTCAGCTCCCCACTTGCCTGCTGTGACCTAGAATCCGGGCATGTTGCTAGCCGCTCGGAGCCTTGGTTTTCTGATACACAATTCACAGTGAGTGTTTAGTACCCAGTAGCTGTCATCCTTTTGCTCGTCTTAATAGTTCCTGGGGTTCCAGCATCACTTCATAGGATCTTATCTTGGGGGACACAAATCAATCATGACTAAGGTGTTTTTTTTTCCTGTGTCTTCCTCCCAACGTTCACAGCTTTGCCAAAGTCATGCACGAGACGGTGAAGGACTTGGCTCCGAAATGTGACGTGTCCTTCCTGGAGTCAGAGGACGGCAGCGGGAAGGGGGCGGCTCTCATCACTGCTGTGGCCTGCCGCATCCGCGAGGCTGGCCAGCGATAGAGTCCCTGGAATTGGAAGGGACTTCCTCTGGCTCCCCCTCTTCCCTGCTTTAAATTATAAGATGTCATCCCCTGTGTCAGAGATGGGCCCCTGGGCTTTTCCTTGGCAGAGAGGAGCCTGTGGGACTGGGTGTGGTCTCTGCGGATACTCACTGTTGAGTTCAGTGCCCGAGCCTTGGCCCTCCTGAGATAAATATGTTTTGAAGTAAGGACTTGTTCATGCTTGTCACAACTATTCCTACTGGTTCTTTTTAAAACTCAAGACAAATTTTAACCTTTAGTAATCCCCCTGGCTAAATACCAAGTCCCTGAATAATCCTACAGGATGGGGACACTAATGAAAAGATAAATGGTGGCTTCACCATGGACCCTGAACATGATATTTCTAGGTGAAGAGCACTCCCCAGCACGGAGGCCGATACTGTTTCTCCCCTAAGATCTGGAGGGATCTCCACTAACTCCAGCCTGATTCTCCCACAGGCAGAAGGGGCAGGGGTGGGAGGAGAGGCAGCAATGGGGGGAAATCCGTGGATAGCCACGTGGCAGCCTCTCTTTAACCTGCTTTACAGCCTGGTGGGTTCCAGCGGATGCTTGTCCTGGAATTAAAGCATCCTGAATCCGAGAAAGAAACACCAAGGCCCCGAGTGGGTTCCTGAGTCCTCCGTGAGCAGTGGACCTTTGGGGCAGAGGAGACTTTTTGGTCTGTTTTTAAAATTTTTCCTCCAGAAGTGGAAACAACTCTATTTTCATTTTAATTTATGTTTGAAATTTATTTAGTTCATGAAGTACATCTGTTCCTTTATCTTGACACTGTATGTAATGATTGGTTGTATGTAATGTATTTATATGTCAATGTGTTATGTAAATAAATACCCAGGGTCTTTTCAGACTTGGCCTTTGTACTAGATGAGTCTACGTAGTTACAGGATGGAAGATGAAGATACTGACAGGTTACTAGAAATACCTCATTCGCCTGCGGGGAGAGAAGGGAAGCCTCTTCAGGGTGAGTGAATGGCTAAGTAGCTCCTTCCCGGCTCCTCTTTAGCCTGCAGACTGGAAAACGTGGAAGGAGGGCACAGTGAGTGAAGCTGGGTCTTTGGCTCAGAAGCCACAGCAACTGGCTGCTCTGTCTAGACCTTCCTGGGGCAATATTACACGGGCTCTTAACCAAAGCAAACAGGAATCCTTTCAGACAGACGCATTGCTTGGGAATCGTCGTTCTTAGGGCAGTCAGTAGTATCTTTAAGCTCTCTAAGGAGATAAAGGAAGCCACCAAGAGCATTTCTTAAAAAAATTCTGTCTCACTGTTAATAGCAAACCAAAACCAAACAATGAAACAATCAAACGAAGGAAACCTCAGGGACAACACTTTTAAAGGCGGATTTGTGCCCTCCTAGCAAAATTGGTCTGTTTTGTAAATGTTTTTCCAAGAAGTGTTGTCCGAGGGCTTCTCTAGGCTGAGCTGTTTTTATATACACAGTATTTATTTCAAACTGTGAGTGGGGGTGGTAGGAGCGGGATGGCATAAAATCTTCCATGCTCTACGTTCCAGGAGTGCGGCTCCTTCTGAATCCGAACGCCACTTCCTCCCTAAAATGTGCACGCCCACACACGGCAACTACACGGTAAGGAGGGAATGGCCCTAGAACACTCTGGAGTGGGAATCAAAGATCACAGCAAGGAAGGAAAGAGGGACTCTATAGCACCCGGCTTTGCACATTTGTCCCCCTTGTACTGAGAGAACAGCGCCTAGATGTGCGTATCACTAAAGAATGCCCAAGAAGTAGAGATGAATTTTAACTTTTAAACTTGAAAATTAGGCACTGTCTGTGAAATTGCACCTTTTTTTTTTTAAGTAGAGCTGTGTGTGTGTGTGGCTATTCAAGGTGTGTTGTTGGTTTCCAAAAACGAAAATGCATTTTGAATGTCTGTGTTCCCACAGTTAGGTGACAGTTCCTTGCTGATGCTGCTTTGCCTGATGTAAATACAGTGAATCTCAAATCTTCGAGCACTCAGTCTAGTAAAGATGTTGTCATGTATAATAAAGAGCTAGTTGAATTAACTATGTGATGTTAACTATTAATAAATTTTAACATTTTCCAAAATATCCAATGTGTGCTTCATGAGGATTTTTAAGAGTGCCGTCATCTTTGGGGCATACTAGTACTTCCTGGCTGGTCCGAAGAATGAATGAGTATCTCGATTTTGACTGTATGGGCTTGCTGGACAGGCATGTGGCCAAGACTTGGTCTTGACCCCAGAGAGTTCTCTTCTCAGAAACTCAGTTCCAATGGAACTGGAGGATAGATGACCTTTCCTAGGCCATTTTTGAGCCCCTAGCTTTCAAGCATCAGTGAAGAAGAGCTGCTGTCGAGGGAGTTTGGCTGAGCCGTTAGCAGAGGCCTCAGGGGCTCTGGCTGGTGTCTGGAGGCATGTGACTCACATTCAGCATGGAAAGCCCTTACCTACGTGAACATCTAAAAAGCATGTACCTCTGTCCTCTCCTTACCTTTCCCCTCTCTCCAATAAACCAAATACAAACCCGGGAATCCCTTCCTCACTAGATCCTACTGACCCCCGTGGACACAGCCCTGTTTGACAAGGAGATTATGGAAGTGTCTCCTACACTTCTGGGAGTACAAGCTGGTACAACCATTTGGGGGGGAGAGGGACAGGCAACATGCATCAAAAGCACGTTTTGTGTAGTTTTCTAGACATTTGTGCAGAGGAAACGCTCATAGTTGAGCCCAAGATTCACCTTTGAGGGTATTAACTGTTCCATGATTTATAATAAAAAAAGGAGCACCATCCAATGGGTCTGCCCGTCCTGTATCGGAGTCCAGTCAGGAAGACAATCCATGCCAGTTATTTCAGATTTTAGTACAGGGGCTTGGTTATACGGGTGGTGAAAGCTGAGAAGCCAGAGTGTGGAGAAGCAACCCAGAGATTAGCAATGTCAAACAGAAACAAAAACCAGCCTTTCCATCCCACTGGCTGAACCAGAGTCCAAAAGCCGGGGAGGGGTGCAGGAGCTGGAACCGCACAGAAGGGAGGAAGGGTGGCTAGAAGTAACCCTCCCATCTAGTTCTCTGCAGTGTCTCCTCCGCAGAACCTGGCAGGGAACCAGCTGGGGAGGGAGACTGAACAGAGCAGAGGAGGGTGGGGCCTGGACCTGAGCAATGAGTAACTTGCACGGACCCTGTAAACCCATGAGAGTGTTCTAGAAGAACATTTAACATCTTAGGAAGTGTTGACAGCACACTGCTTCATGCTGAAAGAATCTTACACAACATATCTATCATCCTGTTTTTGTTAAGAAATTAAATACGACATACGAGGATTACCGTGTTTCCCTGAATGTCCCCTTCGCCTCGCTGGACAGGGGGCACAAATGAGGCCTCCACCTGTGGGAACAGCCGCAGCACCCCCTCAGCTGACCCCCCCACCCCTCTGGGATTCTGGCACCGCCGCTGGGAAACCCTCAGCAGCCCCCACCGCTGCTCACCGGTTCCCCTCCCGAGGCCTCTCTGCCCAGCTCCCCGGACGCCGCCTCTGGAGTGGGAGGCGTCCCTCACCACTAGGAAAACCGTTTCCTTCAAACAGTTGGACAGTCTGCACCCAAGTTACTTGCAGCCGGAAAATAGCTTTTCCACCTTCTGTCAAGTCCATTGCGCATTCTCCCCCTTGTTACTTTGTTTTCTTTAGGCCCCAGGTGCAAGAGGCTGAAGTACTCATACTCCTCAGTTCAGCGTATTTATTTTCTGATCTTTGCAAGGCTCTTTCTTGCTTTTTTATCTTCTTCTTCCCCTTTATGCTCATTTCTCCTTCCCATTCTCCACTCACGGTCAGCGATCATGTTATTGTGTTGATGTGACGTACAACTTATCTGTGTCTGAAGCATATATTGTTTGGTCAGCATGCTTTTTAATTTACAAATGTTATTGGCTAAAAGTCTTTTTTTTTTTTTTTTCCTATTAAGCAGGGTGCTTTTAAAGACCCATAGATGCCGCTGCGCGTACGTCTAATCCATACTGCACAACCCGCCCTGTGCGCATGCACCGTGCTCCCAGCCGGCTCCCAGTGATGCACGGACTTTATGGCTCCGCTGCTCTGGCCGTGAGGACATCACTGCGGCGAGCGTCTTTGCACATGTCCCCTTAATCATCTTTGGATGATCTCTCAGGGCTCGCGCGCAGAAGCAGGATAGCGGGATCACAGACTGCGCATTTGCTTAATCTGACCCCCTATTGCCAGGTTCTTCTGAAAGGATGCCCAAAAGCCCCAACGGCGAGTCTCTGGCACCCCTTGGAATTATCCAGCTTCCTAATTTTTAGTCCTGTGCGAACTTAAAGTGGGATTGTATGGTTGTTCCAATTTACATTTCTCTACAAGAAGTGTGAACATCTCTGTATATGTTTCTTAGGCTTTTAAGGTCTTCAGTTCACTGCCTGTCCATATTCTTTGCTAACCAGGGTTCTTCTTCCTTGCTGATTTACCAGAGTCCCTGTTTGATGTTGAGATTGGTCTGTTGTTGCCTTAGGTAGGACTGTCTTCTCCCAGCCTGTCATTTGTGCCCACAGCATCCTTTGTTGACTAGGAGTCCTTTCTTTTGGTGTAAGCAAACCCACCCATACAGCTTGTACTTCTGACCTTTCTCATCCTCAGCCTGCTAGCATTGCTTTGTTACTGCTATGTAGAGTTTTACTTTTTACTTAAGAGGGTTCATGTAAAACCCTGTGGGTGTGCAACTGCCGTGTAATAGGTAGGGTCCAGTTTTGTTTGGGTTTGGTTTTTCACGTCCTTGAGTGGGTTAGTCTGCCCTTCCCCTCTGATTTGTGGTAGCGTTTCTGAAGTGTGTTAAGCTTGCAAGGGTCCATCTCTGCTCCTTTCTGCCCCGTTGATCTCTTTTGTTTGTCCTTGAGCCAGTAACTGACTTTCTAACACCACGACTTCCTAGGGTCCCTTAATATTTAGGAAAGCAAGTCTCTCCTCTTTTCTTTTTCAGACTCGACTGTACTAGTCGTGCTCCATTATTCCTTCATGCAAATTTTAGAATAAGTTTACCAAATCTCTGAAGAAAAATCAGCTTGAAGTTTGATTAAAGTAACAACGAACGTAGCGATTTTCAGAGTAAAACTGACATTTTGCGTGTTCATAAGAGCACAGAACATCTTTGTATTTAGAACCTCTCTGTGTATTCATGTAATCTTTTCTGCCTTTTCTCAGAGTTTCAAAGTTTTCTCTATTGAGGTTTTGTGAATTCTTTTGTTAAATTAATCCCCAGTTTATACTTGCTGTGCATGGTTCTTGATTTGTAATATTTTCTGGTTGGTTATCCCAGAATGTCTCAGCCTCGGCACGACTGACATTTGGGGCGGGATGATCCTTCATCGTGAGGGCCGTCCTATGCATGGTAGGATGTTAGCAGCATCCCTGGCTTATGCCCGTAAGACGCCAGTAACATGCCCTTCCCTAGTTGTGACAGAATGTCGTCAGACATTGCCAAATGTCCTCTGGGGGTGGGCTTGTCACATAAATACTGATCTAGTAGTTTATCCGCAATTTTGCATGGGACATTTTTTTTCTTTTAAAGATTTTATTTATTTATTTGACAGAAAGAGAGGCAGCAAGAGAGGGAACACAAGCAGGGGGAGTGGGAGAGGAAGAAGCAGGCTTCCTGCCGAGCAGGGAGCCTGATGCGGGGCTTGATCCCAGAACGCTGGGATCATGACCTGAGCCTAAGGCAGACGCTAATGACTGAGCCAGCCAGGCGCCCCTGCATGGGACATGTTTGACCACATAATTACTTATTGCTTATCTGAAATTCAGATTTAACGGATGGTCTTTTAAATTTTATTTGTTAAATTTATCAACCCTACCTGGGAGGTATAATCATCACTCCTAGTTGAGAACCACTGGTGTAAAGACACATTGGAAATTTGTGTAATTGATCTTGTTTCTGATACCCTTACTCAATTTTATTATTAATGATGACAGGCTTTATTCTGTTGGTTTTTCTATGTAGATGATCATATATTTTATAAATAATTGAAGTTTTATCTTTCCCTTTAATTTGCTCTACCTTTCTTTTCCTTTTCTTACCACATGGGTTAGGATCTCCAGCATTGCATAGTAGCAGTCATAGTACCTATTTTTCTCGTTCCCAATCTTAAAAGGAATGTGCCTAAATTTTCTCAATTAAGAAAAGTGTTTGCTGTAGGTTTTGGGTACCAATTTAAGGAACTTTTTTCCTATTCCTACTTTGCCAAGATTTTTAATTATAAAACCTTAAATAGATGTTGTACTACGTTAAATGCTTTTTCTGGATCTGTTGAGAAAGATACATGGTTTTTCTCCTTTGGTCTTTACTGTGACGAATAATATCAATGCTTTGCTGGCAAATCTTTTATTGCTGGGATAGAGTATCTTTTTTTATCATTGTTGGATTAGTTGAGTTATCTTATTTTCTGCATTCTCATTCATAAGTGAAATAGGCCTGTCATTTTTTCCCCTTTGTATTGTCCTGATCTGGTTTTGAATCAAGATTACATTAATTTTACAAAGAAGTCTGGGCAGTTTTCTCTCTTTTTTGATTTACTGAACCAATCTGTGATGAGATAAAGATTATCTGTCTCTGGAAAGTCGGGTGGAACACATCTGGGAAGCTATCTGGGGCTGGCTGGGGCTTTGGGGATTACCAGTTGAATTCCTTTTATGCTTATTGGTCTAGTCAAGTATTCTATATCTTCATATTTCCCAAGAAATTCACCAATAACATCTAGATTGTTACATCGCTTAGGGTACACTTGTCCGTAACACTTTATTTTTTTAAAGAAGATTTTATTTATTTGAGAGAGAGAGAGCACAAGTGGATGGAGGGGCAGAGGGAGAAGCAGACTCCCTGCTGAGCAGGGAGCCCGATAAAGAGCTCCATCCTGGGACCCTGGGATCATGAACTGAGCCAAAGGCAAATGCTTAACTGACTGAGCCACCCAACAAGTGCCCCTGTCTGTAATACTTTAAAACTTTTGTTTTAGAAAATGTCAAGCACGTCCAAAAGTAGACAGGATTACTGGCTCCCTGTTCTTCAATAGTTATCAACTCCTGGCCAACCTGGTTTCACCTGCTGCCCCTGCTCATACCCTCACATTAATGGGAAGCAAACCTCTGACACGGTATCATCACAACCGCAGATGCTCCCATATGAGTCTTCAAAAGACAAAGACTCTCTTTTTTTCAACCTATCCTCAATGCCATCACCTGCTCCCAGAAACTAGTAATTCCTCTACATCAAGAAACCATCAGCGTTTAAATTTCCAGTTGTCTCATAAATAAATATCATTTTAAAAATTTAAAACAGAATCAAAGCAAAGTCTATGCCTTGTGCTTAGTTGACCTATCTTCTCATGTCTCCATAACCTTCTGCTCCCTCCACTCTGTTTTCCTGTCCTCTGAAGAAATCATGTCATTTGTCTAGTTTCCCATGATTGACTCTCTGTTCTCCGTATTCCTGTAAATTGGTGGTGTAATCTCAACTCTTTTTTTTTTTTTTAAGATTTTATTTACTTATTTGAGAGAGAGTGCGCACAAGCAGGGGGAGCAGCAGGCAGAGGCACAGGGAGAAGCAGGGAGCTTGATGTGGGACTGGATCCCAGGACCCTGGGATCATGACCTGAGCTGAAGGCAAGCGCTTAACCAACTGAGCCACCCAGGTGCCCCTGTGTAATCTCAACTCTTGATCAGATGTACATTTGATATTTTTAAAAAAGATTTCATTTATTTATTTAGAGACAGAGCTTGAGTAGGGGAAAAGGACAGAGGGAGAGAGAGAGAAAGGATCTCGAGTAGACTCCATGCCGAGTGCGGAGCCTGACGCGGAGCACGATCTCACAACCCTAAGATCATGACCTGAGCTGAAATCAAGAGTCAGGGGCTTAACGGACTGAGCCCCCTAGGCGCCCTGTGCATTTGATATTTTAGCAAGACTTCTTCAAAGAGCTTATTGCATTATTTACTTTTGTTGTGTCTGTGCTTGGTCCTCCCCTTCATGGTATGTTTGTGTATTTCAATGTATAATTTCTCTTTCTCATCCCTTTTCTTGATCAGTCTTGCCAGAATTTTATTTCATTAATCTTTTTAAAGAATTAGCTTATGAGTTCTGTTAATTTTTGTTCTTTTTTCTTCTCCCCTTCGTTAATGTTTGCCCTTATATGCTTCTTCCTTCCTGGTTTTTGAGCTTGCTTTCTGCTCCTGTTCCAACTTTTTAAGTGGGTTGTGTAGCTTGTCTTTGAAGTTATGTTTCCTTTGATTTACTATGGTAAGTCCCACATATTTTGATACACTGCCTTGGAATTCTAAGTAATCAGGAATTTGGCAAAAGTTTTCTTTTCCCCCCCTTTTAAAATTCAATATTCTCTTACTTAGTTTCCAGTAATATGTCTTTGAAACTCTCACTCTGTTATTCGTTTCTGATTTTTTGGCATGACGGTCTGAGAGTATGGTCTGTTTGAGACTGAATGTTTAGAGTTATTAAGTCATCCTTCATGGCATACTACACGGGCAATGCTGTAAGCCTTCTAGATGTATCTGAAAAGTCTGTCTTGTCTGGTGTTGGGCCCATAGGGACAGAGAGAGAGGGAAAGACAAGCACCGAGGCGGAGTGACTGGACGTACTCTACCGCATTAACAGAACTCATTTCTGGGCGTCTCGACAGTGGAAGCACAGGTGACCTTTATTTTCTTCTTCTTGGACAATAGTTGTTTTTGTTTGTGTTTCCAAATGTTCTTGAAACTGATGTCAAAGGTTTCGCATGTGCCCCTCCCCGGTGGCTCAGGGCACTGGTGTGGACAAAGGGTGACATGTGCCACTGCAGATCACATGGGTGACTCACTCCTCCTCCTCGGCCGCCATCTTGCTCGGCAAGATGAGGGGATTTAAGCTCCCGCTCAGCTTGAACATTTATGTGCTGTTATTTGTAAGCTCCATCTGCTGCTGGCGTTGTTACCTGGCAATCCTGGCACCGCGGTCCAGGCTCAGACGCCAGCGTGGCTGGAAGCCTCACAATCCCGGCCCTCGGGGGAGAGCACGCTCCCACCCACACGCGGGGGATGAGGCCTTCCTTACTGCAGTATCAGCAGGTGATGTGGCCTTTTCCCTCCTTTCGCTTAGTGATGAACGTATTTCTTCCTGCGTCGTGTTCTCGGTTTCCCAGGCTGCAAGCCCATGTCCAGGGAGAGCAGACCTGAAGGGCGCGGTTCTGCTCGCGCAAATACACGGGTATCCCTACCCTTGGCAGCCCCAGGCCTGCAGGCCTGCTGAGGGACAAACGTGTGCTCCCTGTTTTAGTAAATGTTTTCCTTCTTAATCAGCGGTGGGAAATGCCAGAAGGGTCTGCAGCCGTCTGCTGACACTGGGGACTGGGGAGGGGGTGTCAGTAGGCCCTCGAGCTTCTGTTTTTGTTTTACTCAGTCATGCCAGGAATGTCCTCACCTCGGGATTCCAGAATCGCCCCCACGGGACCAGCTCCTCGTTCTTTCGGCAAACGTCTGCACATCTTGAAGCCCCAGGTGCTGCCCCAAGTCCGTTTGCCCCATGCTGCAGAGAGGGACCGTGCGGGGGAGGCGCGCGTGCCTGTGTATTATTCACTTTATATACATTATACATGAAGCGACATGGATTGGCTTCACAACGCTTGGATGCAAGAAATGTCACAGCACTGAAATTAGCTCTAAGCTCTCCCTCACCAAGAGGACGATATGGCCAATATCGGGTATTATCGGGGTACCCGTCCCCTCTCCAGTCCCTGGGGGCAACACAGTTCCAGAGACACCTGAGAAAGGGCCTTCGGTTTTCAGCAGAGGAGGGACCCCTGCTTTCCGAGCTCAGGTGACCTGTCGGAGAAGCCCTGGTGCCTGCCAGCGTGCCAGGGCCCCTGAGCAACTACCCACCTCACTTGGCAGCACACGCTGGCCCAGACCCCGCTGAGGAGATGGCGCCCCTGGAGGCGGCACCGAAATCTCATTTGGCAAATGCCCATCCCGGCGCTGTCAGCAGCTCCGCCTCAGAGGCGCCCTCGTGTGGTCACGCGTGGGAACGACGCCACCCTGCACACCCCGCAGGGCTCGCCCCAGCGTCTGCGTCTTGGTTCTCCTGGTCCCCAAACTCCTCTTTGGGTCTGCGATTCACCTTAAAGACTGGAGGCTGCTCCAGCCTTAGACACTGGATGGGTATTTTTCATTTAGATTCCTCCCAAACGAGCAGATCGTTTTAAAATAGTGCGTGTTTCCTTTGTTTCCTTATGGACAATATTTCAAAGGAGGAGGGAAAGGGAAAGGGAAAGGAAAGGGGAAAAGGAGGGAGAAATTGCTAAGGAGGCTTGAACACTCCAGAGGATGGTCGGGGAGGTAGGAATGAGGGTGGTGAGGTGTTGGGAGACCAGGCAGAGGGCTTTGGTGTGTGCATTCAGGGCACTGCCCATCTCCACTTTGCTCCGCCATTACCACAGTGGCCCTGGGTCCCCATCCTGCGGCTCCTCACCCCGAAGCAGCACGAGGCTGTGACTAGAGAGCTGGTTGTCTTAAAGAGACAGTCAGACTTCCCACGGCGAGTGGTCAACCCGGCACAGTGTAAAAGGAAAGTCAGCTCTTTACTGTAAACCAGCAATTCAATACATCAAAAGTCAGTGAGGCTTCTTGTCAATCAGTACTTGAGATCTCCCACCTGAATGCCTTGGTGGGCGCAGAGAGCAGGCTGGCTGTGGAGAAATGCACTCTGAGAAATTCGCGTGTGCGTGGCCCTGGGCCTCTCGCTGGGTTGCTTCCCAGGGCCTAGCCAGCTTTGTTTGACATGTTGCCAACACCGAGACTTCTGGGTTCTCTTGCTCTCTTGTGTTTATGGAAACGCAGGAGTGCTTATTTTTCTCTGGCTCACACGGTTTCTTTTGTCTTTCTACCACTGTTTCTTCCCGTTTGGAATAAATTTTCTTGCTTACGGCTCAGGGCTGAATCCTGACCTGTCTGGAGGTTGAATGAGGGATACTTTTGTGGAAGACCGTGAAGGGACGTTTTCATCAGAGTCTGGGACAGTTGAGAGCTCTGTGTTCTTTATCACTGGCAACACGTCACCAGGTAGAGTGAGATCAGGGATGACACCATTGTCACCAAAGGCTAAAGGAGAGGTCCCCAGGCCCCTCCCTGCACAAGTCCACTGTCCCTGCGCAGATACCAGCCCAAACAGGCAGAGACAAATTTTCTGTCCATTAGCTCCAGCATCTTCTCCACTCAGGGTCAGTGGGAAAGTGCCCCTCACATGACACCCCAGATTTCGTCCATCACTGGTGCTGCTAGTCGTCTCTCCCTGGAGGCCTTCCCTCTCCTCAAGTCTGTGGTTTCATTCTCTGGTCTAGCCCTTCATTCCCTGCACCTCTCAACCCTTCTCCTAGGCCCCTGGAATCCACAACCAGCAATTACCCTAGAGGCCCAACCTTACCCTCGGATGTTCCCTCCTCTCTCTTGCCTTAATGCACCATTCAACAAATAGTGATTGAGCAGTTATTAGGACCATTGTTTTGATGCTGAGGATACAGCAGTGGACAAAAGAAATCAGCTTCTACCTTACATCTTTGTGAGGGAGTGAGCACCTAACATCTATCATGTCACACGTGGTTAGCGCTATGAAGACGAATATAGCCGGGTTAGGGGAAAGAGAATGGTGGTGTGGGGGCAGTGTGGCTGTTCTATACAGAGGAGAGAAGAAAGCCTTTCAGATAAAGTGGGAGCCATGTCCTCTGTGGGGGAAGGGCTGCCCACCTCAGGAACAGCAATCACCCCAGCACCCAGACTGTGGTGTTGAAATACCATTTCCCAGGTGTGCTGGTCCTAGGTCCGGGGCAGGAAATGCGCTGTGTGATCCTTGAGCGTCTTAAAAGAGCAAGGCCTATCAAAGACAATCAGGGCCCTGTCAGAAGGACGAAGCGCCATGCTAAAGATGGGATAACGTGAGCACCAAGAAAGATAAGACTGCGATGGATGGAAAGATGTTCGAATCCATGAGTTTATGATGATAGTAACTTTGGTCACTTAATTGGTCTCTGTTGGAGAATGGTAAGGAACCAACTTATTATTTTGAAAACTGGTTAATATAGGAAGAAAGGTCAAGCATTTACACTGCCTTTCCATGCAAACTATACCTCGGGGCAACCAGATAGTAGATGAGGGGACATTTGTCTTTACAGAAGTATTTCGGCTAAGGAATAAAGAAGAATTATAGAATTTAAGTTACCAGTTGACAATGCTAATGATATAATGGGCCCAGGCAGTGAACATCAACCAGTTTGAGTGTGATGAAAAGAGAGAGAAACAGACATTAGCTGCCTCCTGATGGAAGGCTACCCCACCGCCTCTAGGATCTAAACACCGATTTGTAGGAAATGCACAGGTGGGACAGTCAGCAAAACCCCAAATGAAGGAAACTCTGTGGGGCAAATGGTCTTGTTTCAACAAATACACTGAAAAGGAAAAAGAGAGGGAGGGAGAACCTAGGGATTGAAAGAGACTTAAAAGGTATGTCAAACAATCGCACTGTGTCCATCTCTTTTGGATTCTGATTTTAAAAAAAACAAGCTGACCAAAACTTAATGGTACCATTGGAAATTGGAACACTGGGTATGAGATGATATGAAGGAACTGTTATTTCCTGTGAGAGCAGTAATGGTATGATCATGTTTAAACACGAGGTCTTATCTTAGAGAGACACGCGCTGAAACACACACAGATGAAATGACACGGTGTGTATCTCTGGGACTGGCTTCAAAACCACGCAGGCTTCAAGGGAAGAGAAGCAAGACTGGCCATGAGTCAGTCGTGTTGAATCTGTGTGATGGGTACATGGGGTCCCTAAGTGAACAGGATGCATAGAGTTTCTACCAACTCAGGCTGGACAGGAACAAGAAAATAAACACTTGTGTGTGATGCCTCTGAGATTTGGGGGTTCTGTGTCACTGCAGCATAACCTAATTTACCTTGACAAATTTAGTTAACAGGATGAAAGGGTTTGTTCTGAGCAACTGGAATATTGGGCTTTTCATTTCTTGAGATGGGAGTGTGGGAGGAAGGGGTTTGGGGGGGCAGGATTCAGAGCTTGTGTTTGGACACACTAAGTTTGAGATTCGTATCAGGCCTCAGGCGTCCAACTGCAGATGTTAAGTCAGCAGCTCGATACACGGGTCTGATTTCCGGGGTTCAGAAGTCAGGCTGGAAGTACACACTTGGGAGTCGTGAGTGGGAGGCCAAGTTAGATCCTTAGGAAGTGGGTGCAGGTAGAGAAGAGTGTAGACAGCTTTAAGGCACCGAGTGAAGACACACAACAGTGTTGAAAGCTGCTGACAGGTCACCAAGATGAGAACTCTCAACTGACTTGAGACTGCGCTGTGGAGTGACCAGTGACCACAGGAGCAACTTGGGTGGCGTTCCAGGAATGAAACTGATTGAAGTCGGTTCAAGAAAGATTAAGAGGAGAGTAAATGCAGTCTGATTAACTCTCTTGAAGAGGATTGAGGTAATAGAATGGTGGCAGTGGGAGAGGTCTGGGGTCAATGGAACTTCTAGAATTAAAAAAATTTTTTAGATGGAAGAAATTATAGTACACCTGAATGTTTTGGGAACACATGCATGTTTCCTTCAGTAGAAAGATAAGAAAATTGGGGCACCTGGGTGGCTGAGTTAAGTGACCAACTCCTGACCTGAGGGTGGTGGGATTGAGCCTGGGATGGGCTCCGCCCTGAGTGCCCTCCCCCCAATGCACGCTCTCTCTCTCTCTCAAAAAAATGCCGAGGTAGTGTGAGAGGGGCCGATGGATGAAGTGGTGTCCATGAGTAGGCACAAGGCTGAGACCCAGCGGAGGCCTGCGCTTGGGGACATGCAGGGCTCATGCTCTCTGCAGGGTGGGCCTGGGCAGAAGGGGTGGGAAGGCAGGAGGCAGAGAAACCGACTCGTGTGGCTTGAGTCAGTGCCTGAACTGACAGCAGAGCGGGGTTGTTCTGGATGAGCCGTGAGGTTTTTTCCAGGTCTCACATTGATAATCTCAGAAGTGAACTTTTCCTAATAATCTGGTTGTCAGCTCTTTCCTCTTCATCTTGCAGCTCATTTCGTACTGCTGATGCCCCCACGGAGCGGGGCTTGGCTCCACCCCCCGCCCCCAGAGCAGCTGCCTCCGCTGTCCGCAGAATCGCCCAGGCCTGCAGCTGGCCCACAAGTTTGCCCCTAGCTTCCACGTAGCCGGCGCTTGGTGGCTGCCTGTTTTTTCCACTGGCCCGTTGGAATGGTAATAGTACTTAGCCCACAGGCTCATGTAGAGGGTGCCGAGGGCTCAGTCCGTCTCGGGCACCTAGGGTTCGAGCTGCTAGTGTTCTCACCTGCCCTCACTTCCGCACCTCGGGCGAGCGCAGCTCTCCGCTGTGGAGTCTCGGATGCTCCCCGCTGTCCTCCCGATCTGGTCCAGACTTCTTCACTCGTCAAATGGAACCCTTTGCCAGCTGGCTCCAAACTCCTTTTACAGCCCAGTGTCTCAGCCCCTTGTTTCCATGTTCCTTGTATTTCAGACACAGACCTTGCCACTCTCCAACCCATGTCTTTATTTTTTTTTTCTTCCACAATTTCACAAAAGATAACCCACTCCCACCTCCCAAACTGGAGAAGTCCTGTCCATTTTTTAAAATTCAACTTAAGTCGTACCTGGAGGGTGTCCCTGACCTCCCTCTGGACACCTCTGATCCTGGGCTAGCTCATTCTTAACTCTGTCCCCTACCTCTGAGTTTGCCTGTCTGTCCTACCTGAGGAGCTTGGGGGCAGGAGCTTGTTTTGTCCCTTTTAGTGCCTTTAATGGCACCTGGCGCCAATAAATGTCTTGGGTGGTGGTTGGTTACTCCCTCCTTTTTTTTTTTTTTTTTTTTTGAGCGATCAACAGCGAAAGACCGTGAGCAGGGGAAGGGGCAGAGAGAGAATCTTACACAGGCTTCACTCAGTGTGGAGCCCTACCTGGTGATTGATTCCAGGACCCCGAGGTCATGACCTGAGTGGAGATCAAGAGCTCCGCTTCGCTGAGCCACCCAGGTGCTCCTTATCCCTCCTTTGTAGCCATCTCTTTTCCAGCCCTAGCGTTACATATTGAATTATTTGTCAAGCGTCTGTCTTCTCCATCAAGCCATAAATGTCATGGGAGACTGGACGTTAGCTTTATTTCTACCCGTGTCACCAGAGCCTAACACACAGCCATGGCTTAATAAAGGATAAAACAGAATGAAAGGATTCGACCACCTTCCCAAGTGCCCGCGGCACCCCCGCAGATCTCGAGGTGGCCTCCAGGTGGCGCTCGCCGCCCAGGGATGCCGGCGCGGGTGGGGCGGGGTGGGGCGGGGCGGGGCGGGGTGGGGCGGGGCGGGGCGGGGCGGGGTGGGGCGGGGCGGGGCGGGGCGGGGCGGGGTGGGGCGGGGTAGTCTCAGCCCGGCCAGGCCAGGTGCCCGTCGTGGGGTGGACGTACCGCCTCTTCTTCTGAGTCAGGTGCGCGTTGCCGCCCTGCGCAGTTGGACCTCGGAGATATTTTAGAGATGTTAAGTAGGGAGGGAGGAGGGGGCTGCCGCCTTCCGGTGCCTCGAGTGACGTTTAAGCCTCTGGTGCCAGCAGGTGAAGGAGTCACATCTCTGCTGGCGGCTGACAGCTGCAACATGCACACACACACAATGTTATCAGTCACAATAATGATAAAAGCAAGTGCGTGACTTGTCCAGCACACTTACTAGGTGTCAAGCACTGTTCTAAGTGCCTTGTCTGTATTAATTCAAAGGCACATTATAAGATAAATCAAATTTACATTTTATATTGAGGAAACTCAGGTGCAGAGGTTAAATAACTTGGCCAAGATTGCTCACTGAACAAGTAGCAGAGGTAGGGTTAGAACCCAGGCCATCTGGTGCCGGGATCCGCAGGCTTTCCACTCTGCAACGCGGCTTCCCTCTGATGGCTGAGTTGTTGGCCATCTAACTGTCCAACTAGCTAGTACCCAGCCAACCAGACTGTGTTTATTCAGCACCTGCCATGTGCCAAGCACCTTCCTTTGCCCTGGGATAAGCAGGTGAAAGAGAGAAAAACATCTGCCTTTCAGGAGTCTCAGGCTGTCGAGGGAGACCAAAGTGTTGGGATGGGCATGTGCCAAGTAGGTGCCCAGGGCAGGAGTGGCGGGAATGGAGACGCCAGCCTTTTCACTGTCTTCCCAGGCAGCTCACCTGGCTTTTTTATTTTTTATTTTTTTTGCTGTCCCATTCCTGTTATTGGTCTTCCTCTTTTTATTTTATTTTTTTGGTCCATCAATTTTGGTGCTGGAAACCTGTTGGGGCTCAGGCATCCCCCTCTCCAGTTTCGTCCTGCAACCCGTGCATAGGGCTGGGACCTCCACTGTCCCCATTCTCCCCACATTTTCCCATCGCCATCCTGACCCCATTGTCTACGCTGCAGCTTGCCTGATCCTCCACTAAGCTCTGCTTTCCAAGGCCCCAGCCCAGCCGCACCATGTGCTCCACCTGTGAAATCTTCAAGCCCCCGCTTGAGGGCTGGGTAGTTTGTATTATCAGTAAATAATAAAATCACTTGTTGTGGCTCAATCACACTTCTTTTCTTTTTTTTTTTAAGATTTTATTTGTTTCTTTGACAGAGATAGAGACAGCCAGCGAGAGAGGGAACACAAGCAGGGGGAGTGGGAGAGGAAGAAGCAGGCTCCCAGCGGAGAAGCCCGACATGGGGCTCGATCCCAGAATGCCGGGATCACGCCCTGAGCCGAAGGCAGACACTTAACGACTGTGGCTCAATCACACTTCTACTTCCACCCCAACTAGTGGTGTCTGTAAGACCTGCAGACTCTAGACTCTTTCCTTTTCTTCGAATGCATCCCCCGTCCCCTGCCCACCCATCCTAGACACCATGGGTGGTCCCTGGAACCATGTGATGGTCCCTCAACTTTTCTGTCTCCATGTAGACACCTGCTCTCGAAGTCCACCAGGCTGCATCAGCTGGGATCTGCTTTCTCTGCTTCATCGGAGATGCTGCAGGAATCCACACAGTTGGCAGGTTGGTTCCAGGTGGGGCTGGCTGCATGATTTGTGGGACCCACTGCAAAATGAGCATATGAGGTCCTTGTTAAAAACTTTAACAATTCAAGATGGTGACAGCAAGGCATTAAATGAAGTACAAGCCTTTCTAAGCACGGGACTTTGTGAGACTGCACGAGTCACACACCCTTGGAGCCCTGATGCTAGGTCATAAACATGGCTCTCCCTTCACAGAGCTTCCAGGGCTCTCAGATCCCCTTGGTGTCTCAGAGCTGCTGTCTCTCCTGCCCCATAATTTTTTAAAAAGATTTTATTTATTTATTTGACAGAGATAGAGACAGCCAGTGAGAGAGGGAACACAGGCAAGTGGAGTGGGAGAGGAAGAAGCAGGCTCCCAGCGGAGGAGCCCGATGTAGGGCTCAATCCCAGGACTCTGGGATCACGCCCTGAGCCGAAGGCAGATGCTTAACGACTGAGCCACCCAGGCGCCCCTCTCCTGCCCCATTGGCTGGTCACTGCTCCTGTCCTCAGCTATCCCATAATGCCCCAGTCCCAGACAACCTCTCTCCTGCCTCACTTGCCTTCTGGAAAGCTTTCTTGAGTGGAGGAGAAAGGCTGGAGTTCCCACCAGTGTGAAAGCCATCTGGACCACATGGCATGGTAGACGAAGACTGAGAATGTCTTGTCATAGTGAGCCCTCTCAGAGCCCAGTCTCCTCAGCTACCTATGTGACTGAATCTAGACATTAAGAGAAAAAAAGATAGAGGCTGGGAAAGAACCAGCAAGCAGCTGGACTCTCTCTGGCTAAGTGTTGATGAAGCATTCCGCATGTGTTCCTGGATCTATCCCTTTATGGGCCTTTTATATTCCCCAGTTTATCGCTTGAGAGATGAGGGAACAGGCTCAGAAAGATTAATATCTTGCTCCAGGTCACACAGCTAGCAACTGGCAGCTGCCGGAGTTAAGCCTAGGTTGGTGTGAGGACAAAGTCTACATGCTTTCCCCTATCTCCCTCTCCAAAGGGGCAGCGTTAGGTCTGACACTTACTCACCGAATCCAACACTTCTTCCTGCCCTCTCCCTCCACCCCAGCACGGCGATTACCTCCTGAGGCAATTCAGTCTCCTCCCTGGAGCCTGAGAGGGCGACAGGTGTACCTTCTACTTACTGATAATGAACGCTCCCCAGCATTCAGAATTCACTTCTTTCACAAGGGGTTCTACCACAGCCCCTCTCCCTCCAGCCTTTCTCTTCCATGGGCTGGGAAGGAATGTGGGAGGACTCTGTCCCCCTCTGCTCAGCACTGGCCTGCAGTCCTCACGCTCCCTGGACATCTCTCACCATCTCCTCCCCGACTTGAACCTTTGGCACCCACCCCGTCCGGGCCACAGCCAGCCCCACTGTTCTGTTGCAGACTGCCTCTGCCAGTGCCCTTCCCACAGCACCACGAGTGGTATTTAGGAGACACGGAAATGAGACCACTGACTGCACAGTGGAAGATGTTAAGGTGTGGGCTTTTTTTTTTTTTTAATCTAGGTGTGCTAAAGGCATTGAGGTTATATTTTTTAAAATAATCATTTTAAGGAGACATACACTGAAGCATTAATTGATGAAATCAAGGATACTTGGGCTTGCCTCAAAATAATATGGGAGGGGAGACATAGGCAGGAGTTTGGACAGAACAAGACTGAACTCAAGAACTCTGCATGTAGGAGAGTGGGGATGTTGAGCAGAGTGGGGAAGATGTCTAAAATTGGTGAGTGCACCAAGGTGAAGAAATGTCATATTTGGGCTTTTCTAGAATTAATATGTAACCAGGTATCTCTTTCCCTTCCTCTCTGCCACCACCCCTCAGCCCCCCACCGCCCCTATCATCAGCCAAGACAGGGCATGGCCCAGCGTTCATCTCTGGAATGAACGCCTTCTTCCCGTGTGTTGCTGGGATGCTGGGGGCCTGTACAGGCCTGTACAGGCCTGAGCGGAGCTCCCCCAGGCTTCTGTCTAAGCACAGGCACCCTGGCCAGCCTGCATGGCTGCAGCCACTCTTGCCCCCTCTGCCGCACGATGCTGCTATCGAGGGCTGGCCCGTACCTAGACCATTGCTTTTCACACTGGCTAAGGAGTGCTTGCTTGGGTGGCGACTTCAGAAGGAGGCTGGCTGCATGGCAACGCCTCCTCCTGGGCTCCATTGTGCTCAAGGAGGCCTCTTTTGTTCTCAGGCTGAAGTCCTGGACCATTGTTTCAGGAGCCCTGTTTTGGCTCTGGTGGGGGCCAACCCCTCCTCACAGGAACAGAAGTCCAAGGGCCAAGTCTATGCCAACCAGGGTCAGTCCTTTCGGATTCTCCTGTCCCTTGGGTACCTGGGATCCAAAATTCTCTGCCCAAATGCCCCAGCCTCTTCCAGGGCTGCATGAGCCTCTTTCCCATGGGTCCTGTCTGTGGTGAGCTCACCTAGGCCACAGGGACCACCAAGGGCAGCTGTTTGTAGCAAGGCTTTGGATAGAATTTACACATGTGGGTTGAGGTGTTTGTTCACTGCCTGCCGGGTGGAGTTAGGGGTAGGAGGAAAAGGTGGGAGTGCAGGCAAACTGCCTCCGTTTATACTTTTGCACATGTTAGGGCCAGGTGTGAGTCCGCGGTCCATCTGGGAAAGGAAAAATACTACTCCTTCCTTCTTACTGAGTCACTCCCTTTCCTACCCTTTCCTTCCTCTAGGGTGGATTAAAAGGCTTCTTGAGGAAAACACACCAATCAACAAATGAGCGAAAAATAGTACTTCAAACTACACTTCGTAGGAACAGGCACAACCCATGTGCCAGAGATAGAGCGCTCAGCAGACCACCCACCAACATGCCTTTGAAAGAAAACTCTTAAGGGATTTGGCGGAAGGTTGGCCTCTGTAGGGGACAAACAGGGGCTGACATCTGCCTGAGGCTGGGAGGGACAGAGAAGAGGAGCCCATGGGAAGTGAGCCTTGCTGGCTCTGTGGCCGCCAGCAGGTTGGAGGGTTCTCCGCTAGGGGAAGGGTTTCCAGGCTGCTGTTTCCTGCACAGCCTCCTCTTCACGGGTTGGCTGGCTTGGAAACCCAATGTGAGCAGCAAATGCTGCGGAGGTATTCCAGCTGAAACAGGGCCGGGGGGAGGTGACGGTCCTGCTTGGGGACCTGTCCACCTGCTCCAGAGGAACAAGGTGGAAACTTCCAGATCTGGGGAGTGCACTAGATGAGGGGAGCACAGGTCAGGGTGCGCCACGCTGTTCCAGGCCCTGGGAGCCAGAGCTCAGGGTCAAGGCTGGGGTGAAAGGGCCCAATGCTGGTCACTGGGGACAGTCTCCACTCTCCTCAGTGCCAGAGCACACTGGCAGTTACCATTATCTACCTTTAAGTAAGATAATGCAAAAAGCTGCCCGTACTGTGCAAGGAACTAAGTAAATGTTAGACGATTTCCACAGTGAGAGGGTAGGTGTGGATGTTCCTGGCCAGGTGTTCCATCTGGTCACCCGCCATGACTGTCTTCTTCAGCCTCCCAGTGCTGGTGACGAAGCTGACGTCACCCAGCTCAGACCCGCCCTCCCATCCTCTACTCTGTGATGCTAGGGCCCGGACTCTGCAAACCAGTTCTCTGCGGCCAGCTCTCCAGCTCAGGCTCTGTCCCTAAGGGGCTGGGAGTGGGCCTGCTCCTTCCCCGCTGCTTCCTGCTTCTCTGAGCATCACTCCAGCAATGACTCTCCACCTTGCGGTGACAGTTCCTTCCCGTGGCAATGTGTTCCCGTTTCCAGTTGTTTCCACATCTCCAGCACCAGCCTCAGAGATACGAGGCAGGCGCCCCTCATTGGGGGTCTGGGCCTTAGCTCTGCAGGCCCCTGTTCCAAGCTTCTAAGTGACTGGAACCCCCATCTCTCCCCTTGCCCTCCAGCTGCGGAAGTGGAGCCACTTCCTGCCCTTCTTTACCTTGATATTCTCTTTTTGCCTTTTAAGCCTCCAATTTGCCTCACCTATTGCCTAGATTAAACTCCCTCTGTTAAAATAACTGGAGTGGTTCCTGTGTTCCTATGAGACTGACTGGTACACGTCCTCAGAGGCACTGCTTGGGACACTGACCAGGGAGTATCCCCGGCTGGACTGCTTTGAGGAGCCTGACCTCAGAAACTCTTGCCTGTAGCCCCAAAACGTCAACCTCTATGGTAAGGGAACTCTGTACTCACAGGAAAATTCTCCTTATCTAATGCAACATTTATAAACAAACTCACTCCAGGAGGGAGGGTTTAATTTGGGAAAGCCAGTAGGGACCCTAAATCTTTTCATCCCAATCAAAGCTGTCAAAGCCCGTTAGCATCAGAGCTAGTAAGGTGGCCCCAAAGCTGCTGTCCGCCCAGCAGCCCTTCTGTCACCAAGGAAACCACACATCAGAGCAGAAAGCGATGAATAGGGCCCCTAGGAACCAGCCTGAAACTCAATCCTCTGACATGTTGTCATTATCAGCTCTGCTGAAGTGCAGCACCTCCTGCAAGAATGATTCTCTGAAACTTCTCTGCCTCCATGCCCCTGTCTCCTGTCTCCCAAATTGAGAATATGCCCACTTCTGAGAAAGACACGTGCTGGCATGCATGACAGACAACAAACGCAGTCCCTCGCTTCCTCAACAAAGATAAGGCATACTGTCTGCTGCATTGACGTCAAGACTAGTATCGTTGGGACACCCCCATCTGCCTCCCCAGACCCAAATGACTTCTGGTCACCTAAGACCCCTAAGTGGTGGTCATGAAGTCTGCCCCCAATCCTGCATAGCAGTACCAGGACAGCACATTCCACAACGATCCTTTCCTCTATCTGAATTTATGTTTGTTGTTACCACCCTGCAAATGATTAAAAAAACTCTATCTTATCAATGACTGATAACTTCAAATGTAACAAGAGGATTTACTCACTCATCCAATCATACCATAAATATTTACGTGAGCTCCTCCTGTGTGCCTGGCCCTAGGCTAGGCACTGAGGTTAATAATCACTTTTTAGTCATGGATGGAGCCAAAGGACACTTGGGATGGTCAGAGAGGGCAGTTCTGAGAAGGGGACATGATCAGCTGTGTTCCAGGTATTCACTGCTATGTAACAAACCACCACAAAACTTAGTGGTTCAAACAATGACAGCAATTATTTTCTCATGAATCTACAATTTAGGCAGGGCTTGGTGGGGACAGAGTGTCTCTGCTCTACCTAGCATCAGCTGGGGCAGCTTGGAAGGTAGGGACTGGACTCATCTGAAGGCGTGCTCATTTACATGTCTAGTGGTTGATGCTGGCTGTTGTCAGGGATCTCATCTGGGGCTGTCAACTGAGACACCTGCATGTGAACTCTCCATGCAGCTGCTTGTCTTTTTCACAGTATGGTGGCCAGGTTTCAAGAGTGGGCCTCCCAAGGGAGAACTAGGTTGAAGCTGTATCATCTTTTTTGACCTAGTGTTAGCATTTACACAGAGTCAATTCTATAGCATTTTATTCACAAGAAGCAAGCTCCTAAGGCCAGTCCATATTTAAGGGGGAGAGGTATTAGACTTTACCTTTTGATAGGTTAAAGTCTAAGAATTTGTGGATCTGTTTAAAACCATGACAAGCTATGACTAAAAGAAGAAATTAGTGAAGAGCATTCCAGAAAAAGATCCTAGTATATAAAGTCCCCAAGGGTAGAAAAAGCTTGTTGAGTTCAAGGCAGTGAAAGGCCAGCAAGGCTGGAGCACAGTGAGCAAGGGGGGGTGTGTGGGACGAGGTTAGAGGGACAGAACCATATTAAGCAGTTGTAGGAGTTTGGATTTTATTCTAGGTGCAGTGGGACCTATTGGAAGATTCAATATTTAAATTCACATCTTGAAAGGAAAGGATCCTCCAGTTGCTACGTGGAGAATGGATTGAAGTGATAGAGGAACAGAGAAAGCCAGTTAGGACATTATTGGACTAAGAATGTTGGCACTGAAGATGAAGGTAACTAGAAGCACTTGAGAAAAGGTGGGAAAAATGTAAAGAATTTTTTAATAGACTAGATGTGAGAGTGAGGGAAAGGAAAGTAGGCAAGAAGGACTCTCAGGTTTCAGGCTTGGGCATCTGCATGTATAGTGGAGCCATTTCCTTTGATTGGAAGACTAGGGGAGGAGCTTGTTGATATGAGTGATAGGTAAAATTTCAAGTCTATTTTTAAGCACTTAAAAGTTTGAGATGTTTGTGAGATATGCCAGTGACAATGAACAGAGAGCTGGATATATGAGCTTAAAACTCAGTGGAGAGTATGGGGCTGGAAATATAAATTTGGAAATCTTCAGCATATAGATGGTATTTAAAGCCATGGGTCTGGATGAGATCATGTGGGGATCTAGAATGAGCAAGGGTATGAAGATTTATCCCTAGAAAGAATAGCCTGCAAAAGAGACTGAAGGGTGGCCAAACAGCCTAGAGGGAAATCAGGGCATTGTTACAGAAACAACGAGAGGAGGCTTGGAAAGAGTGAATTCAGAAAGAAAGAATTGGTCTAAAGCTCCTCCAGGTCTGAATGTCTATGATCTTATGAATGTCTCAAATCTCCTCAATCTGGGAAATTCTGTGACTCTATTGCATCTTTAAAAAAACAAACTTCCTGGTGAATTTTTGGGTCTCCAAAGACCATAAAAAAATGCTTCTTGACAATGAGGAATTTTGTATCTGGGCCTTAAAGTTATCATGGGTGAGGTCAAGCTCAGAACAAAAATGAGGATCCCTAGAGAGAAGCTAGAGCATAAATGGTGGGTGGCAAAATATGTGGGGTTTTCTGATTTCTGAATCCAGTAGAGTTGGTTTAGTCATGGCAGACCCCCCAGGTGGCTAAGGACAAATGGCAGCCCCTGTCTTTAGATAGGGACCTGTGTGGACCCCAATCCTTGTTTTCTTTAAGCACTCTCTGAATCTGCACTCTATGCACAGGGTTGGCTTGTGACGTCAAGGCGCTTCAAATTTGTGTCCGTAGAGTCATCTGAGGGTTCTTGGCTGGACCCTCGTCTAGGAGGGCAGTCTGGCAATTGGATTGCTTCTGCTGGGTGGTGTGGGATTGTGTGAGATTGGGTCACCAGAATGGCACTGACACAATGATTTAAGGTGATTCTCACATCAGACACAGAGCAAATTCGGTGCCCTGGCCTACTGATGATTCACTGCCAACATGCAGACTTGAACTGTATATGTGGGCCCATGCCTCAGCTTTCACCCATCTGTGTTTCAGCATAGTGCCATCTCTGATTTATAGCACTCCAAGATGTAGGATAGTGGCAGACATCCTTTACCCTGTATACTCCCTTGCCTCCTGGGGTTGTCAACCCCTGCCCTCTTCAGGCTTCACACCACCACTCAGGAAGGTCTTCAGGGGTGGCTATGCATATCTCCTCTGAAGGTTTTTTAAGACTGTTGCTTTGCCATGCCAACAGGTTCTTCCAACTGACGTCCTCTGCCTCCAGATGATATAGTCATGCTATGTTTTCCCAAGTCTGTCTTGAAGGTATGCCCAATAAGGAATGGACATTCCTTATTTGATGGGAGACTGTTTTTCTTGCTCTTTCCATGTCTTCTTGCCTTTCCTCCCCGTTGCTAGTGGTGTGTGGAAGCGGGGGTACAGGTAACACTGGAAGTGATCATATTCTAAAAATGAAATGATTATGGCCTAAAGAATTAAACAGAATACATGGTTTGAAGACATGTTGTTCTATTCTAACACTATAAAATTCCAATCAGAAAATTCAATATAATCAGAAAATGGATTATCATTCATATTTTTCTGCATGTTCTGGGTAAGGCTTACATTCTTGGTCATCAGCGAAGCACAGAGACAACAGTTGATAGAGTGATTGGAAGCCAGCATGCACAGCTGCTGTGAAGGATGATGCAATGTCATAAGTAATGATACAATCAGCATTAAATAAATGGTATTACAGAACTGCAGAGGCACAAAAAAAAAAAAAAAAACCCAAACAAACAAAAAACCCACACCCCAAACCATCTTGTTTCAATGCAAACAGGTTTCAAAGCATGACATCGTGAGCAGTAGTAGTGTTCCTGCTTTTTTCTTGCTGCGAGAGATAGAACATTAGGCAAAAGAGCAAGAAGAGATGCTTGCTGCATCTGAACAGAAGTACTTGGTGCCTGGACTCTATAAAGAATCTTCATGTGCAGTGATGGAACAATGAACAAATATGTAAGTCCCTCTCTGCTACTGATGATTCTAAATCTTCATTGGTAAATGTCAATATCTCACATGGGCCCACAAATTTTGAAATACATTTTTTTTGAAATGCATTTTAAAATCAAATTGTTTAGATGACAAGGACCCTGAAAAAATACCTTTCCAGGGTTCTGCCCACCAGAGGTGCCCCGGGTCATTGGTGATCTTGAAAATGGTCTCAGTGGACTGGTGGTGATAAATACCTCATTGGAGTAAGCACAAGGAGACAGAAGAGAAAAACTGGAGACAATGAATATAGACTAAGTTTTAAAAAGACTTTTGCTGTAAATAAGAGACAGAGAAATGAGGCAGAAGTTAGAGGGGACTGTAGGGGGAAGAGTCCGCTCTTTTTTTTTTTAGGTGTATGCTGATAGGCAAGGTTCAGCAGAGGGAGGAAAGTCGATGCTGTAGGAACAAGAGCAGTTTCCTTGAGTAGACAGGAAGGGATGAGAATGTAATGGAGTGGGTCATGGGGCTCTCTCAGCCGAGTAGCATCTCAGCCTAGTAGCAGGTAGGAAGGCAGAGAATGTGGGTGCAGGTGCTGCCAGGAGTGTAGGTGTGGTGGTGAGTGGGCAGAAGCTCTCTTCTCAGTGCTTGTTTTCTCCATGAAATAGGAAGTGAGATCATCAGCAGAGAGAGCACGTGGATGGTGAGAACGTGAAACATGTTTGAAGAGATGAGAGTGAGGAAGCACCACCTGGGTGAGTAGGCCAGGAAATGTGGCAGGATTGCTGGCTGCCCTGATACCCAGTGGAGACAAGACTAGTGAGACCAGTCAGTTTGGTTTTTGTTATTGGTATTGTTTTCTCTTTTCACACACAGCTGCATGGGTACGTGTCATTGTAGAACAGGCATAGGATTCGATTTAACCAGGATTAACGTGCTGTTATCAGTCCATTGCCTCTCAGCTCCAAATTCAACTTCATTGCTTGTTGGTGATGTTGGAACGTTTCTCCTTTGCCACATGATATGATGTTATGCTTCATCAGTAGAGGGCACTGGAGCAAAAAGGGGGCATTTCCTGGTTCCAGTGTGCTTTTATCTGAGCGGGCTTTTGTAGTGCACAGTGGCAGGCAGTGTGCAACACCTCTTCAAAGGCATCTTTTCAAAGCACCCAGAAGGTGACTTGCCGGCAGGCACTTCAGTGACTTCACTGCTCAAAATCATTAGCCATCAGGGAAATTCAAATCAAAACCACACTGAGATACCACCTTACGCCAGTTAGAATGGCAAAAATTGACAAGGCAAGAAACAACAATTGTTGGAGAGGATGTGGAGAAAGGGGATCCCTCTTACATTGTTGGTGGGAATGCAAGTTGGTATAGCCACTCTGGAAAACAGTGTGGAGGTCCCTTAAAAAGTTAAAAATTGAGCTACCCTATGATCCAGCAATTGCACTACTGGGTACTTACCCCAAAGATACAGACATAGTGAAGAGAAGGGCCTTATGCACCCCAATGTTCATAGCAGCATTGTCCACAATAGCTAAATTGTGGAAGGAGCCAAGATGCCCTTCAACAGATGACTGGATTAAGATGATGTGGTCCATAGATACAGTGGAATATTACTCAGCCATCAAAAAGAATTATTTCTCAACATTTGCTGCAACATGGATGGGACTGGATGAGATAATGCTAAGCGAAATAAGTCAAGCAGAGAAAGACAATTATCATATGGTTTCACTCATTTATGGAACAAAAGAAGTAGGAAGATTGGTAGGAGAAGAAAGGGAAGAAGAAAGGGGGGGTAAACGGAAGGGCGAATGAACCACGAAAGACTATGGACTCTGGGAAACAAACTGAGGGCTTCGGGGGGGGGGATGGGATAGGCTGGTGATGGGTATTAAGGAGGGCACATATTGCATGGTGCACTGGGTGTTATATGCAAGTAATGAATCATGGAACTTTACACCAAAAACTAGGGATGTACTGTATGGTGACTAACATAATAAAAAAATATTATTAAAAAAAATGACTTCACTGCTCAGGGAGTCATGGGTTTACCCTCTCCAACAAGGTTTTGATTTCAGCTCTGGTGGTAAGGTGCCCTTCCATGTTCATTCCATCCTTGGGTTTTCTGCCCCAGCCCTGGGGGTAGTGGCTGCTCCCCATACTTGCGATTCCTCTCTTCTTTAGAGTTCTCTTTACTCCTTAATAGTCAATGCCCATTATAGTTAGTAATTTTTATATTAAGCTTTCATTTCTACCCTTTTCCTTGGTACCATCTTGGCTTCAGAAATAAAGAAGAGCAGCAAAAATACTCCAAGATTTCATTAAATTTTCAAAACGTTGAGTCTTACTCATTTAATCCCTAGTTCCCAAGAAGATAATGGTCGTAGACACTAAAGGGAGTGCATTAACAATGAAGTAACAGCTGTGGTGGAGAGAAAGGCTGATCCACATGAGGATTTCGAGAGTGCTGGTGTATCAGCAGGAGTTCTGTTTACTTGAGTAAAAGTGGTAGAGAGGATATTGATACTGAGGTTGGACCCTAGAACACTAGTGTATTTGTTTTCTGACATAACAAAGTACCATAAGCTGGGTCTGAAGGCTGGACATCTGAAATCAAGGTGCTGGCATGGTTGATTCAGTTGCCATTAATGATGCGTGTCCTCCTCAAATTTACATGCTGAAGGCCTAAACCCTCGTACCTTAAAACGTAACCTTCTCTGGAAATAGGATCTCTAGAGAGGTAACTGTATTTGGAGATAGAGTCTTTAACAGAAATAATTAAGGACAAATGAAGTCATAAGAGTGGGGCCCTGATCTGATAGGATTAGTGTCCTTAAAAGACAAAATACCAAAGAGCTCTCCCTCTCTGTGCTTGCACAAAGAAGAGGTCACACACAGCGAAAAGGTGGTTGTCTACAAGTCAGGAACAGAGTTCTCACTAGGAACCAAACCAACTGACACCTTGATGTTGGATTTCTCAGCCTCCAGAACCATGAGAAATAAATTTCTGTTGTGTAAGCTACCCAGTCTACGATAGTTGGTTACAGCAGCCCAAGCAGACTAACACAATTGATTTAAATTATGTCTTCCCCATTAGAAGTCAATTTCCCCAATATCATCTCTATTTCCCCAATATCACCAGTCCCTGGCACAGTGCCTCTCACATGGCCGGCACTCAATAAATATTTGTTGAATGAATGATTAGTAAATCAATGAGATGAGAAGTGTTAACATCCTCATTTTATAGGGGAGAAAACTGACAGATATGAAAAGATACCTAATAATCACAACCCAGAGACATAAATGGCATTTTATTAACCAAAATTAACTAAAAGTGGGCCAAGATCAAAGAACATCTTCAGGCTCCAACTGCATTAGGAATTGCTTTAGCTGGTTAGTGAAAAGGGTCATACATGCTCTGAATTAGCTCTGGTATACTTTTTCTAATCTGGATCAGACACTTGCCAATCCACATCTGGTTCTTTCTCTATATAAAATCAATGCTCTCAGAGTCAGCAGACAGAAAGCTTAGAGGGAGGAATTTCATTGCGAAGGCAATGTAGGGATATCAGAGGATGAGGATTTGGTCGTCTCCCAAGATATCTCACACAGTAGCATTCCCTCTGCCAAGCGTCTGGTCTCCACCTGCAAGTTTAGAAACTGGATCTGTCAGCATACTAAATGTGGATCCATCTCATTGCTCTCTTATTAATTAAGCTCAGAGAGCAGATGCATGAAACCAGAATGTCTACTTATCAATTCACAAGAGGATTAGAACCACTTCTGTGTCTGGAATACTTGTCTCCACATGGCTGGCACATTCTTTCACTGAAGACAGATCTCTGAGAAAGGCAAATTATGGGAAGGTTGCTTAGTGAGTGAGCATGGAATCCAAACACGGGGAGCAAGTTAGATGATTCAAATTTATAATGGCATTAAGCTGCGAAGGCCTGACACTGCCACTTTTATTATAGGAATGGCCATACCTATGGCTGGAATATTCACAGCCATTAAGCTGAGGGGCCATCTCTAGTGGGCATTTCTTAAAAGGGCTCTGCTGAGGTTCACCATCATGATGCTCCTTTTTCTATGCTTTCATGGCTAACCAGCCCTGCTTCAATGGCCTTTTTAATCTTTTTCTTTGCTTAAACTTTCAGACTTATTCTGTCTCCTTAAGATGACTTTATAGCCGTTCTGATCTGTTTCATGTAGTTGTAGAGCTTACTTCTCAGAGCCTAACTTTATTTCCTTAATTTACACATACTTGAGGGAGGCCTCACCAAGCTCCTCAATAGCCAAATAGGTATCTTCTATTCTTGTAGTTTTACCTTACTTCATTCAAAATACGTATTTGAGGGCACTTATCAGGGACCCTTTATTCCATCTTTGTACTATGCTAAATTAATTACTTTCTGCATTTGTAATTTTCACCTAAATTACCACTTATTGGTTTGTTAATTGGCTTATTGATTAATTCTTCTTGGGCACAAGATTACATAATAGAGTAAATGGCAGTAAGGGCAATCCTGACAGAGTGCTTTTCTTTCCATAATGGTAAATCCCTGCTGAAGTCATCTTTAGGTTATACAGAAAAAAGTGGCAGGCTGGACACAGTCCCCAGCCTATAGCTATAGCTTGCTGGGCTCTGATTTGTATTATTAACTTGGCCCAGGAAGGCACATGTGTTCACAATCTCTAGTCTAGTGGAGGCAAACCTTATAGATGCAGGTGGCAAGTTAAGCATAGTTGTGTACAGGTGCTGTTTGTGTAGATTTTCAACTGCACAGGGGTGTTGGTGCCTCTAAGCCCTATATTGCTCAAGGGTCAACTGTACTAGAAACCCTTGGTAGATACTTTCAAATAACAATTCTCTCTCCAGGTTCTGACATGCTTCCTTAGGGGATGGCAATTCCAGAGTTAACGATTCATTCATTCACAAAATATCTATTGAGCACCTACTAAGTGCCAGGCACTGTACCACAGACTCAATGAACAAAAGTAGACAGAGGCACTCCTCTAATGAGCTTACAGTCTGGGGGATGTGGAGGGAAGAGAAGAGTCAAACACTGATCAAATAATCACACAGATAAATGCAGGACTGCAACCTGTATCAATACTATGAAGGACAGGTGCTCAGTGGTAGGAGTGAGTTAACCTCTTCTGTGGGAGGGTGAGTTGGTGGTGGAAGGCTTTTGCAGTTTGAAGGAAGGTGAGAAAAGCTTCCTGGCAGAAGTGCTATAGAGCTGGAAACAAAATCTGTGGCTTGAATACACAGAGGCTGGTGATGGGTATTAAGGAGGGCACATATTGCATGGTGCACTGGGTGTTATATGCAAATAATGAATCATGGAACATTACATCAAAAACTAAGGATATACTGTATGGTGACTAACATAACATAATAAAAAATTATTATAAAAAAATGAATACACAGAGGAGGGGATGTGGTATGAAAGTGGAACTGGAGAGGTTAAAAGGAGTCCGATTATGGAGTGTTTTGTAGACTGCATTGGGTTTTTATCATTTCAATCAAAGTTGGAGGGGAAAGATTGGGAACCACTGCCTAAATAATTTCTTTAAATACCAAATTAAGAGTAAACTTTTCCTTTGTATCTTTTTAAGATTTAAAAAACTTTTCTCCCTTTTTTCTCCATATGCTTTCTCTTTCTATTGAATTGACTTTTAAATACTTAAGCAATTTCTGCACCTCAAGGTTTCTATGGTCAAGTTCACAATACTTTTTTCTTTATTTTTCCCTTTTAAACAGTCCGATGGATTTTTTTTTAAATTTACCTTAGCATGCTGTTTTCCCTATGGTTTATTTAACATTTGACCCTACAGATATATGTGTGTGTGTGTGTGTGTGTGTGTGTATACGCATACACACACACATAAATATAAATACGTATATGTACATTTGTTAAAGCAACCAGATTAGGCCCAAGATGGAGTTGCTCATGATAAACCCATGTCAGCAAATCAAAACTTAACTAGTTTCTATCCTTGTTTCTCCTAGAAAAGGAAGGCCTAGGTCAACCAATCGATGCTTGCCTGATCAGCATAAGTTATCTAACCGGGCTCTAAGACTTCCCTTTGCTCCATATAGGGAAACTAACCCTGCTTTAACCAATCAGCAAATGTCCAGTATAACTTCCTTATTCCTGCTCACTTTGGTCTATAAAAATCTCTTGACTTGCACAGCTCTACCCAACTCATGAATTGTTGATAAAGCCAGTAAGATCTTTAATATCTACTCAGTCGACTCTTGCTCTTTAACACAGTGTTAAAAACAAGACAACAGACCCAAAATAGAGTCACTAATGCTAAACCCTACATCATCAGACCAAGACACTTTTGGCTTTCCCAGAAATGGAATCTTATATTAGTCAATCAGGAATTGCCTGATCAATACTAGTTAAGTAATATGCCTGATAGATCCCTGCCATCTTCTAAAGGGAAGTGATCCTGGGATCATGACCTGAGCCAAAGGCAACCGCTTAACGACTGGGCCACCCAGGTGCCCCATGATTCCCCCTTTTAACATGACTTTGGCCTTTCACGGCTCATAGTCAAGAACTCCTTGTGTAGTCTAAATAAACCTCTTCCTATTAGTCATAGTAAAACCAGGGAAAGGAAGATGGAGCTGGGCCAAGTGGTAAAATACACAACTAATGAGGAAAAAAAATAGGAACTGGGGGGGGGGAGCAAAAAGAGAGGGGAAGAGGAGCAAGTGGAAGAAAGGCAGGGAAAATATGGATAACAGAGAAAACTGGGAAGAAAAAGGGGTTAAGGAGAATCTTCTCGAAAAGCCAATTTGACTCGATCCTTCAGGAAGTCTGAATGAATTCCTGTCTCCAGTGTTCAATTCATTTATTCTGTTAATTCAGAACTTAGGCAGCCATTAGTACTTAACTACTTTGACATTGATAGAATATCGCTCCATGAAGTGTTCCACTGCAAGGGGACACAAGAATCTGGCGGTGCTTTTACGAATTTTGTGTGGAGCTTTTCCTGTGAAGGAGCGTCCACAAATGTAATCTGAAGGGGGACTCAGGACTGAGGTCTGAAAGGAGGTTGAAGTGAAATTATCAGTGACACAACCCCATTTCTGAAGGTTTTAATCTTGCCCAAGCCTCTTGTTCTGAGGGGAGCCTCTGCTAATCCAGTCAGGTAGAGTTTACTACATCATTGATGAATGGAGATAGATATTATCTAATTCAACCTCATCTTGGCTTGACTGCATTCTGTCGTGGGTAAATTAACCACCTCCTGTCTTAACTTCTTCAGCTGTAAAAGTTAAAATATTACCTACTCCAAAAAGGGTATTATGAGAATTGTTACTCAGTACATAAATATGTAAATGTAAAAGCACATGTAAAAGCATGAACCATGCACATAGGAAATGCTAAAAAAATATGAGCTATTAGAACTGACTTAGATTAAAACTGTTACGGCAAATATGAACTGTTCCTCTATGCCAGGTTTCGAACTTTGGTGTGGGGACTAATCAGGGGTGGCGTGTATTCTGAGGGATCCTTTTCAGGTATCTGTGAAGTAAAAACTATTTTCTTAACAATACTAAGAGGTTATTTGGAATTTCCAGATCTATTTGAAAAGTGGTAATGTTAACATACAGAAGCAGTGAGAGAGTCCAACGGTCTTCTATTAAAGCCATACATTAAAGAGAATGTTCTCATTAGACTTTTTGGGGGAAACTTGTTATAAAAACGTATTAGTTACCTTATTCTGAAACTTTTAATTTCGAATACAATAAATATAGATATAAACCACAGAAACAAAGGCTCTTTGGGGTCCTCAGTAATTTCTAAGAGCGTAAAGGGAGCTTGCGAACAAAAAGTTTGAGAGCCAGCGCTCTGGTGCAACTCGCGACTGAACAAGCGTGAACAGCTTGTGATCGACACAACTTCATACTTTCCAGCCCCTATGCTTTTTATTTGTGGTTTCCTGTCAGGGCTTAAATTCTTCTATTTCTCCCTGCCAAGGTCCTACCTTCTTCTAGGGCATCTTGTTCTCCTTGACACTGGTCCAGATTTCGCGCCCCTCTCGGTACCCTCTTTCCCGCACGCGGGACCTCCCGGGAACATCCGGGCCTCGCACGGGCACCTGCCCTTCTCAGTCTTGTCTCTCACTCGCTTATCATTTGAGTGAGACTCTCTTGCAGGCCGGGTCTGGGTTTCCAGACCAGGGAGCTCCTCCGGGTATTAGCCCGGCTCAGCCACATTCAGCCACTAAGGGACCGGTGCTTGGGGTCAACTAGGCACAACGGCGCTCACCAGGACCCGGAAGAGAGTGTAAAAGCGTAGCAGCCGCGAGGCGCCACAGCAAAGACAGAGCTACCACGCCCAGCGCCGGTCCCCGCCTGCCGGGAGTCCTAGGAGCGACCAGCCGCGTAAGGGGCGGGGCCACGCGCCCAGAGGGGGCGTGGCCCCCAGCACGCGCGGGAAAGGGGCCGGCGTCGCGTGCGCGCGCACAGTCGGCGGCCGCGCGCAGCACGCTCGGGGCCCGGATGGCGGCGGCGGCTGGAAGCGGGACGCCCCGGGAGGAGGAGGGGCCCAGTGGGGAGGCAGCGGCTCCGCAGCCCCAAGCCCCGACGAGTGCGCCCGGGGCTCGTCTCTCAAGGCTGCCTTTAGCGCGAGTGAAGGCTTTGGTGAAGGCGGACCCCGACGTGACCCTCGCGGGACAGGAAGCCATCTTCATTCTGGCACGAGCCGCGGTGCGGCGGGAGCGTCAGGGCCACACGGGCTTGCGGGGCGGATAGGTGGTGAGGGGCGGGGCAGCAGGAACTTTCCGGGGGCGGGGCGTAGCGGCGACGGGGGCCGCTTGGGGAAGAGGAAACGAGGGAGGAGGAGGGTCTGGACTGGGTGTGCATAGCGTAAGTGGGTGAGTGAGGTGCTGGGCCGGATTCAGAGACGTGAAGTGTACGTAGGAGGGAAGACGGAGAAAGAGGCACATACCTGCCGTAGTTGTATTGATTTATTAACACACCTGCCACGTCATAAGGGCTTTGGACAACGACTTTAAGTTGCATTTCGAGTGTCTAATAAAACTTGTAGGAGTGTCAAGTGAATGAGTGCGGTGGATTTACGAGTGACGGAGGAGGGACGTGTCATGGGCTAGCGGGCTAGGGGGAAAGGGAATAATAGTACCTCATGAAGTCCAGGACTGAAAACCTCTTCAGAGCACCCCTTACTTCAGAGCATCCCTTCCCACCGCTCAGAAGCGCTCACAAGAATTGTGCTAGAACCCATTGATTCAATGCTCCTTGTTCGCCTCACAGGAACTGTTTGTGGAGACCATTGCAAAAGATGCCTACTGCTGTGCTCAACAAGGAAAGAGGAAAACCCTCCAGAGGAGAGATTTGGGTAGAGTGTCACTGTGGTATTCCGTATCTGGGGGCAAAGAAGGGAGGGCTGGGGGAGGCTTCCCTCTCACTTGTGAAGAAGCCATCTCCGTAAGGTGAGAGGTGCCACAGTGTCTCTCTCTATGATGTCTTCTGTTGGACTGCCACAGTGATAGAAAGTCCTAACCTTTATGGTCCCTGTGCTTTGGGTGGCTGGAGAGGTGGTGGGGTAGGTAATGAAAGGAGTCTTAAGTGTTGCTAAAGCTGACTAGACCCCTTTATACCTTTTGCCATGTTGTACACTTCTTTTCCCCCCTAGAAACTGGGAGTTTGATTTCTGCCTCTTTAGTTGGTAACCTTTGTGCATGTGTAAGCTTTTGTATACCTTAATCCCACTTTCCCTTCTGTTTTGCTGGACTTTTCTTTGATGACTTTCGGAGCAAAAAGTTTCCCCCCACTGAACAGGGTTTACCTAGAGTTTTCCTACTTTTGTAGAGAAACAGTTGATATGTAAGATTGATGGTGGAGTAGGAATGCATCGCTTGACAGCAAGGGACAAAGTTCATAAATGCCCTTATTTGCATAAAGTGTCATGCCCTTTATTATGTGGGTTGTGGTTTTTTTTTAAAGGTGTTGATGTCCAAATGACCAGAGTTAGTCAGATGTCCTTTTACTGTGTGTTTCAGATAATGCAATAGAAGCTGTGGATGAATTTGCTTTTCTGGAAGGTGAGTTCTCTGTCGATGGGTAATCATTTCCACCTGTCTATCGCATGCTAATGATCTGGGTTAAAACCTTATAAAATTGCTACCTGGTTCTTCTTAGGGATAATTCTTCCTCCCTATTTCCTATTAAGTTGGGGAAAACTAATATATTAAATCTAGTGAGATTTAACAATTCTAATTCTCTTGGGTAACTAGAACTTTTTCCTGAAAACTGTTAATTATAAAAAATGAGAGAGAATATAAAAATCCTAGTGGGGTTAGGTGGATCGAGAAGTTTGTTTCCTACTTTGGTCTCCGTTCCCTTCATATAATGCTATATAATCTTCCCCTCATCATAATGCTAGAGATCAGAAACAATTGCCAACATTTTTTCTTCTTCAACCATCTGTATTAAGTGATTATTTTGCCACTGGGAGATTGTGTACTTGCCTGTGTCTGTTTGTTTTTAAGAATTTTGCATTAACTTGTGTACTAAGTCTTGTCATTGAAGTAGAAAATATTGAGATACCATATTTTAGCTATCTTTTCTCGGATGGATATCTATTTCTCCAATAATTCCTAAATCTGATCAGCTTATTTTTCCCTGCACATATTCTGATTGAATATGAGAGAGCCACACACTTTCAGTTTATTTTCACCTTTACAATACCAGCATGTTCTCATTATCTTCTTCGTGCCTTATTACCTTCAGAAATCCTTTCTGGATGAATTTATTTCACTATTTTTCTCTTTTGTTCTGTAATCAGCCTAGGCCTCTCACCCTTTTGATACATTTTTTAGAAATGTGTTTTAAGATACATTCCCATGGCTAGCTTCAAGTCTAGATTCTTGAGTATTCTTTCAATTTGTAGATCTTTCTTAACCTTTTTTTTCTGCTTGTTTTTGTTAAAAATAACTTAATTGCCTACCTGAGGAAGGCAACTTCCTGTTACTGACTTCCCATCAGTTCTCCAAATATGTTTGGAGCCTACGTTACCTGCTCATTTTTAATTACCAGCTTTTCAAAGAGTATATATAATCAGATTTGTATTTTAAAGACTTAACACTACAGACCTGTGGATGATGAATTGGAAGGTGCCAGGAGTAGAAGTGGAGAGATCTTATGTAGTTTTCTACTCTGGTCTCCACCATGGCATAGTTCTTAGCTTGGATTTTTAATAAATGGTCACTTATTGAGTGGTGGATGTATTCATTTTCATCTTTTGATCCAATAATCTCAGTAATTGCATTCCTCTGCTCTGCCTACATTAGTAGATCTGAATTTTGGTCATTTTAGCAATCGCGGATTCAGTCAGTATTATATTTCGTACCTGGTAAAATAAATGTTCTCATGTCTTTAGATGTATATTTTCTAAGTAGAAAATTATTTTTTTCTTTTGTAATCAAGGCAATATATATCCATGCTTGAAAATCAGTTATCTAATGGCTTCTAATGAAATGTAGCTGCTGCTCCACACTTTTGGTGTTTCTGTCTTTAGTTTTTCAGGTGTTTACTTACGTTTCTAAATAATTTTCATCCTTGATTTTTCAACTGCAGATGTTATCTGTTAACTTTCTGCTGTGATAAATGAAGATTTAGGTAACCTATACTGCTCCATAAATCCCTCCTTTCTGATTTTTGGAAGTTATATCATTATTTTTAGTTCCTTTGTTACCTGTATAGTTTACATAACGTACTAAAATATCTATTTTTTTGGTTAACTCCCCACTTTGGAAGGTGTGACTATTAGTGGACCCATCCTTTCCTTTCCCATTTTTTAACCCACTTCTAGCTTTACTTGGTGTCCTCTATACTTGTATTTTGACAATGTGAAGACTGATAACATATCTTGTTATCTTAGTTAAATCTCCCACGCTTTACATATCTGTTGAATGTAGTAGTTGAAAAACAGTACTGTGAATAGTTCTCCAAACATGGAGAACTTCCTTTACCTCTTCTGTCCTTTAATTTCTCATAGAGGTGCCTTCCCTGCAGGCAACTGTTATTAGTCTCTTGTGTAATATTTGGGATATTTTATGCAGATGAGTTTATGTATGTATATTTTTTTCCAAACCTTTCCTTATGAACACAGATAACAAATGTAAAGTCAATAAATAATGAAATGAACACCATTGCAACCACCAGCTGGGTCAAGAGCTAAAATAGTGTCAGCCCCCAGAAGCTCCATATATATTCCTTCTTCATGGTAGATCTTTCCATCCCCTTTCCTGACACAACAGTATCCTGACTTTTTGATAATTACTTGATTTTCTTTACAGTTTTACGACATAAGCATCCTTAAACAGTAGGATTTGGTTTTATATTTTTTCGAACTTTCTAAAAATGTAACCACACTGTATGTATTCACCGGTCATCTTCTGTCCTGTGACTCTTTTCTTTAGGTTAACACATTTATGAGGTCCGTCTGTGTGGTTGCACATATCTCTTTTCTCTGCTGTATGGCATACGTTGTGTGACAGCATTATAATTGAACCATTTTAATGTGGATATTTGGGTAACTTTTTTTTTTCTGTTATAAGCAATGTGCTATTGATGCTTTGTCCTTAGCTTGCCTTCTGCTCCCTCGTCACTATGAACATTCTTACACATATTTCTCTAGGGGTGTGTGTGGATAAAGGTGCTGGGACATAGGATATGTATATTTCCCTCTTTTATAGATATTGCTGAACTTCCTGCATACCTGATTCACATTTCTACCAAGAATGTATGATAATTCACATTGCTCCTCATTCTCATCAACACTTGGTATTTGATTTTTGCCAGTCTGGTAGGGATGTTAAGGATAATTGCATAGTACTTTCATTTTGCATTGCCCTGATTACTGGTGACATCTTTTCATATGCATGTCCATTTTCTGAGGTGGGGTGGTGTCTTATTTTTATCCTGGATATTTTGTCTTTTTCCTTACTGATTTGTAACTGTATCTGTGATTATATGTGTGTGTGTATATGTGTATATATATATGCTTTTTATTTTTTATTTTTTCTGAATGTAAATCTTTTTCATCATATGGGAAGCCTATATCTTTTCCTGGTTTATGACTTGTCTTTTCACCCTTTAGGGTACCTTTTGATAAACCAGTTCTCAATTAAAGATAGTCAAATGTATTAATTTTTTCTTTATATGTAATGCTATTTGTTTCCTGTATAAGACTTTTTCCCCTACCCCAACATCATGAAGTCATTCTCCTATATGCTAAAATTTTTTATAGCTTTCTTGTCTTTCGTAAAACTACAGTTGACTTTTTGTGTATCCGACTGAGGTAACGAAGGGTCTAATTTAATTTTTTTCTTATTATTTAGATGGGCACTTTTCCATAGAATATTCTGTTATACTACTTTTGTTATAGATCAAGGCTCTTTCTAGGTTTTCTGTTCTTCTGTTGATCTGTTGTGTTTGTTACCATGTCTGTACCACACTGTATCAATTATGGTAGCTTTATCTGAAAGAACAGATCTTCCCACTTTGTTCTTTAAGTGTCTTGGCTATTTTCGATTCTTTGCATTTTCATGTGTATTTTAGAGTCTGCTTGCCAAATTCCACAGGAAAAGGGTACTGATTGGGATTGAATGGAATCTATAGATTACTTGGAGGGAGAAACAATATCTTTATAGTAGTGAATCTTTCAGTCCATGAACATAGTATATTTCTCCATTTATTTAGATCTTTAATGTTTTTTTAAATAAAGTTTTTTTACTTCACAGGAAGAAATCTTGACATGTTTTGTTAGATGCTTTCCTCTAAGTACTTAATTTTGATGCTATTGTTATTGACATCTTTCTAAGAAAAAATTTTCTGAATGTTGCTAGTGTATAGAAATATAATTGGTTTTATATCTTAATTTTGTACCTAACATCTTGCTCAATGCTAATTCTAATGATTTGTGTTGATTCTTTTGGATTTCCTTAGTTACATGGTAATATCCACTAGTAGTGGCAGTTTTGTGAAGTTTTCCCAATCCTTATCTTTTTCTTTCCCTTTTTCTTGGCTAGATTCTGCAGTGTAGTGTTGAATAGATGTCGCTGATAGCAGTCATCTTGATTTCAAAGAGAAAACCTTCAGTGTGTCCTCATTAATTATACTTAACTCTAGTTTTTTTGTAGATTAATTTTAACAGATTGCAGATGCTGTATTGCTGTTTTTAAATTTTATTTATTTATAAATATTTTATTTATTTGAGAGAGAGTGAGAAAGACCGTGCATATGCGTGCCTGCATGAGCATGGGAGGGGGCAGAGGGAGAGGGAGAAGTAAACTCCCTGCTGAGCAGGGAGCCTGGTACAGGCTGGGTCGCAGGACCCTGAAATCTTGACCTGAGCCTAAGGCAGACACTTAACTGACTGAGCCACTCAGGTACCCCTGAGAGATTGGCATTTTTTTCCCTATTGAATGTGAGCCTCATACAAATTAGTTGGAGAGTGTGTGTACCCTTTTTATGTGTTCTCTAGAAAACTTTGTAAGATTGGAATTCTTTTTTTTTTTTTTTTTTTTGTTTAAAAAAATTTTTTTTTTAAACATTTTATTTTGAGAGAGACAGAGCAAGAGAGAGAGAGAGAGAGAGAGCACGCGCGAGCGTGAGCAAGCATGAGCGGGGTGAGGAGCAAAGGGAGAAGCAGACTCCCCGCTGAGCAGGGAACCCTATGCAGGCCTCGCTTCTAGGACTCTGGGATCATAACCTAAGCTGAAGGCAGACTCTTAACCAACTGAGCCACCAGGCGCCCCATTATTTCTTATTTGAATGGTAGAATTCACCAATGAAGTCATTTAGGCTAGAATTTTCCTTGTGGGAAGATACCTGATTGATTACATTTTTTTGTGTGATATAGGGACCATTCTGGTTTTATTTTATTTTTTGAGGCAGTCCTGTCCTGCTTTCCCCTTGAGTTATAGTTTTTCTAGGAATTTTACATTTATCTAAATTTTCAAATTTGTTGGCATAAAGTTCTTCATAGTATAGCTGACCCTTGAACAGCACCAGGTTTTTTGTTTGTTTGTTTGTTTTTGAAAGTTGTTTATTTTTTTTTTTTTTAGTAATCTCTATACCCACCATGGGACTCAAACTCATGAGGCCAAGATCAGGAGTGCATGCTCTTCTGACTGAGCCAGCCAGGCGCCCCAAGTGGGCATTCTTTTTTTTTTTTCGTAGGCTCCATGCCCAGTGTGGGGCTGAGGTGCATGCCTGGGGTGCCTGGGCGGCTCAGTCTGTTAAGCGTCGGACTCTTGATTTCAACTCAGGTCATGATCTCAGGGTTGTAAGATCTGAGCCCTGCATGGGGCTCCCTGCTTAGCAGGGATTCTGCTTGAGATTCCCCCCCCCCCAATGCATGCTCTTTCTCTTTCTAAATAAATAAATAAAATCCTTAAAAACAAAACGAAACAAAAAAAGAAAGAAAAAAGAGTCTCATACCCTACTGACTGAGCCAGCCAGGGTCCTGAATAACACAGGTTTGAACTGTGTGGGTATGTGGGGATTTTTTTACAGTATAACACTGTAAATGTATTTTTTCCTCTTATTTTCTTAATAACATTTTCTTTTTTCTAGGTTATTTTATTGTAATAATACAGTGTATAATACACCTAATATACAAAATATGTGCTAATAGGCTATGTTATTGGTAAGACATCTGGTCAACAGTAGGCTATTAGTAGTTAAGTGTTTGAGACTTTTTATAAGTTAACCATTGTTACTTCTTCTTCTTTTTTTTTTTTTTTAAGATTTTCTTAATTTATTTATTCGACAGAGATAGAGACAGCCAGCGAGAGAGGGAACACAAGCAGGGGGAGTGGGAGAGGAAGAAGCAGGCTCATAGCGGAAGAGCCTGATGTGGGGCTCGATCCCATAACGCCGGGATCACGCCCTGAGCCGAAGGCAGACGCTTAACCGCTGTGCCACCCAGGCACCCCCAAATTTTTGCTCTTTTTAAGTGTAATTTATTATTTCATTTTTTCCCTCTCTCAGGAAATTATATACTTTATTCTTTTGTTACTCTACAGTTACTGTATGCATTCTTATTTCAGCAGAGCCTAAAGATAGTACCTTTATACTTGTCCTCAAGAAAATAGGATCTTAGAATTATTAACTCTCTATGCAAGGCCCTCTTCCCCATATATGCTATTATTGTCATGTGTTTTTGTTTTGCTTTGTCAATCCACATAAGGCACTGTTACTGTTGTATTATATGGTAAAGATCACATGAATTTATTCACATATTTATACTATCTTTGCCCTTCTTATATTTCTGCTTCTCCATTTTTGATCATTTTCTTTCTTTCTGAAGTAAATCCTTTAGAACTCCTTTAGTATGGGTCTGCTGGTAGCTGACTCTTTTTTGGGTGGTGGTGGTGGTAATGAAAAAGCCTTTATTTACTTTCATTGTTAAAAGTATCTTGCTGAATATAGAATTTTAGGTGGAAAGTTATTTCTTTATCATGTTGAAGCTCTCATTCTGCTTCTTTTGGCTTCCATCGTTTCTGTTGAGAAATCACGGTTAATCAGTTAATCTTTTGAAGCTAATTTGTCCTTTTTTGGTTACTTTTAAGATTTTGTATTTGTCTTTGATTTTTCTGTAGTTTCCGTTGGATGTATACACGTGTAGATTTCCCTCTCTGGTCTGCTTAAGCTTCTTAAATATATGGATTGATGTCTTTTATTTGTCCTGGAGAAGTCTCAGCTAGTTATCTTTTCAGATAATGGCTCTGCTTTGTTCTTTCTCCTTTCTCATTAGGATTCCCATTAAATATATATTAAACCTCAATCATAATTTTACCTTTCCATGCTTGTGTGTAGTTTTTTTCTGATCTCTCAGGTTGTTAATTCTTTCTCTGGTGGTCTTGTCTCCTTTAAACTGTTCTATGGATTTCTTAGTTTGTTTTTGTTTTTGTATCTTCAGTTCTGTGAATTCCATTTGCTTATATTTCAAATTTACTTTGTCACTTGTTATTACATTCGCTCCAGATATTTTGAAGCTTGCCTTTTATTTCTTTAAACAAAGTAAGTGCAGTTGTTTTATAGGCTCTGTCCAGTCTAATATCTACAGCCTTTTGAGGCTGACTTATTTTATTTTTTTTCCTGACCTGTTCCTGTTGATATTGTTTCATGGTCTTTTTTCCTCTTTATGCCTAGTTATCTTGGTGTATTGGTCATTGTACTTGAAAAAAATTATTTGTTGGATAGTTTGAGGCCTGTATGATGAAATGTTTCTCCAAAGATTTTTATTTGCTGCTGCAAGGTACCTAGGGGAATGTGTAAATTCAGGATCTCCTTAATCCAAGACTTGAGGATTAATTAATAATTAATAATTAATATAAGTGAATCCTGACTGCAAGTCTGTGAGGGGGCTGATTTAATTCTAGTCTAGCTTTACTCTGGGGGTATAGCCTAATGGGACTACAGCTTTTTAAAAAATCCGAACTTCCCACTTGGGCAGAGTCTTAGATTTGACTTAGCTAAAATTTCCGTCTCTGTCTTTTAGACTAGCAAAAAAGACCTCAGGGCAAAAGCAGATTTGGAGGTTGGGTTTACTTTGTGTTCTTGCTTTCTCTAGATCTTGGATTTCACTTTTTGATGCCTCTTCAGTGCTTGAAGGATTTTCTTTTTAAAAATATTTCAGTCAGCTTTATCAGTTGATCTCAGCAGGAATTTGCCTTTATAACAAGAAGAGGCTGTTTTTTTTCTTTTCTTTTTTTTTTTTTTTTAACTTAGAGGTGTTTTTGCTTTGTTTTCTTATATGTTCTTTTCTCTGAATTATATTTTATTCTAGCTTTTTTTTTTTTAGATAAATTTTAGTTTTTCCTTTCATTTTGCAGTTTGCCCAGTAATTTTCATTCTGTTTAGGAATAAAGGAGTAAGAAGGCTGCTTGGAAGCTGTGTATACATAGGAAGGTGGTTTTTGCTTTGCACTTTTATGTTAGGGTGGGCAGAGGTGGGACCAGGTGTTATGCTGGGGCCCTGAATGCCTTACTGTGGGGAGCTGGTATTTTCAGAGGCTTCTCTAGTTCTTCAGATTATTTATTTAGTTTATTGGAAGAGAGCCCTCTGATTTTTTTCCCGTTTAGCTTTAAATGTTTGTCTTCTGGTAATGCTATAGGCTGGAAGGGTTGTAGGGAGGTGGGGCCACCTGTTTCTTATAGACCCTCAAGTCATTAACCCTTTCTAGCCTGTGCATCTTTCTGTTGTTCCTGTGTCTGAGTCGGCCTGGAGACTGTCCGTGAATCTCTTGGGCAAATGGGCTCCCACCTCTGCTGCTCCTTCTGTTCATTCTAGGCTTATGTTTTTTCCTGCTGTATTTATAAACATACTTCAGTCAGATTTCTATTATTCAGCTTTTTGTTGAAATCTCTTACCTGCTGATGGGCCCCCTTCTTTGTTGTAGATTTATACTTTTTTAAAACCTTATTTCCTTTTGAATGGAATCTTGGATGGGAGGACATACAAAGTTGTGGGCTCAGTCTCCCATCTTGAATTGGAACTTTCTCAAAAGATTATAAACTTTTTCCTTAGATAACTTTTATATTTTGTATCATGCTTTGTATGGAATCCCCAAATGCTCATTAACTAACACGGCAACCTCTTTGCCCTTTACCAACTTCCAATTCTAACTCTCTGGACCAGTATGCTTAATTCACAGCTGCCCAATTTCTGTAGTGACATGTTTAGTGATCTTTTGGATGGATATTCCTCAAAATGAGTATTTTGGTCTTAGAGAACTGACAATACCAGTGCAGCTTCCACTTGAATTTTGCCCAGTTACACTCATCCAGTTCTTGAGGCACCTTGCTTTACATGTTGCTCTTTGTTTTTTTTCTTGTTTTTGTTTTTGTTTTTGTTTTTTTAGGAACTTTGGATTGATGGCTGAGCTGGGCAGTTTTGTGAGCTTTCACCTGCATCCTTTGGCCAGCCCCTCTCCTGCAGGCCTCAGCTTTGAAGAACAGACTATTTGGAATATTGTACTTATATGCTTTTCCTGTTCTACCTTCACCTAAGCCGGGATAAGCAGAGATCTCACCTATTAGCTTTTCTCTACAAGGTCTTCCACTCCTGTGTCTTCCATTTCAGGCTTGGATGCAGCCTCTGTTGAGGCAGAGGAAAAGAAAATGATTTGTGTAGGTTGCTTATTGAATGATGAGGACCATAATAAAGGTCTCTGATCAATTTCAACCCAGTGTGTTTTATAATCTTGCCTTTGTCCTTGCCATGATAACTGGAGGGCCACCACGTCCCGTCAGAGACCTTTGATCTTTCTTGCCAGCTGTTCTAAATCTCAGTCCTTTGATTTATTTGCTTTTTATTTGCTTTTTTCCAATATGTCACCGGAATGTGATTTCAGAAGTTATGGGATGTCACTTAAGGTCTTCAGAAGTTTAAATAAATGTGATCCTAGATTTAAAACCAGTTAAATTTTAACAGCTTTATTGAGATATAATGCACATACTATACAATTTACCCATTTAAAGTGTACATTTCAATAGTTCTTAGTATATTCATAGATATGTGCAGCTATCACCACAGTCAATTTTTAAATATCTCCATATTAGTGGAATCATAAGATATGTGGTATTTTGTATCTGGCGTCTTTCACTTAGGTAATGTTTTCAGGGTTTGTTTATGTTATAGCATGAGCAGTATCCATTCCTTTATTTTTATTTTTAAAATTGTGGCAAAATATACATAACCTAACATTTACTGTTTTAACTATTTTTAAGTGTACAGTTCTGTGGCATTAAGTACATTCACATTATTGTGTAGCCATCACCATCGTCCGTCTCCAGAACATTCTTCATCTTCTCAAACTGCAGCTGTAGACACTAAACAATAACTGCCCATTCTTCCCTCCCTTAGGCCCTGGCTGATTTTTGTTTTTTAAGGGAAAGTTTGGGTGATCTAGCAGGAGGGAGGCAAAGTACTTGGAAAGTAGTATTTGAGGAGAGCAGCAGGAAACTGATTAAAACACTTGACCAGTTTTCAGATTCTTCTGTGGCATTTGTTTGAAATGCCCATTTCTAGACCTAATAAATTAGAATCTCAGGGGCTGGAGCTCCAAGACTCTCTATTAGTTTTTTCAAATAAATTCCCCAAGTAATTTCCTTCCCACCACTGGTCCACAGACTACTGATCTACAGGAAAATGTAAATCTCCCTTCTAAGGGCCGGGGGTGGGTGGTAAAGTATGACTGTAGAATGTCGGGAATAGAGAGGAAGAGAAGGAAAACAACAACCACTACTCTTTAAGAAGTAAGAGGGGAGTACCGGATTTTGTAGGTCAGCTGGTGAAGGTTCTGCCTTAAGGAAAGGACTGGGCAGAGAATGGTGCAGAGAAAGATTCAAACCAAAGGAAGGCCTCAGTGAGACTGTCTGCAAAGCTGTTTGTTGAATCTACTCAATGTAATCTCTAGCGTATCCACACTCCTTGTCTGTACGGTCCTCACGATGCGCAGTGCCTGGCTCATGGGTCCTTCATACATGTCTGTTGAACTGATTCATAGGTCTTCAGGTGGCCTACGAGTCCAGAGGCTCCCGTGTTCCTGGGCCATAACCAGCAGGGGGAGGCTGACTCCCCGAGCCCTTGGTGAAGGCAGCCACCCTTAGACCCTTTTACTGGATGTGTTCTTTTCTGCCAGATTGGGTTAAGGCTGTGACAATTGTAGGGATTAACTCTGAGTTTCCTGAGAAATGACAATTACACTTTTCCTATGGATCCTGGCCCAGAAGCCTTCCAGACTTTCTAAGCCGCATATCCACTGCAATACAGAATTCTCGCTCTTTCACTGCAGGTTACCTAAACCTCAGAAACGTGTTTTCCCTGTTTGCAAGATCTGGTGAAATGTAGAGGAAACAAGTGTGGGGCTCTGCTCAGAAGCGCAAGATCAAAGCTCTTTGCTCATAATGGTACGCTCCAGTATGTGAGCAATGGTAGATCTCCCCAGGAATTTGGAAATAAGCTAGGAAGATTGCCCTCTGAAAGTGGAACCTCTAAGTCAAACATTTCAGAGGCTGAATTGCTCCCAGACTCAACTAGACCTGATCAAATGTATGAAGAAGAATGTGCCAGTCAGTAGAGGGCACTGGTTAGTCGTGAAAGAGAGGAAGGAGTTCCAGAGACAAGTTGTTAGGTAGGGTAGCTTGAACCTTAGCCAGTGCTTGGAGTACTATGGTCCCATTGACCAGCTATGTCAGCCTGCCCCATTCAGGTGCCTTCAAACACTGCAGTCCTATCCAACTCCCTTTGTCCATGCGGTCACTGTGGGATCTGGGCTCCTTCCATCTTATTGCTTTGTCATTCCCTTCTCTATTGCACTGTTCAAGAGAACTTCCTGTGATGATGGAAATGTTCTATATCCACGTTGTAGCCACCCACAACATGTGGCTACTGAGCCAGTGAAATGTGGAACTAAACTTTTAATTTTACTTTTTTTACTTTAAAATCTATTTTGTTTCAAGTTTTTGTTTAAATTATAATTTGTTAACACATAGTGTAATATTGGCTTGGGAGTATAAATTTTTAATTTTACTTCATTTAAATGTAAATAGCCAGAAGTCTCAGCCACAGCATCTTCTCTGTGGAACTCAACTATGGAACTGTGGGCACAATAAGATTTCTAAGCCTCGGTGACGATAGTGGTTACTACTCCATAAGGAGGGTCACAGAATAGCGCCAGAAAAGCCCTCCGCACTGGGTGGGGCACAGAGTACTGAGTCAACACTGGCATTGTTATTACAGCTTTTGCCAACTCCAGCGTCCATCTTCAGCATTGCTACTGAGCAATGAAGCCCTTTTTATTCTGAACATCACTCGTCTGTGGTAACAAAAGCTCTAAATAAGAAATGAGGGCTCCTCCAAGCACACATGAGGGAAATACCATAAATGGAGATGTGTCTCCACATCAGACATCGAGCTTCATTAATGAGAGTCTGCTTCCGAGAAAAAGGTTCATTTTGATGTGCTGACAATCCCAGGTTTCTTAGCCTGAGACATCCTCACTGAGCTTATTAATGTCAATGTGAAGGACCTCTTTCAAGATGCCAGGGAGCTTTTACCCAAGACAGACAACAAGGCCCTTTTGCTTTCCACTTCCTAATTGAGTCTAGTACAGTGAGTGGAGAAAGGCATGCTTTTAAAAAGGTGTCTGCGCCCGTCACTTCATAGTGTTTTCTTGAGGCACTGCTAATTAGCACATCTCTGCCTTATTAGAGATGATAAATAGAGACCGACCAGGCCTCCTTTGGGCAGGGAGAGTTGTAGAAATCATCTGTCCTCATCTCAGGGATGCCACACCAGAGTGGCACAAAGCAGAGACCAAAGTTCGGCTTTTTAAATCACACTGAAGATAATGAATTTACTAAAGACTCTCAGTACATTTTAAAGAAATGCGACATTTCAGAGCAAATAGCTGTGAAACTGTATTTCCAAACAATGGGCAATTGTATTGCTTATTCACCTTACCTGAAAAAAGAAACTTTGTGCCTTTGGTGCTTTGAAATAGTAAAATACCAGGTGAATGCTGGGTGAAAATCTTAGGGAGAATTTTAGGGTTCCTCCTTGTGCCACTGTTGCTATATGGTGCAGCTAAAAGCAAGAAGCCAAATTTTTTTTTTTTCCTAATTATCATTCTTAATTGTGATGAATCACAGTAATTTCATGAAGCACTTTGTAAAAGTGAAAAGGTCTGTAAGTCAGAATGTGTGTTCTAATAGAGAAAAATGTCAGACATAACCGAATTGGGGAGAGAAAATTCCTAAGAGCTCATTGTCATGGGAAACCCACAAGCTCATAGTATAAGACATAGACCAAGGCCTAATGGCAGACACTTGGGCATAGGACAAGAGGAAACTCTCAGCTGGGTGGTACTGGGAGACAGGAGAGCGAATTTGCCAGCAGGCACCAGCAGATCTGTATTTGTGCTAATATGGGTGAGTGAGGTACTAATGGTGCTGTACTCTAAGGTTCCTGAATGTAGCCTACGGGGCCCCGAGTGGCTGAACAGGCCCGCTCTGAGAGGATTTCACAAGGGGCTTTGTCTGTGTTAAGCTTCTGGAAAGGGCTGAGGTTTTCCTGGGGTTTGATTTCATCAGTTTATATAGCTAGTGGTTTAGGAATGACGGTATCATCAGCTGTGAGGCAAGTGCCTACTCAGGTCGGCAGGGGGAGCCAGGAGTCACAGGCTGGGATAGATGGATGGATGGTTCTCCTCTAGGTGGCACTAGGAAAACCCTGCCCAGTGTTCTGGAAGATAAAAGGAAACTTTGCAGCCATGCCCCACTGACAATAAGAATTGTCATGGCTGATGGAAACTGGAAGGAAAATCCAATGACTGATATGCCAAAGGCCAGGTCTGACCAGCCCTTTCTGCTCGGAAGCCTTGGTGACTATTGGCCCTCAGGATAAGGTCCTAGCCGCTTAAGCAGACTTTACAAGGTCTCTCTTCATGAGGTCTTTGTGATCTACCTTGTCCGTCCCTCTGTGCTCGTTTCTCCTCCCTGCCCACCTTGTGCTCCAGCCCCTGGATTTCCTGAGGGAGCCATGGTCTCTGTGGCTGTTCCCTCAGCCTGCTGTACATTTCTGCTCATTCTCTTCTCTCTCGTTTGCCGGCCTGAAGTATATGGCTGGGAAACTTCCTGGCCACCCTCTATGTGACGATGGGTGTCCTTCCTCTGTGGCTCCCACAGGGCCCGTCTCTCCCCATCTTAAGGCTCATGACACTGTGGAATCATTGCTTGGCACCCTGTCTGTGTCCCCGTTAAAAGGCCTGCTCTGTGAGGGGGGAATGGCGTGTGCCTGCTGTTCTGTTCTGGCCTCGGCGCCCCCGCTCTGGTTCTGGTGTGAGACAGGTAAAAGATTTGTTTGAAAAAATTGTGTTAAAGTAGTTATAGTTTAAAAAAGTAGTATGCAGGGTGCCTGGGTGGCTCAGGCAGCTAAGCATCTGCCTTCAGCTCAGGTCATGATCTCAGGGTCCTGGGATCGAGTTCTGCATTGCTCTCCTTGCTCAGCAGGGAGTCTGCTTCTCCCTCTGCTTGCCACTCCTCCTGCTTGTGCTTGTGCGCTCGCGCTCTCTCTCAAATAAATCTAAAAAAAAGTGTATAAATCTATGATTACTGTAAAAAAAACCTTAACACTGGGGCGCCTGGGTGGCACAGCGGTTGGGCGTCTGCCTTTGGCTCAGGGCGTGATCCCGGCGTTATGGGATCGAGCCCCACATCAGGCTCCTCCGCTATGAGCCTGCTTCTTCCTCTCCCACTCCCCTGCTTGTGTTCCCTCTCTCGCTGGCTGTCTCTATCTCTGTTGAATAAATAAATAAAATCTTTAAAAAAAAAAAACAAAAAAAAACAAAAACCTTAACACAGAAGATTGGTTGAAAAGTGGAATTCCCTTTAGTCCAGCTCCACCATTAAGCTCCCCATCCCTGTAGGTGCCCCTGTGGCCGGTTTGCTGTGCTAGCCTGCCAATTTTGTATGCAGGCTCATATTCATGCATATGTAATCTTAAGGCAAAATAGGGAAAAAACAAGCCATATAATACAGTATATATGTGGTATATAGGATATATATATGGACACACACACCATTTATGCATGTGTGTGTGTGTGTGTGTGCGCGCGCACGCGTGCAGTTAACATTCTAAGTTGTAAGCAACAGAAACAAACCTGGATGACAGAAAAGGAATTTAATGTTGAGTAGCTCTCAGACTTGGCAGTAGGCTGAAGAAGCAGGCTTGGACAGGGGGAAGAATGGGAAGCCGGATGACTCGTATCACGGCCAGAGACCCTTCCAGGGCAGATCTGCTGGGGACACCGAGGCTGTCCACTGAGCCAGGACTCCTCAGCCGTGCTCTCCGGCCTGGCCCCGCCGCCTCTGTCAGTGCTGCTCACTGCTGCTGGAGCTGCCCCTGACCAACAAATGCCGTTTGTCTCTGCTTTTTCATTCCTTCCTGCTCTATGCGGAGGCCCTGGCAGAGTGCTGGGGGTGGGGGGGCTTGTTAGGAGCCAGTGGGGTGCAATGGCACTGGACCTGCTGTGTCTGCACACTGACTCCTAGGGAGGTGGCCTCTGCCTCCCGCTAAGTCTGCTTCTCTCATGGTTTTTCTTCTAGTAGTTTTTGTTTTCTTTTACTGCTTAAGTTTTGATCCATCTGGCCTTTATTTTGGCCCATAGAGTGACATGGGGAGCTATCATTACTTCTTTTCTGGATGGCTACTTGGTTTTCCAGATGCCATATAAAAAATAATCCAGCCCCATCCCTACCCTCAGCACACCGTGTTTTGAAAGGCTACCCTTTAAATGTGTTAAATCTCATACGTGTTTGGATAGGTGTATTTCCGGATTCTCTGTTCTGTTCCACTGACCTATCTATTCGTGTACTGGTACCAAATTGTGTATTTAAAGCTTTTGTCAAAAGAACACATCTATGTTTTTGGAAACTTTAAATTTTGAAATAGCTTCAGACTTGAGTTGCGAGATTAGTACAAAGAACTATGTTCCCTTCACCTGGATGCACATTTGCTTGCACTCTCTTTATTTCATATGTTAGTATTGTATAATTTTTATTGGGAGCCTTTCAAGAATAGATTGTAGACACGCTACCTCCCGTGAGACAATGACAAACATCAGGAAATTTAACACTGCTGCAATGTTATTATCTGATCTATGGATTTATTTAAATTCTGTCAATTATCTCAATAATATCCTTTAAAGTAATTTTCATAGCCTTTTTTCCTTATCCAGATACAATACAGGATCATTCCTTTTATGGAGTTTTCATGTCTTTTTTGTCTTTGATCTGTATCAGATCTTCAGATTTGTTTTTCATGACTTTGGCATTTTTTAAGAAAACGGCCCATTAATTTTTTTTTTAAAGATTATTTATTTATTTATTTAACAGAGAAAGCCAGTGAGAGAGGGAACACAAGCAGGGGAAGTGGGAGAGGAAGAAGCAGGCTCATAGCAGAGGAGCCTGATGTGGGGCTCGATCCCATACCGCCGGGATCACGCCCTGAGCCAAAGGCAGGCGCTTAACCGCTGTGCCACCCAGGCGCCCCCCATTAATTTTTTTTAAGAATATTATTTGGTCATGTACTAATGTAGCGTTCATATCAGTCAAGGTCCTGGCAGAAAATAAAGGCACTCAGGAAGTTCAAGAGAATTTAGTAAAGGGACAATTTTCAGAAGTATGGGCAGGATTAAGGGACACAAGGGATACTGAGAAGTTATCCCCATCCCTGGGCCCGAAGGGGCCAGGGGAGGGGACATTTTGACACAGCTGGTGAGAGCCAGAGCTTGGAGGAGAAATTGCATCCTTTGCTTAGAATCACTCCCCCATTTTTTGATTTGATAATTTGTTTCACGTGTATTGAGTTTGAGACGTTCTTTGTAGATCTTGGATATAAGTCTTTTATCTGTAGTGTCGTTTGCAAATATCTTCTCCCATTCCGTGGGCTGCCTCTTAGTTTTTTTGACTGTTTCCTTGGCTGTGCAGAAGCTTTTATCTTGATGAAGTCCCACAAGTTCATTTTGTCTTTTGTTTCTCTTGCCTTTGGAGATGTGTCATGAAAAAAGTTGCTGTGGCCGATGTCAAAGAGTTTGCAGCCTATGTTCTCCTCTATGATTTTGATGGATTCCTGTCTCACATCGAGGTCTTTCATCCATTTGGAGTTTATCTTTGTGTATGGTGTGAGAGAATGGTCAAGTTTCATTCTTTTGCATATAGCTGTCCAGTTTTCCCAGCACCATTTATGGAAGAGACTGTCTTTTTTTCCACTGGATGTTTTTTCCTGCTTTGTCAAAGATTAGTTGCCCAAAGAGCCAAGGGTCCATTTCTGGGTTCTCTATTCTGTTCCATTGGTCTATGTGTCTGTTTTTGTGCCAGTACCATGCTGTCTTTGTGATCACAGCTTTGTAGTATAGCTTGAAATCAGGCAACGTGATGCCCCCAGCTTTGTTTTTCCTTTTCAACAATTCTTTGGCGATTTGGGGCCTTTTCTGGTTCCACACAAATTTAAGGGCTGTTTGTTCCAGTTCTTTGAAAAATGTCATTGGTATTTTGACCAAACTCAATACACGAGAAACAAATAATCAAATAAAAAAATGGGCAGAAGATATGAACAGACACTTTTCCAATGAAGACATACAAATGGCTAACAGACACATGTAAAAATGTTCAAAATCATTAGCCATTAGGGAAATTCAAATCAAAACCACATTGAGATACCACCTTATGCCAGTTAGAATGGCAAAAATTGACAAGGCAAGAAACAACAAATGTTGGAGAGGATGTGGAGAAAGGGGATCCCTCTTACACTGTTGGTGGGAATGCAAGTTGGTACAGCCACTTTGGAAAACAGTGTGAAGGTCCCTTAAAAAGTTAAAAATTGAGCTACCCTATGATCCAGCAATTGCACTACTGGGTATTTACCCCAAAGATACAGATGTAGTGAAGAGAAGGGCCATATGCACCCCAATGTTCATAGCAGCATTGTCCACAATAGCTAAATTGTGGATGGAGCCAAGATGCCCTTCAACAGATGACTGGATTAAGAAGATGTGGTCCATAGATACAATGGAATATTACTCAGCCATCAGAAAGAACGATTACACAACATTCACAACACAAATTGTGCTAAGTGAAATAAGTCAAGCAGAGAAAGACAATTATCATATGGTTTCACTTATTTATGGAACATAAATAGCAGGAAGATCGGTAGGAGAAGGAAGGGGAGAATGAAGGGGGGCTAAACAGAAGGGGGAATGAACCATGAGAGACTATGGACTCTGGGAAACAAACTGAGGGCTTCAGAGGAGAGGGGGTGGGGGACTGGGATAGGCTGGTGATGGGTATTAAGGAGGGCACATATTGCGTGGTGCACTGGGTGTTATATGCAAACAATGAATCATGGAACATTACATCAAAAACTAAGGATATACTGTATGGTGACTAGCATAACATAATAAAAAATTATTATTTAAAAAAAAAAAAAGAATCACTCCTCCAGAACGGGGAGTTTGCAAGAGCCTCCTCCCTCCTTCCAACTTTTTATCCTGTATTGCTTCCCATTGGCTGAGTTCAAGCAGAACTAGGGGCAAGGAACAGCAAGGCCAGCCTCCTGGGGCTCAGAGTAGGGCTGAGAAGGGTGAAGAGTGGATGGGTAAGGATAGGCTTATAATGAGAAACAGCCATGCCCATCCATGCCCTTCTAGCCCTGTTTCTCAGAGACGGTCACCCACAGTGATTCTAGTTTTTCTCTTTAGTATTTATATCCATATTTCTAAACAATTTTTAAAAATTTATCAATTGATGTCCTTTCTACCTTTTTCCCTTCTTTCTCTCCCATCATAGTTTTATATTTTTGTTGTCGTTAAGTCAATAGACAGTGCTTATATTATTATGAGGGTGCAAAAGTTGTTCACTGCCATCCCAAGAGGTGTGTGATGCTTGGGCCTCTTTTCTTCTTAAATTCCTCATTTTCTTTTGTAGTAATAAGCATTTTGCTTTTTCATTTGCCTGGCTATCTATAAGTTTCTTACTCTGTTTATCCAGACACTGTAACATCTATGTACCATGCCTTTCATTAAAATTATTCATATGCTCAAACATATCTGTTTTTTTATTTTATATTGCTCTGTCTGCCTGTTCCAATGTGGAACCGTTGGGGCCTAGACCTGATGTCATCTGGAACTTTCTCTTCGCTGTTGTGGCAGGCAGAATTGTAAAGATGGTCCCCAAGGTTCCCATGCACTGGTTATTCAGGCAAACACGACTCAAGGTACTACTATGGGGGACTTTGCAGGTGTTATTAAGGTCACTAATTGGCTGACCTTAACATAAGGAGGTTATCCTGGTGGGCCCAACATAGCCACATGAGCCCTTAAAAGCAGAAGAGGGAGGCAGAAAAAGAGATGTGGCAGGAAGGATGGGGCACAGGAAAGTCAGAGAGATTAGAAGCATGACAGGGATTTGCTGTTGTAGGCTCTCAAGATGAGGGAGGGAAGCCATGAGCCAAGGAATCGTCTGAAGGGTGGTCTGGAAGCTGAGACTGAACTTAAGGAGCCAGGGGCCTTAGTCCTGCAACCGAATGGAACTGAACTCTGCCAAGAGCTTCAATCAGCTCAGAAGCAGAGCAATCTCCAGGGCCTCCAGAAAGAAATGCATCCTGCGATGTTTTGATTTTGGCCTTGAGCTAAGCAGAGACCCAGCCAAGCCTCGCTGTGCTCCAACTTCTGCAGAGACTAGGCGATAATGAACTTGTGTTGCTGTAAGCCACTCAAGTTGTGGTAATTTGGTACATCAGCAAGAAAAATCTGGTACAGCTGTCATCATGGGCTTCTTCTCATCTTCCTTGTGTTGGGGGTCCCCATTTCCTAGAGCTCTTGTCTTCCTCCTGGAGCATATTCTCTAGTGTAGCTCTTCTCAAACGTAGTGGTCTCAGGAGACTTTTGTGCTCTGAAAACTTATTGGGGAGCCCAGAGAACATTTGTCAATGTGGTTATATCTATCAATATTTACCATGCTAGAAACCAAAGGTGAGAGGTCTTTATTTTTATTTATTTATTTTTTTAAAGATTTTATTTATTTATTTGTCAGAGCGTGAGAGCGCAAGCAGGAGGAGCAGCAGGCAGAGGGAGAAGCAGGCTCCCCGCTGGGCCCGATATGGGACTCGATCCCAGGACCCTGGGATCCTGACCTGAGCAGAAGGCAGCTGCTTAACCGACTCAGCCACCCAGGTGCCCACTGAGAGATCTTTAAAATGTTCACTAGTTCATTTCCAAATAACAGTGATAAAAAAACATTGCATACTAATACAAGGACATTCTTTATGAAAACTAGTTTAAAAAAAAAAACCATTACTGAGAAGAGAGCCATTGTTTTATAGTTCTTGCAGATTTCTTTAATGTCTGGCTTGGTAGAAGACAGCTGGATGCTCATACCTGTTGCAATGTATTGTTCTAGTTTTAGCATATGAAGAAAATCTGGTCTCACCACAGGTGTAGTTGGAAAAGCAAAGACCTCAGTGATCCCTAAAAGGCTCTCAGAGGCCCCTGAAGTCCCTTGGCCACACTTGATATTACTACTACTGTTGTATCTTGTTAAAGTAGGGTCCAGGGACCAGCAGCGCCAATATCACCAGGATCTGTTAGGAATGTGGACTCTTGGACCATCTGAATCAGAACGTACAGTTTAATAAGATCCTCCAGTGGTTCCTGTGCTCAGGAAAGTTTGACATTCCTGGTTTGAGGAAAATCCTCAGTCCTTCCTCCTGGGTGTCTTCTTCCCTCCTCAAACACTAGCACACTTAAAGCCCTTCTCATGTCCCACATGGGGAGGGTTCTCCCCACCCCTCCAAGCAGTTCTCCAGCACCAGCTGGGCTTCCTACAGTTCTGATACTATCTACCAGGAAATAGCGTCAAATCCCACAGGTTGGGGGCTCAGTCCCACAAGACTGCCTCCCACTTCAGATGCTAATTGCAAGCCCAGGTTGTCACTTGTGCTTCTGACCGATTGGCTATAAATCTGAGGTTCCCGTAACCCCTCATCAGGTCTGACTAATTTGCTGGAGTGGCCTACAGAACTCAGGAAAACACTTATGTTTGCCCGTTTATTAAAGGATATGATAAAGTATGCAGATGAACGGCTAGATGTAGAGATACATAGGACATGGTCTGGGAGGGTCCTGAGTGCAGAAACTCTGTCCTCGGGGAGTTGAGGTGTGTCACCCTCCTGTATGTCAATATGTTTACCTGCCTGGAAGCTCTCAGAACCCCTACTATTGAGATTTTATGCAGGCTTCTCACATAGGCCTGATCAATTATTAACTCTATTCCCAGCCCCCCCAGCCCCCCACCATCTCCTCTCTGGAGGATGGGGGTGGGGCTGAAAATTCTAACCTTCTAATCATGGCTTGGTCTTTCTGTTGACCAGCCCCCATCCAGGAGCAAATCAAGAGTCACCTTATTTTTTTTTTTTTTTTAAGATTTTATTTATTTATTTGACAGAGAGACACAGTGAGAGGGGGAACACAAGCAGGGGGAGTGGGAGAGGAAGAAGCAGGCTTCCCAGCGGAGCAGGGAGCCCTATGGGGGGCTTGATCCCAGGACCCTGGGATCACTCCCTGAGCCGAAGGCAGACGCTTAAGGACTGAGCCACCCAGGCGCCCCAAGAGTCACCTTATTAGAACTAAAGATCCTGCTATCACTCAGGAAATTCTAAGGGATTTGGGAACTCTGTGCCAGGAAGAGAGATGAAAACCAAATACATATTTTCTTATTATAAATCACAATATCACAGGCACTAACTTTTGAAGGACAGTATGTTCCCTGAGTCCTTGCATGTCTCAGAATATCTCATGTTGACTTGATAGTTTGGTTGGGTATAGGCTAGATGCTAGGCTAGATGAAAATCATTTTAATTTTCAACTTCTGTTTTCCCAGAGAATAAATCAATGGCATCTGGTGGGAGAGTAGGGGACATTCTTTATCTCGGCAGGCTTGGGGAAGGGACCCAGGGGGTGCTAACCTTCCTGTAAATAGACTTTCAACCAAACTGCATGTTTTCAACCCCTCGCCTGATTTCCACCTTCCTCAGGAATTGTTCCTCTGTGTCCTGAGGCTTTACCAGGATCTGCAGGGGCAAATCCTTCTCATTTTTAATTCTCTCTACTCCATAAAGGCCCACCCAGTTTATAGTTTCCCTTGTTCCTACCATTCTCTTTCGATTTTCTGTTTTCACATTTGTTTATTATTTCACTGTCCTTTGGTGGTGTGTCAATGGCTGTATTTGCTCAGGAGTCTCCTAAATGATTTAATTACCAGAATACTACAAAACGTTCTGCTATCTGCTGGGTCTGAAAGAGTTTTCCTGGTCCGACTTTCATTGTTATTTTTTATATGAACTTTATAATTAGTTTGCCTAGGCCTAAAAACCATTGGCATTTTTACTGAAATCATATAAATTTATAGTTTAATTTAGGAAGAACTGATATCTTTAAATTACTGAGTCTTTTGAGAACAGAATATGCTTTTCCATTTATTCAATTATTCTTTTATATTCCTCAATAGAATTTGCAAGTTTACTTCTTGCAGATCTTGCTCACGTCTTACATTTTCTCCCTTTGGTTGCTATTATAAATGAGATCTTTCTTCTAGATACTTTGTAACTGGTGTTTCACTTACCAATGTATCAAATGAGGTCTTTTTGATCTTGATGTGTACAAATCTCCTTCATATTTTAAAATGTATCAACTAGATTTTTGTTTAGTTTTAAAAGTAATGTATAACAACATAAAAATGATTAAAAATATAAAAGCTTATCAGTGAAATGTAAATTTCCTCTCATCGTTGTCCCCTGGTTCACACCCAGTTGATTACTGTGGATTATTTATTTTATAATCCTTCCAGAACCTTTTTTTAAAAAAATATACATGAGTATATGCATATGCAAAAGGATCTTGAAATGGCGCTCTTTCTCCCTTTTGAGTGAGGCCCAAAAGCATGCAACAACATTGTAGATGCCTTATGTTTGCACCGGTTTAACTGCCTTTGTAGGTTGTACTAAGAGATTATAAGAGAGTATTGGCTGCATTAGCAACTCTCCCTCTGGACAATAAGAGTAGAGGGTGTGGAGTTGGAGAGATTTCTTTGGAGAGTGTTGTCAGTGTGCTTGGTCAAGTGAGCAGGGCTTCAAGGCTAACTCCCAGAGAGCCGGACCCTGTTTCCTGGCATTTGTTAGAAATAAAGATAGTACCTGTTTCTCCCTGGAGATGGTGAGACTGTCTACCTGGGTTGAGTGAAGATGGATAGCTCCCCTCCAGTTGAGATGCATTTTCAGTAGCTGTGGGGCAAAGGTGCATGTTTTGAGGGTATAGGTGGGTTTGGGGTTGTCTTGGGTCCTGCCCAAGAGGAGTTTCTGGTGGGACCATGTGATCCCAACAGAATGTGTCTGTGGGCCCAAGGGAAGGGTTGTCCAGAGCCAGACAAGAGGCAGCTTCTGCTGCAAGGCCTCCACATGCATGGGTCCCCAGTGAGAGAAGCTCTGAAAAGGAGGAAAGAAAAAGGAAAATGAAAACCTGTAACAGCTTTTTGTAAAACCAGCATCTGGAAGCTCTGTTGCTGTCATACTCAGAGAAGCCAGCTCCATAGCCTCTGCCCCAGCCATGGAAACCATCCTCTCTCTGTAGACCCTCTCCCCCTGCAGCCCAGGCTGGGGGTGGGGGCAGGGTCAGTAGCTACAGCCAGCAGGTGGCTTGGAAAGGTGAGGTGGGGTGGGGTAGGGAAAAAATAAAATTCTCTCTCACACACGCCCCTGCCCCCACCCCCAATAGCACCCGCCTGCAGACAACAGGCCCAGACTGACAGGAAAGGAGGTTTTACACTGGACAAGACTGGAGTTTTAGTTGTTACGCTGAATAGATTGTTAAATTACTAAAATGAGGTTTTCCTTATTAGTGAATGTGACTGGGGGCTTTTCGATGATCTAACAGTGGCTTGAGAACTGTGGGACCTGCAAGCAATGTCCTCCTAGAGCAGAGTAAGAACAAATCCACAGTGTGAGTTTAAGTAGAAGTGGTGGGAAAGAATGAATTTACTTTCTTCATGCACCCTATTCCAATGGATTCCGGCTCTATCCAAAAAACAACCCCCACCCCCCCCAAATTCTAAAAGCGTCCACAGATAGGGCCATGTCATACCCACACTCGTGTCCCTTGCTTTTTACCTAGTAATTATATCTTAGAGATGTTCCCTTCCCTTCCCAGCACACACATGTGCCTCTTTTTAAGTCTGTTATGTGGTATTCCACTGTACGTACAAATGGTATTTATTTAGCCTTTCTTCTATTGGTAAACAATTAGGATTTTTCCAGTCCTTGCTTTTCATACAATGTTGGGTGAATATCTTTGTTCAGTATCTTTGTTTGCATGTGGGAGGGTATCTATTGAATACATTTCTGGAAGTAAGATTACTAAATTAACCAGTATGTGAATCTTAGATTTATGATCCTCCAAAGAAATTACACCAATTTGTATTGCTTCCAACAGTTTCCTCATAACCATGCAAATATTGTGTATCATCAAATGTTTTAATCTTTGCCAGTGTGAGAGGTTAAAAAAATAGTACATTGGCAATTCATAAATAATAAATGAGATTGAGCATCTTTTGTAAGTCATTTGTATTTCTTTTTCTAGAAACTTGCTTATATATGTCCTTATAGATTAATTTTTTAAAAATGTGTTGCTAGCTATGTTTTTGAGTCAGCCAGTGAGTGAGTGGGTAAGGAATGAGAGAGTGAGCTGAACCCTGTGAGGGAATATTGGAATGTGGCCAGGAACTTTAATTTGCTTTCTTTCCTTCCCTCTGTCCTTTGGGTTTGTATCTAGACATCTGGGTTTGAAATTCTGCAGAGCATAGATTCCCCTAGTCGTGTCTCCCTCTCCTATCCTGACACCAAGCCCTCTGGGTACGTATGAGCCAGAACTGTGCACGTGAGTGGTCAGGTACCAATGGAGCACTGTGCAGGTCCCTTCCCTCCCCTCCCCTGTGCCCTGGGAAGCCAGCCAGAATTTCCTGAGCTGGGATAAAATCACATGGGACAGCCAACTGGTATATAAGGAGAGGTGTATATTCCATAGGATGGTTGGGTTGTGAAGATCTAGCCAGAAGATTCCAAGAAATGTAGGGTTTAATGAAAAAAAATGGCTGGTGCTACACACCAAGCCCCCATTTGAGAGAGAGAGAGAGAACGAGAGAGAGAGAGAGAGAGAGAGAGAGAGCGAGCACACACACAAGCAGGGAGAGCGGCAGGCAGAGGGAGAAGCAGGCTTCCCAATGAGCAGGGAGCCCAATGTGGGGCTCCATCCCAGGATACTGGGATCATGACCTGAGCCGAAGGCAGACACTTAACTGACTGAGCCACACAGGTACCCCAGTAATGGAGCTTTGATACTATCCTCCCTCATTCTGAGAGAAGAAAACACAAGCCTCTGGGAGGAAAGGTTCACGTCCTGAGGCAGGTGCAAGAGCAGGGTCTTCTTGAGGATCTCCTTATCTCTCCTTTCTTCCTATCAGTATGGCCAATTGACCTAAGACCTTTAAGGAATGGGTGAGGTTGAATGGGGGGAGCAATGCAGAGATTCTAAAAGGACTTTTGAATTAGAATTGCATTGTCTGCAAATGGGAAAGATGTCCCTCCAGTATTTACTAGGTAGGTTCCTTTTTAGCTACTTACTCTCCCATGAACAAGTGCTATGACTTAGCTCAGAGTCACCCCACTGGCTTCAAGGCTCTGTAGCATCTACTGCCTAGATAATTTCAAACATGTTCTAGACCAGCACTGTCCAGAACTTGCTACAATGATGACAAATTTCTGTCTGCCACCAAAAGAGTTTTCCCTAATATACCCTAGTCTGGGTTGGGGACCACAGATGGATACTTAGTGGTGTAGCGTCACCCATTTTCCAGTAAACCCCGTATTTCTTAGAATCTCCTGATTAGATCTAGACAACGCAACCATCCCCTGTCCAGCTGGCTGTGAGGTCCGTGGGCTGATCTGGCTCCATGTGGTGGCCTTCAGCATGCTTGGGTCACCTCTGTTCATAGCCCACATGCTGAACCATTTGCTCTGCTCTCCTTAAACCCCATTTCTTGCCCAGTCCCTTATGTTCCTCACTTTCCAACCGTGTTTCATCTTTAGTTGAGCTCACTAAGAGGGACCTTGGGAAAATCGTACTTCATAATGTATAAAACAGAAGCATCAAACAGAAGAGTCGTTAAGGATAAAGCCACTTGCTCTGAGGTGCACTAGGTGATTTACCAGATTCTTCTGGCCCTGACCTTGGTCTCAGTTAAGCAGAAATAACAATTAGGACAACAATAATAACATGAATGATAACAATCATTCCTGCTAGAAAAATACAAAGAAATAAAACATGTAAAATGACTTTGAAAAGTTAGAAATGCTCTAACAGTTAAAGTATCAAATAGCTATCAAATCCTTGCTTTCCTCTCAGGCAGACTGCCAGGAAATGCTGCTCATTTTATCTACCCCTTATGCTTTTTATTTCTCTTTCTTATTTCTTCTGGGCCAAGTAGGGAGTAGCTGATCAAAAAGTACTTTGGACTGGATGAGCTTCCTTCTCATGGTCACCATCAAAGCGCTCTCTTGTCGTCTTCTTTCGTCTGGGTCACATTCAGAAATAGCTTTCTATCTGGTCTGAAGAAACAACTTTCAAATTACTTCATAGAATAAAAAAAAATCAAGACTCTGACAACCCACAAGGTTTGGTGCATCCAGCTGGCCATTTCCTTAAATGCCCAAAGATGGCAGATACGGCTGCAGTGAATGCATCCACCAAAGTTGGACAAGTGTCAGAAGACTCAGGACACTGAGAATGGTTGAAAACATCACTTAGGGCTCCAGTCAACACATTTTTGGGAGAGAATCTTACAGAGATTTTTATACTAAATATCACCAGAAATGCACTTAAAAAAAATAATCAGAACATACTGTATGGTAACTAACAAAATTTAAATAAAATAACCAGAATATTTTCTTTCTTCATATATTACAGCGCAGAGCAAGAATTATTTTAGGTGAGCAGACACTGAAGGTATAGAACATAAAATTCATAACTCATTTATCTTCCTGGATTTAGAAGGGTCGAGTGACAGTTACAAATGACAACCCTCCTAGGTATTCAATTATCTGAGGTGTTTTAAATGAGGAAATGTATTTCTGGGAATGTTTATACAACAGTAACAAAGCAGTGCTCAACTTTAGGTGATAAAAAATGGGGTAAATTAAAATATTTTAAAAAATGTAAATCAGGTTTGAAAGTTTTGTTTAAGTATTTTCTGTTCGTTGCTGGCATCAAAGAGGATGGCAGTGAGGATGAGAGGGAGGAAGGCCATCTTGGTGCTCAGGTCAGGGCCCCAGAGCTGTTGGGCCATGCTGTCCATGGCTAGGTCTTTGTGTGCTGAAAAATTCAGAGACAGTCTCATAAAAACCAAATCTACAGAAGACTTATGCATATGGCTACTCCACACCCCTGCAGGAGGGAGGACCTTGGAGGTCACCCCTGCATAAGGCTGTGGGCAAGGGTGAGAAGCAGGTGCTTCTTTTGCCCACTGTTACAGCCCTTGGTCTACCCCTCCTTGCTCCACCCGTGGCTTCCTTTGGCCGAGGTCCCTGGCTGGACCACCTGAAGGACCTATCTCTTCTACTTAAACTTCTGTAGCCAGCATTGCCTAGGTTTTCATCAGACTCTAACCTCTGAACCCTGGGCCATACATTCCAGATAAACATGCTGCCTAGGGAAAGATGTTTTCAGGTATGGAGAGAAAGAAGCAACCCCTGTTATGTTCAGGACTGTGTAATTGAGCTGAGGCCAAGGTTATTGGCAAGTCATCTACACTTGCTCATGGGAGGGCCTCATCAGGCTTTCCTTCTTTACCAGCCAAAATGCTGACAAGGTGTGGGAGCTTCCTGGTTAGTCAAAGGCATCTGGTAACTCCTGGATGGGCTTCATGTTAATTACAGTGTTTTGTTCTTCACTTTCCATTCAATCTTCTCTTATAACCAAGATCCTCGAGAAAAGGGTGGGGTGGGGTTCTGCATTTGCAGAATTCTAGTGGCTAAGACAGCTGAAAACTATAGTCCTCATTAATTCTAGTTTCTCTGACCCCACTGAGGCTTGCATGGTCAAGGCCAATGCCCACAGCATAACAAGGCCAGTGCCCAGAGCTGGTCCTGGTAGAGGTCAGTCCTCTGGTTTGGGGATGGGAGTTGCTCACTATCAAGCTTGCTTCCATCTTCTGAAGAATCTACCTTGCGGGTGCCTGAACCATGGCAACTGGGAGAGCCATGCTCGTTTCGGAAGCCCAGGTCAGGCCAGCCATGGTGGCCACATTTTTTCATTTCTTGAGCTCACTCTATTATTTGTGTATGTGTGTGTGTGTGTATAATGTTATATGTAGCGCATATATTTTATATATGTATTTGGATGGCGAGTTCATGTAGGTGAATGAAGGTAGACACTGTATTGTGTTACAGTCTCATCTGAAATCAGGGATATGTAATCTTAAGCTTTTCATTCATTTATTTATTAGTTCAAAAAAGTATTTATTAAATGTTTAAAAGTGCACAACACTGTACTAAGAAGGAAGTTGGGGTGCGGGGTACAGAAAGGTAAAAAAGACCAAGTGACCTGTCTTCAAGGAGCCTGGAATTTATGGGAGAGACAGGCATGTAACATCACGTTTTACACCTGACAAAAATCATCAAAAGAGAGGTATAAATCAGGTAACGTGAGCATTTTGGTGAGGAAAGGATCCGTTCTCTCCATGGGGATGAGGGACCATGCCCCTGAGATGATAACCTTTGAGGTAGCCTTGAAGGATGAATAGAATTTCACTTTAACATTTACAAAGATAATTAGTCTTGGCAGCAAAGCTCTTAACGATTTATATTTGTATGGTGGTTCCTGCTGAGCAGCCTCACGCGCTTTATCTTATTTAATTGGAACAATAACTTTGCAAGGTTAAGTAAGAGGATATTACTATTATTTTTTTAAGGTCAAATTGAGGCTTAGAGAACTTTTATGACTTGCCTCAGGTGACCTATTATTTAGTCAGCGGAGGAGGGAGTGCAGATATGCAGCCAGTATCTTCTATCTGCACGTACTTTGAGAGCCCTTTCCCCTCCCGCCGGCGCTTTTCCAGAGGCGCATTCCAGGAATTTGTCCATCCCTGGTCACTCATAGCCTTCCTAACCAGCCTCAGCGACCATCGATGGTTCTCAAAGTGTGGTCCCCACCCCAGCAGCATCCAAGTCACCTGGAACCCTGTTAGAAATATAAATTCTCGTGGGGGCGCCTGGGTGGCACAGCGGTTAAGCGTCTGCCTTCGGCTCAGGGCGTGATCCCGGTGTTATGGGATCGAGCCCCACATCAGGCTCCTCCGCTAGGAGCCTGCTTCTTCCTCTCCCACTCCCCTTGCTTGTGTTCCCTCTCTCGCTGGCTGTCTCTATCTCTGTCAAATAAATAAATAAAATCTTTAAAAAAAAAAAGAAATATAAATTTTCCTCAGCAGTCTCGGCAGTCGTGTTTTAACAAGGTTTCCAGGTGATACTGCTGCATGTTCAAATGTGAGAGCCCCTGGCATAGGGCATCTAAATAACACAACTTTGAGGATTCTCTTAAAATAGAATGAAACATGAGGACTCCTTCTGTAAAAAAAAAAAAAAGATCAAAACCTAATTAATTCTTACAGTGTCAGAAATTAAGGCTAATTGTGTTTTCCTTTTCGTTGTTTGGGGATTTTTATTGAGCGAGGTCATGCGACATCGAGCTGGAATAAATTTGGTAGTAAAACAGCATACACTTCTTCCTCATTGAGAAAACCGAGATACATTCGAAGCCACAGGGAACATGGGACTCAGTCTGCAAAAGTCAAGGCCTCCCAGAGCTGAAATACAAGGTCATATATTACTTCAGAACACAATGGGATGGGTTTCTGATAAGGGTTACCCGCAAAAGGGGGCCCAACCCCCGATAACTTGTGAATCTGCTCTTGAGAACATGCAGGTCTAAAGAAATTCAGCCGAGAAATGGGAGAAATCCTGGTGTCATGGCATTTCATTCTTTTGAATACTTTGTGAGAAAAAAACAGAGGGATGAGGGTATTCTGTTACCATGGCAACCTGGAGAGGCCCAGGCTGGGGGATGATACCGAGGAGCTGACAAAAGCTTGGCATCCTGATTCTAGATGAGAAAAATGGGGCTGTGGAGGCCTGGAGATTGGGTCAGAATGAATATTCTTTTATTCCTGCATAGTTCTGCCACACTGATTTAAAAAAATAATCCATTACATTAAACAGCTGGCACAGTGACTGTGATTGATGAGCACCTAATGGAGTGTTCCCTCTACCTAGAAGGCCCTCCACTTTGTTTGGTTTCTACCCTCCCTCACTGCAGAGCTCCCAGCCTGCTTTCTGAAGGCGGCCTTCCTCACGGACTGGCCTGGAACCCCAGGCCTGCAAGGCGTGCCCCATGCCTTTTGTCTTGCTTCCCAGTGTTTGTTTATAACACAGAAGCCATCCCCTCCAGCGGGTTGAAAGTGCCTTCAGAGTCTAAATAGCAACAATGTCTCTAATCCTTTTTCCCCTCTCTTTTAAAATAAAAATAGCTAACAGTTACTGAGTGCTTATTGTATACTATCCCAGTGCTATTTAATGTGTGGTTGACCACCAGCAGTATCAATATCACCTGAAAATTTGGTGAAAATGCAAATTCGAGGGCCCTACCTTGGGCAATCAGAAATTCTAGAACTTTGGATCCAGGAATCTCTTTTTAATAAGTGGCCAACTTCCCACCTTAGTGATTCTTGTACACGCCAAGTTTTGAGAGTCATTGTACTAGACACATCTAAGTCTTCACATTTTTTTCTTCACTTAATTTTTCTAACAACCTTTACCCTAGCAACTAGTTGTCTCCTCACACAGATGGGGAACAGAGGCACAGAAAGTATGGGTAAATTGTTCAAGGTCCCCGGGGTGTATTATTTTCAAAGATGTTGACCACAATCCCTTCTACTTTTTGGATAGGACTTTGTCACTCCTAGCAAGAAATGAAGTCTATTTCCGTTCTTGAATTGAACTGGTCTGTGACTTGCCTTGACCAATAGAATGCAATGAAAGTACATGGCGTGCCTTCTGATGGAGGCCTTAGGATGCCTTGCAGTGTCTGTTTTCATTTTCCTAGTACCCTGACTCCTGCGTCAAGAAGTCCAGGCTCTCCTACTGGAGAGACAGGCCATACAGTAATGGGGATCATGTGGAGAGAAACGCCACGAGGAGGAGAACCACAGTGTGCCAGCCAACAGCCCTCCCTAAGCCGGGTCCTGTGGGGAAGGCCATCTTGTGGGAGCCGCGGTAACACCACGTGGAGCAGAGCCTTGCTTGTGGAGTGCTGCCTGATGCCCAGCCTGCAAAATGTGAGCAAATAAAATGGTGTTGTTTTAAGCCGCTGAGTACTGGGGTAGTTGGTTATGCAGTGATAGATAATTGAAACAGTCATGTAATTTGTCAGCCATAGGTCCTGGAGTCCCACCCAGGCAGTTTAGCCTTGTTGTACATCTTAACCATTGCTCCTTGCTTCACTGAATTAAAAAAAAATACACTTGCTATTTTATTGCCATATAGAGCTTTCAACCCAAACTCCAATGCAGAGTATCTGGTAAGTTTTGGCAAACCACGTAGCATATGTTGCACCCATTTTTCCTCCTAAGCTAGGTAATAATAATAACAGCTAGCACATGTATAGTACTTACTATGTACCGGGCAAATCCTGCTTTGAATATGTTTTAATTTGCTAATTTTTTTAACTTTTGAAATATATACTTAGTTAATTGGTTTTCAGCCTTTTTAAAATGCAAGTATTTAAAGCCATTTTCTTTTAAGTACTATTTTAACTACATCCTAAAAATTTTGATATGTTATGTTGTAATTATCATTTCATTCAGAATAATTTCTAATTTTCACTGTGATTTCTTTTTTGACCTAGTGTTTTCATTTTTTAAGAAATATATTGCTTAATTTGTGGGTTTTTTTCTCATTATGTCTTTATTCTTTTATTTTTATTTTATTTTCCTGTGGCTAGAGGATATATTCTATATGATTTCAAACATTTGAAATTGATTGGGACTTATTTTATGGCCTAGTATAATTTTCAATTTTGGCAAATATATTCCATGTGTACTGAATAAAAATGTTCATACTACAGTTGGTGGCTGACTTCCATAAACTTTTGATGTTGTTATTGTAGATGATTATTCCCTTAAGGAAATTTTCCTTTACTAACCCCTTCAAACAAAGAAGGACTATGTTGCCTTGCAAGGGTCTGGAGGCCCAAGGTTGGGGAGGGGGAGCATAACCATTTTCGAAGTCTTCTGTTTTATCTTAAAAGTTTATCGACTTGTGCTATTGACTCAGTAATATATCTGGGTTTATTTTGAGATGGAATTATTTTCCTAACACATGCATCAGGAAAACACCACGTCCTCAAACAGTGTCTGACACATAGGAGGCACATGACAGGTATTTGTTAAATGACTGATGAAAGGAGTTGGTTGACCCTGTCTGCAGTCTCAGCCACAGAAGCCTCTTCAGGGCTGCCATAGGCCTCACTGGTCAGATGAGATCCTTCCCTGCATCTGCTGGGAAACCATTGTAGAGAACGTGTAAATTATAATATCTCTAAGGCAAGTGGGGCCCCTAGAGTTGTGCAATATCCAGTGTGCTCAGTTGCACCTGTGACTCCAGCCAGGGCCCAAGTGGACCTACTTTCAGCCTCCTGGTTCATCTTTTCCCCATATGAGCCACGCTGGTAGGAAAGCTGCATTCAAGTCCATACCTGATTGGGGTTTCTCCTTATCTGGACTCTAAGCAGAGGACCCGGATTCCAGTGAGCAGTGTTGCAGCAGGCAGTGTGTTTCCACAGAGCAAGCCTTAGCCAAGTGGTTCCGGTAACCGTGGGTGTCCCCAGCAAGGAAAAGTGAAGGTAGGACTGTGGTGTATCTTCACAGATGCTGAGATTTTTGTTTCTTTTATTTTTAAGGTTTTATTTATTAGACTGAGAGAGAGTGTGTGCATGAGTGTGGGGGGGTAGGGGGAGGAGCAGAGGAAGAGGGAAGAGGGGCAAGCAGACTCTCACTGAGTGTGGAGCCCCATGTGGGGCTCCATCTCACGACCCCAAGATCACAACCTGAAATCAAGTGTCCAATGCCTAACCGACTAAGGCACCCAGGCACCCCAGAGATTTTTATTTCTAATGGAATAAAATCACTAGTCCTGTATGTCTCAATAAATTGAGTATATAATTTATAAATATTTCTACAAAGAAAACTCCATGACCAAATGGTGATATCTAACAAATATCTAAGGAAGAAATGATATCAATTGTGTATCTCTCTCAGAATTTAGGAGAGATTATTTTCCAACCCATTATATGAGGCCAGCATTACTCTGATACCCAAACCAGAGACAGACATTACAAGAAAAAACTGCAGGTCAATAAACCTCTGAATGTAGCCACAAAAATTCTCGACAATTAGCAAATCAAATCCAACAACATAAAAAAGGATAATATATCATGACCAAATAGGGTTTAATTCTGAGAATGCAAGTTTGATTTAACGTTCAAAAAAGTCAATGCAATAATCACGTTAACAGAATAAAAGAGAAACATCAAACGACCATTTCAGTAAAAGCATTCGGCGAAATTCAACACTCATTCGTGATTAAAAACTCTGTTTTCAGTACAAGGGAAATACAAGGGAACTTCTTTAACCTGATAAAAGATACCTTAAAAGAAACCCAAATGAATGAATGTTCTTCACTCTTTGCTTACAGATCTAGGGTGATAATATCAGTACCTAACACCTATTGAATACTTACTATGTGTCAGCCCTCGATCCAAGTTCTATATAGATGTCATCTTATTTGATCCTCTGAATAACCCTATGGTTGTTACCGTTATCCCATTTTGAGGATGAGAAAACTCACAGAGGCATTAACTAATTTACTTAAGATTGCTCAGCTAGTACGGGGAGGAGCTAGGACAGATGACCCCAGAGCCCACACACTTTTTAAAAAAAAATTTTTATTATGTTATATTGGTCACCATACAGTACCTCATTAGTTTTTGATGTAGTGTTCCATGATTCGTTGTTTGTGTATAACACCCAGTGCTCCATGCAATACGTGCCCTCCTTAATACCCATCACCGGGCTATCCCAGTCCCCCACGCCCCTCCCCTCTGAAGCCCTTAGTTTGTTTTCCAGAGTCCATAGTCTTTCGTGGTTCATTCCCCTTCTGTTTACCCCCCCTTCATTTTTCCCTTCCTTCCCCTACCGATCTTCCTATTTCTTATGTCCCATAAATGAGTGAAACCATGTGATAATTGTCTTTCTCTGCTTGACTTACTTCACTTAGCATAATCTCCTCCAGTCCCGTCTATGTTGCTGCAAATGTTGGTTAATCATTCTTTCTGATGGCTGAGTAATATTCCGTTGTATGTATGGACCACATCTTCTTTATCCATTCGTCTGTTGAAGGGCCTCTCAGCTCCTTCCACAGTATAGCTATTGTGGACAATGCTGCTATGAACATTGCAGAGCCCATGCACTTAACCATTGCCTTGTACCCTCATCTTCCCCTCTGAGGTTTGACTTTGTGGCATAAGTCAAAGGGCAAGAGTCTAAGCAGAGGTTGAAGACTGGCCATGTAGAAATGCTTTTGGAGTTTTCAAAAGCCACACATGTCTTCAGGGCTATGCCATACGGTTACATCAGCTGTCCACAGCTGTACATCCTGGACCTGCATTTTAGACCCCCAGCCTCTGAGATTCTGATTCTGTGGCACAGGGATTCAACATGGGCATCTGCATTTTAAAAAGTTCTGCAACTGGGGGAGAACCGTTAGAGTAAGTGTTTTCTGTGCTTGATTCCTCGGTTGGGCACCATGACCTTCAGAAGCTTTGTACCTTTAGCAAAGGAATTACTGTCTCAAGTGCCTTGTTAAGATACAATTTCTCATGCATGCTCTTATACATGCTTTCTGTGCTTATTGTGTACCCAATAGTCATTCACTATTTCTTTCAAAGAAAAGACAGATTTTGTTTAAAATGGCAATGTGCCCAGTGAACAAACATTTCCTAGTTGTCCTTGCAGCTAATGGCGGCCATATGACATGGTTCTAGCCAATGAGATGTAAGTCTGCTGGGGATATATTTGGGAAGTTTTGCTCTCATGGCTGATGCTTCAACCTCCAGACTTCTTAAGTATGTGAGAAAAAAATAATTCCCACAAATATTTGTTTGAGTCTCTTACATGCAGCCAGACCACTTTTCACTAATTTCCTTTCAGTAAACATTTACTGAGTACCTGACTCTGTTTTGGCTATCATGGAAAAAACAATGAATAAGCTGGAGTCTTTTCTTCAGGAAGCTCATGGTCAGGTTCAGAAGAAAGATATATGAAAAACAACAATAATACACCCTGAAAATAGCTACCATAGAGGTGAGCATCAGTCGTCAGGATAATCAAGTCTGAATGAGCCAAGAAGGCCATTGAGAGATGTTTCTGTTTGTTCTGAAAGAATGAACTGAAATTTTCTAGGTGGATTTAGGATGGGGAGGGAGAAAGGGCATTCCAGATAGGTGGAAGAGCATGTGTGAATGTATGAAGTTTTGAAACAATATGACATGCTCAGATAGTTCAGTATGGTTGACCTGTAGGCTGAAGGTAATGAACAGTGTGAATGAGAGCTGGGCCAGCTCAGACAGGGATATATGTGCCATTTCCTATCGGGTGTGCTTGGTGTTGGGAGTCAGCAAATCGTTTTTAGCAGGGAAGCGATTTGATAAGATCTATGTTTTTAAAATCCACTCTGGCAGCAGTGTGGGAAGTGGGCTGAAAAGTGATGAGACAGAAAGATGAGTTATAAAGCTATTTCATTGTTAAGGCAAGAGATGTCAAGAGCCCATGCCAAGGCAGTGGCACAGGGCTGGGCAGGAAGGGATGGAGAGGAGATAAAGGCTTTTGCTTACTATTTAAATTCCATAAAATGACATTTTGGGCCCTCTACAGGAGAGTTTGCTCATTGGGACTAGCAGTTTTTTAAATTTGTATTTAAATGTCCCATTTCCACTTATTTAATTGCCTTTTAGACTTGTGTTTTTTTTTAAATTTTTAAAATTTATTCATTAGAGAGACAGAGTGAGAGAGCGGGAGAGCATGATCAGTGGGGAGGGTCAGAAGGAGAGGGAGAAGCAGACCTCCTGCTGAGCAGGGAGCCAGATGCAGGGCTCAATCCCAGGGCTGTGGGATCATGACCTGAGCTGAAGGCAGATGCTTCATCGACTGAGCCACGCAGGTGCTCCTAGACTTGTTAATAATAGTTTCTGTCCCCAAATGATGGTTGGTTGCCTTTTTTTCACTGTTTTTTTTCCCCTGAGTTCTACAAGGACGTTCTCAGCGTCCACCTCTTAATCTTCATTCAGTTCACAAGGGAAGGCTCAAGATTAATTCACAGGAGACCTGCAGGTCAGAGTCTTCCTCTGGAGATGGATTATGTCCACACAGGCATCAGTTCAGGAGAATTGCTAGAAAAATACTGCTAGCTGTTGTTACATTCCTCTGAGAGGAAAATTATGACCTTAACTCATGTTCTCTATGATATATACTGAGGATGAGCACTTGGGAAGTTCAGCTCAGATGGAAAAATATAACTGTCTCTTCGGATTGTATTTCAGAGAATACTTGTAAAGTACCAAGCTTCTCTTTACATCTCTTTAGAGGGAGGAAGAGTGGGGATTCATGCAAATATTACAGCAATTCTTTTTATGTCACCTACCCTTAGATTAAAGCTGTTCAAAATGATTGACATGAACCCCTTCCTCCAAGTTCCTGGAGGATATGCTTTCTCTGGCTTTCGTCTGCAGGGAATTGGAGGTGGACACACATGTGAAGAGTCTGAACTGGGACTCAGTAGGTGTGTTAGTTTCCCACTGCTGCTGTATAACAACCACAAAGTTAGTGGCTTAAGTTTTGGAGGTCAGAAGTCTGAAGGGGTCTTATGGGGTTAAAATCAAGGTGTCAGCAGAACTGCGTTCCTCCTGGAGGCACGCAGGGAGAATCTGCTCCTGGCCCTTTCCAGCTTCTAGAGGTTGCCCACATTTCTTGGCTTGTAGCACTACATCACTCTGCTTCTGCCATCATGTCTCTTTCTCTGGCTTCCTCTTACAAGAACTTTTGTCATTACATTGGGCCTGTGTGGGTAATCCAGGATAATCTTTACATTCCAAAATGCCTAACTTCATTACATCTGCAAAGTCCCTTTGGTGAAGTAAGATAGCATTTCACAGGTTCTAGGGACTAGGGCATGGATATCTTGGGGGGGGGGGGTTATTCTGCCTACCGCGTTGGACTCAATCCAGGGGACATTGTCTGAAACAGGTGGCCTGGGAAACCACCCTGCTACCATGCAATGAAAGGTGGAAGTAATGAATGATGGAGGTTACCTTACCTTCTAATCCTAATGAGGTTTTTTGGTATCATAAAACCCAACTTTCCATGTATAACAATCAGTGCAATGTGAGATCATATTTTTAAGGGTTGTTTCCTGCCTGTTGACATCATTAAACTGTAAGTTTCATGAGAGCAGAGACTATGTCTGTTGTGTTCATCACCAGTTTGTGTAATTCCCTACTGGCTGCTCTACTTCTTCCTTAGTGATTGAATTTCGATTTTGTTCTCGGGGTACTGTGCACATCGCTAAGAAACAAATGATGACTATCTAAACCAATGAGGTAATCCTACCTTTGCCTGTGATTAGTCTACAGGTAGCCATGTGACCTAGTTCTGGAAAGATCCCACATTTCTACTCCTTAATCTTTAGCCCCTGCTTTCTCCATCTTACCAAGTTACCAAATGGATAACTCCTACTTTCTCTCTATCCCTTCAGACTGAATGACCCAGTTATTTCCCCCACTCAGATACTTTTAGGAGCACAACTTCTCAAATTTGTACATTATTTTCATGCTCTAATCATTAACAAAAATCACCACTTGGTTGTATTTGGTTTGAGTGAATCCATTTTTTTCTGGCCTTCCCCTAAGGCAGGAGATCAGGCAAAATTGAGTTTTCAGTCTTGCAGAGTTAAAGACTTGTTCCTAGATTCTGGGGACCCCACAAAAGTGTCACTTGGTGGGAAGGCCTTGTCCACTTGTCCCCTCTGATATCTCTCTCCCTCTGGAATTTAGCCCAGCGAAACTGAACCTTTTTAATGAGTAACCAGAGCAGCCATAAAATTGAATGTTCGAAGCTGCTCTGTTTACATGATCAACAGGAGAGCCTGCATCTGGAGATGATAAGAATTCAGGATTCGTGCCGAAAAGGTGACTCTAGTAATAGAAAGAGGCAAGAAGATGGGATATCTCTGGAGAGTAGGGATTTTAGAGAACATCCTGAATGATAATGAATCTATACACACACTACCTTCTGCTTCAGGTCAAGTAGCCTGAGGGATTGGGCCATTCCTGGTCAAATTCTTCAGCTAACTAAGCACTTCAAATTGGAGAACAAGAAGTGTCTCTGCTCCCATTTATGCACTGCTGGTGGCAGTAGAGGCTGCCGAAATGCTTTGAGAGGTAACTTGGCAAAATGCATCAGAAGCTCTAAAAATATTTATGTTGTTTGACATAGAAATTCCACTTCCAGAAGTAAGTCAGAAGGAAATAATCTCAAATAAGGAAAAGAATTAATAGGCACAGAAGTGTTTATTGCACTTCCTTATTATAATAAGGAAACATTGGAACCCTACTTAACTCTTCAATGGTAGGAAGATGGTTAATTAAATCATACTATATTCCCTTGATGAAATATATAGTCATGAACATTTTAATTATGGAGACAATAAACATAAGAACATAATGATGTGAAATTTTATGCATACTCTTGATTGCAGTGCCCTAAAAATATGCAATCATGTAATCAAAGAGTGGAAGGGAATACATAAAATGGGACATAGCTGTGTTAAGGTGGTGGAATTATTAGTGATTTTTTTTCCTTTTATATTTCTAGCCTATGTAATGTTCCTATATGTTCTCTATAAATATAAAATAAATACATAAAATGCAAATGCTCTAAGAATGGTTAAGAAATGGGGCAAGAACTAGCATTCATTGAGGGACTATTATGTTTCAGCTACTGAGCTAATATTATTTTACATATATTATCTGATACTACTTTCTTTTGTCTCCTAAGAGGTATCTGTCTTTACATTTTTACGTAAGAGGAAACTGAAGCTGACAGAAGCTGATTGAGGATGAATAGTGGGGGGTGGAGGGCAGATAAACAGCATGATCATAATTTTCCCAGCCGCAGGACAAGTAAGGAGCATCAGGAATCAGTCCATTCTTTTCACTGGCTACATGAGATGATGAGGGCTAATTCTCTCCTTGGCTGACTTGCTTGTGCTGGTGTCCTGGCGGAGAACTGAGGGATGAACTATTGGCCATACCCAAATGGACTTCTGGATTGCTACACCTCTCTGAGTGTCCTAGAGTGTCTCCTTCCAGAATGGGTGACATCTCGTTGGGCATTACTTCAGCACTCACAGAGACAGGATGTGGCTCTGACGTACACCTGTGAATTCTCAAACACACATTTCTTGGAGAGGGCTTAGAAATGGTGATGCAATAAATATCTTGAGATGCCTGGGCCAGAGACTTATGGGGCACCAGCTATGGAGTCCAAGAGAAGAGGGAAAAAGAAGCGCATGAGTAGGGAGCTGAGGAGGTAATGATAGAGAGGAATGGAGGAACCTGGGGAAGTCAGAGAGCAGGTGTGGTAAGAGTGAGGGCATCGAAGAGCTTGCAGGACAGGAAATTATGGCTGGTATTAATGTTTCTAGATGATGACATTTTCAGGTTTTGACCCTGGAAATGTGTGCATGTTAGGGACTGAATCGTCTTCCCCCAAATTCGTATATTCAAGCTCTAACCTCCTCTTTGGAAATAGGGCCTTTAAAGAGGTAATTAAGTTTAAATGAGGTCATAAGGGTGGGGTCCTAATCTAATAGGATTGGAGTCCTTATAAGAAGAGGAAGAGACACCGAAGAGCTCTCTCTGCCTCCACGTGCACACAGAAGAAAAGCACATGTGGACACAGTGAGAAGGTGGCTGTCTATAAGCCAGGCATAGAACTCTCACTAGAAACTGAATTTGCTAGCACCTTGATCATGGACTTCTGGCCTCCAGATCTGTGAGAAACTAAGTACCGATTGTTTAAGCCACCCAGTCTGTGCAATTTTGTAATGGCAGCCTGAACAGACTAACACAGTGCCTAAGTCAGAGTCGAGTGGGAAAGCTATGTAGCTAAGGTGGTCAAACTGTAAGGCTAATGTGTAGGAGTCACCTATATGGATGAAAAATATTCCCATAAAGATGATTATAAAAATGAATCATAAGTGAGCTAAACTTACTAGGCACTTTAGGACCAAGAAATCTTTTTTTTTTTTTTAAATGATTTTTTATTATATTATGTTAGTCACCATACAGTACATCCCCGGTTTCCGATGTAAGGCTCGATGATTCATTAGTTGTGTATAACACCCAGTGCCCCATGCAATACGTGCCCTCCTTACTACCCATCACCGGTCTATCCCATTCCCCCACCCCCCTCCCCTCTGAAGTCCTCAGTTTGTTTCTCATAGTCCATAGTCTCTCATGTTTCATTCCCCCTTCTGATTACCCCCCCTTTCTTTATCCCTTTCTTCCCCTACCGATCATCCTAGTTCTTATGTTCCATAGATGAGAGAAATCATATGATAGTTGTCTTTCTCTGCTTGACTTATTTCACTTAGCATTATCTCCTCCAGTGCTGTCCATGTTGTAGCAAATGTTGAGAACTCGTTCTTTCTGATAGCTGAGTAATATTCCATTGTATATATGGACCACAACTTCTTAATCCAGTCATCTGTTGAAGGGCATCTCGGCTCCTTCCACAATTTAGCCATTGTGGACATTGCTGCTATGAACATTGGGGTGCATATGGCCCTTCTCTTCACTACGTCTGTATCTTTGGGGTAAATACCCAGTAGTGCAATGGCTGGATCATAGGGTAGCTCAATTTTTAACTTTTTAAGGGACCTCCACACTGTTTTCCAGAGTGGCTGTACCAACTTGCATTCCCACCAACAATGTAGGAGGGATCCCCTTTCTCCACATCCTCTCCAACAATTGTTGTTTCTTGCCTTGTCTATTTTTGCCATTCTAACTGGTGTAAGGTGGTATCTCAGTGTGGTTTTGATTTGAATTTCCTTGATGGCTAATGATTTTGAACATTTTTACATGTGTCTGTTAGCCATTTGTATGTCTTCATTGGAAAAGTGTCTGTTCATATCTTCTGCCCATTTTTTGATTTGTTTATTTGTTTCTCGTGTATTGAGTTTGAGAAGTTCTTTGTAGATCTTGGATACCAGTCCTTTATCTGTAGTGTCATTTGCAAATATCTTCTCCCATTCCGTGGGCTGCCTCTTAGTTTTTCTGACTGTTTCCTTGGCTGTGCAGAAACTTTTAATCTTGATGAAGTCCCATAAATTCATTTTATCTTTTGTTTCTCTTGCCTTTGGGGATGTGTCATGAAAAAGGTTGCTTTGGCCGATGTCGTAGAGGTTGTTGCCTATGTTCTCCTCTAGAATTTTGATGGATTCCTGTCTCACATCGAGGTCTTTCATCCATTTGGAGTTTATTTTTGTGTATGGTGTGAGATAGTGGTCAAGTTTCATTCTCTTGCATGTAGCTGTCCAATTTTCCCAGCACCATTTATTGAAGAGACTGTCTTTTTCCCACCGGATGTTTTTTCCTGCTTTATCAAATATTAGTTGCCCAAAGAGCCGAGAGGACCAAGAAATCTTTTAAGCACTTTATGTGCAATAACTCATTTAATCCTCTACCAGTCCCATGGCATAGATACTACTATTTAATCCCCATTAGGTGTGAAAAGGCACTGAGGCACGGAGGGGTGAAGGAGCATATCTAAAGTCACAGAGATAAGACAGAGGTGGTGCTTGTCCCACACACTTGGGCTGTAGAGCTCACTCCCTTAATCACTGTTCTGTATTAGGGTATAGGAAATGTTATGAGACAGGAGCCAAAGAAGGGATGTGCACAGAGAGATGAAGGAAGAGCGATTCACCAGAGTCGTCAGCCGGATTGGCTGGGCAAATCTGGGTGACCAGTGGATGACAGATGTAAGAAGATGGCCTATTGCCTCTCCTCCAGAGGGGGATAAAAACCTATGGTGCGAGCTTCAAGGAATGCGGGATTTTTGTATGAGGATTAAGAGAAATGATGTGGAATCAGTGGGGCACTGGGTTAATATTCACACCACCGTGCAGTTGTGCCCATCTGAGAGGGTTGTAATGTGGCAGGAACTTCATGTCAACAGTCGGTGCAGGCCGGGAAGGGTGCCTTGAAGACCCTTCCTCCCCCCCCCCCGAATTGATAACACCATCTCAAAGGAATATTTGCACACCCATGTTCACTGCAACATGATTCACGATAACCAAGAAGTGGAAACAACCTAATGCCCATCCATATATGAACAAATGGAGAAGCTGTGATATATACACACACTGGAATATTATTCAGCCTTAAAAAAGAAGGAAATCCTATCACATGCTAAAAACGTGGGTGAACCTTGAGGACATTATTCTAGGTGAAATAAGCCTACCGCAAAAGGACAAATACTTCATGGTTCCACTTAGATCAGGGATCTGAAGTAGTGGTTCTGGGAAACAACTAGAATGGCGGTGGCCAGGGGCTGGGGAGGAGGGAAAAGGGGAGCTATTCAAGGGGTAGAGAAGTTCAGTTTTGCAAATGAAAAAATTTGAGCGTTCTGTTGCACAACCATGTGTGTATAGTTAATACTACCATACTGTACACTTAAAATTAGCTAAAGTGGTAAATTTTATGTTATGTGCTTTATAAAAAATGCAATTTGAAAGAGAAAAAAAATACAAGGAGGTGCTTTACTTGGCTGGTCACAGAGTCCTAACAAGCACAGCTAATTGCTCGGCTTCCTAGGACATTTTCCGAGTCTGCAGATAGTCCATCTGGGGGTAAAAGGGAAGAGATCTCTCGGCTCCACCTCCGCTCTGTCTCCCACACCCCTGAGGTGTCACACCACCATACTTCTAGCTTGTGTCACTGGCCTCTCCAAGCAGTTGGCTGGTTTGCAGGGGACGCCCTGTGCGTGGAGCTTCCCAACTTGTGGTGGCGGTGGCCGCAGCAGCGGCCTGGCTCCACGGTCACGAGCTGTTGCTGGGCTGGGAGCAAGACACACGGGCAGACCTGAGTGGCACAGACACTGAGACCAATACGAGGTTCCTGTGGCCTCTTAATTTAAGCTGAAGTCAGGAAAGGAACTCTATGAGAGCATTGTTTTCTGTTGTCAGGGATGAGGAGGAAAACATAGAATTGCAAATTGGTGTGTGAGGGCATTCCTCGAGGAAGCCATTCATCAAAAACGCAGATGGGTGCTGATGGCCCGGGTCAAATACTTTATGCAGATGAAAGGCATTTGGTTGGTATCTATTCAGGTTCCGTATGCAAATAGAGACCAGTGCTACCGTTGACAATTCTACTGTGGCTGTAGTAAGTTGTTTGTAAAACTCAACTAATGAACAGAAGAGAACTATTTACTAAAAGGGCATGATGATGGGAACACATTTTAATTTTCAAAATACCACTTTGGAGGGTAAATTCATCAGTGTCACAAAGCTGGCTGGAACCTAGGTTTTATTCTTCTCCAAATCGACAATGAAAAGTAGGGTCAAGTCCATTTGATTTGTATCGCGTTTGCATTGTGCTTTGGAGAGTAGAGTGCCACACTAATTAAGCTGAGCAAAGTCTTGCAAGAATTACTTGCTGTTATTAGCAAGCATTTATTAATCAAAAGACTTTCCCTACATTTAATCCATTGTTATAACTAACAGTTTTTATTTCCACCCTTATTTAGAGGTGCAGGAATTGACTGAAGGGCATCTACATTGATTTGGAAATAGGAGAGATGATGGTTTCCCTTAGCTATGGTTTAGGATCTTGCAACATGAGCAGTCCCTGGAAGAGAGAAGCAGTTATTAAGACAATGCACTTGTTATGAAGGTGCAGTTGGTCTCCTCTGCCTTTTATGCTTCCCTGTCCCTTCCACCCCCTGAAGCTGTCCCTTTCGCAATGACTCCAGAGATCTGTGATGTCTCCTAACTTTGAAGAGGGACTTTCTTCATCTCCAGTGCCCATGCAGCTTTGCCACTCCTGGACAGCATCCATCGGCTCAATTTTGTTCCTTCTCAGTTGCATTTCAGAGGATGCTTCTCTGCTGATGAGCCGATAGCAGGTCATGCTCTCATCTAGACTAGGAACAAATCCCTTTTAAAGTTTTATGTCTCCCAGAAAGCAAATTAGCCCATCAGTGACTGCGGCACTGTTATCAAGCCTGGTGAGACATTTATTGCAGGCTGAGGGGAAGGAAATCCAATGTGCTTATGGTAGCTGTCGGGACACTCCTGTCCCCTCAGCCCCCCCCCCCCCCCCGCCAAGATCTTCCCTCACCCTTATCACTTAACCCCCACAGTCTGATTTCTGACTGCCAGCATGGGTATTTCCCTACCCGTGGGCTTTCCCGTGCAAGCTGAAAGTGGCCCCTACTCTTAGCAGCCCTTGACTTCCCTTGATGGGAGTTGATGTATATATAAACACCCCAGCTCCATAACCCGGGCTGGGACAACTCTGAGGCACTTGCTGCACACCGGCCCCCAGAATTCCACAGCAGAATCGAGCTCCAGTGGCCTGTCGATGGAACTTGCTTGATAATGCTCCTCGTGTTGGCTTCTTCCTTTCCTTGGCTCACTTGCCCACTTCTCTCCTGCAGTGTTCCCTGGGATTGCTTCGCAAATAAACCACTTGGGAATTCTGGCCTCAGGGTTGACTTCTTGAGGAACCCAAAGGAGGAACGAACAGCCTTTAAAATCATGAGACACATCTGAGCTGAATAAAAGGCCAACCTTTATTTCCAAAGAGCCCTTGCTGGTGTATATTCATGCCAGCTTAGCGCTTCTCTGTCACATGACTTCAGTTTGCCCAGAGCTGAAGGGAATGGAGGTGTTTGGGTTTGTCATACTTCATAACTTTTTGAAGTTGTTCCCCAAAGCCAGTTGTTCTCTATTCTTATCTGTATTAGTGCCTTTTTTTTTTTTTGGATGTAAAAGTTTAATGCATTGCATTCTATGAGAGAAGCAATGAGCTTGAAATTTAATGAGTTAATCCTTTCTCGCCTTCTTTTCTCTAGCAATGGAAGCATTTAGGCATTTAGCTAAATCCCATACACTTTGATATATAGTTGAAAATACGGAAGCAGATGAACTAAGGACCTAACTCCCCAAATTAGAAAAAAATGATAGCAAAGTACATTCAAGGAAAGCAGGAGGAAAACACTGTAAAGATAAAAACAGAAATTAATAAATTAAAATCCACAAAAATCATAGAATTGATAAATCAAAGAGCAGACTCTTTTAAAAGAACAATCAATTACATAAGCCCCTGGCAACTCTACTCAGGAAAAAAAGAAAACATGAACCAACAGAGTTAACTATTACAATACATCACATTAATAGAGTAAAAGATGCTTTTTTAAATCACAGCCATTTTTCAACATTGTTTGGAAGTTGTTATCCAGAATTACTCTGACTTCGAACCACGAACACAGGTTTTATGAGCAGAGAAGAGTGTAGAATTTCTAGGTTGGAAAAGCTAAGAGGACATATGCTTGCAGGATGGAGATATTTGAGACTTTGATTGCCTTTGTCCTGAGGCAGATTAACGGATGTTTTCTGAGGTATTAGGTATGCTAGTTATGCAGGGTTAAATAAGTTTAACTAGGTTTCTTTACCATATGACTCCAGTGTAAGTCATGAACCTATGAGAGGAAGATAAAGTACCAGAATTTTCCGAATTCCTGGGACCCTAGGGTTCCAGGGACCATGGACTGGGCAACAACACTGTTCTGGGGAGGCAGTGAGGCAAGAACTGAAAAGGATGATAGAAAAAGAAGAGCTGTAAAGCTTAGTTACAAAAATAAATCATTATTTTGAGCTGATATGATTGTTTTTCTATAAAATTTAAGAAAATCAATTGAAAAACTATATGACCAGTTACAACATTAATAGTTTTATAGCATATCAACAAAACCAGTTAAAAATAAAATGGGAAAAATAGCATATTTAAATACTATTAAATATTTAAAATACCCAGGGCTGAAATGATAAGAAATGTACTAGATCGATATGAAGAAAATGAAAAAGTATTCCTGAAGAACAGAAAAGAACAAAAGAGCGTTTTCAAGGTTTTGAAGATGTTAAGTTCTCAAATTAAACTATGGGTACAATATAAACATAATTAGAATATTTACAGGGATTTATAAGGATTTTAACACAATAATTATAAAAGTTACCTAAAGATTTTCTGTTTTCACATATTTCACATAAATCCATATTTATTATTTTTACAATGAGAAAAATACAGCTATAAAAAGTAAATGAGTAAATATAGCCAAGAAATACTTGGAAAATAAGTTATATGGGAAGGACTTACCTTACTAGATATGGATATAATATATAAAAAGATTATAAAAATAAAATAATTAAAATGTTATGGTACTGATTCAAGACATGAATAGACATCCATACTCTATTTTTTTTTTTAAGATTTTATTTATTTATTTGACAGAGACAGCCAGCGAGAGAGGGAACACAAGCAGGGGGAGTGGGAGAGGAAGAAGCAGGCTCCTAGCGGAGAAGCCTGATGTGGGGCTCGATCCCAGCATCCCAGAACTCTGGGATCACGCCCTGAGCTGAAGGCAGACGCTTAACGACTGTGCCACCCAGGCGCCCCAGACATCCATACTCTAGAACACAGAATAGCTTAAAATGTAGTAAATAGAGCATCATAATAAGAAATAGATGAATTACTTAATAGCTGGTGTTGAGAAAATTGGTTATTTTCAAAAATAATAAACTTAGAACCTGACTTAAAATTATATGTATATACCTTAAACTTATACAGTGCTGTATGTCAATCATTTCTCAATAAAATTTTTTTAAAAGTACATGTAAAGCCTTAGGAAACTCTAAGAAAACAGGTGAGTATGGATTTAATCTGTGGGTAGAGAAGAGGTTTCCAAGTAGAAAACAATAGAATGAATAACAAAGGGAAAACAGATTTACTTACATAAAATTTAAAAACCTTCCACTTTTGAAAAACTATGTCAAAGTGAAAAGCAAAACAACAAATGGGCATTATGATTTTTTAATCATTTAAGTTCTCATAAAAATGATTTAAAAATTTCAAGACCTCAATTGAACAATGAACAAAGAACACGAAGATATGGGATTCAGAGAGGAGAAATTATAAACGGTTAAGAAACATATAAAAAAATACATATCAACTTCAGTGTTAAATAAATGCAGAATAAAACAATAATGAATTGCTAACTCTTGCTGGAAATTGGAAACTGTATCCTGTCTGAGGCAGAGATAGCCTGCTGTCACCTCCATCATTCCCAATCTGTGCCCTTCCTGCTTCATAAACAGGGACTACATAACCCAGTAACCCACACAGTTGAATTTGGACATATGGCTGGGCTCTAGCCAATGGAGTGTTAGTGGAAGTGATATAAGCCTTTTCTGGGCCTGGCCCATAAAAACCTCCCATGAAGAAATACACCATGTGTTTCGATCTTCCTGGCTGGCCGGATGGAGACAACCTCCAGTGTTGGAGAGCCTAGTGTTGAAGAAAGCAAAGCCTTACCAATTCTGGGTCCCTGAAAGGTCTGGCAATCTATTCACATGCCTACTACTATTATGTGATTGAAAAATAAATTTATATCATGTCTGAGCCACCATACCTTTTGGGGTTAACTTGTTACGGGAGTTAGCCTACAGTTATCAATCCAGCCCCCCAGGAGATTTTGGACTTTCCCTGCCCTAAGAGACTGTGTGCTGCCAACACGTGGGGCTTTGTGGGATGCATCTTGACTATTGCAGCTACTCAGCTCTGCCATTGTAGAGTGAAAGCAGTCCTAGACAATAGAAAATAAATGGCCATGGCTGTGTTCCAATAAAACTTTATTTGCAAAAATAGGTGGCTGGCAAGATTTAGCCTTGGGGGCTACCTGAGCACAGCGCTATGCCTTTGGCTTAACTTATTTTCCTTCACAGCACTTACTCCATGATATATATCACATGTGGAAGCTTCCCAAGAAGAGGAATGTTTTCTGTCTTGTTCACTAATGTATTTCCAGCATATAGAGAGTAATGACTAGCTCATAATAGACCCTTGATAAGTATTTGCTGAATAATGATTATAGGTTTTGGTAAAATTGGTCCATTCATCTACTGCTGCTGTGATTGTTAATTTTAGTATCATATTTCTGCAAAATATTATGGCAGAACTGTTGGCTCTCTTTTTACCCACTGTGTCTCTTCATCTTCCCATATTGAGGCATCACATGTACTCTTGCAGCTACACAGTAGCCACAATTCTTCCTCAGCATGCTGTCTGTGAAAAATACATTCATCAAAATTACAAACACTCGGGGGCATCTTCACAGAAACCAGCATCTCTGTAGTAATTTGGCCCTGGATGGTGATATTGGACATTTATTCTGTAGAACTTTAGTATCAGTCAACAATGACAAGAAAATGACAACCATTAGAAAAAAAATATTGTTTTTTGGAGGACAACCATTTGATTGTCTGTATCCCAGGCAGGTTGCCCCTGACGCATCAACAGTGAGCTTGCATGGTATGTGTTTATCATGGGGACAGTGGTGGTCACTCCCCTACTTCTCCTCACATTGTATAGAGGCATCTTTCTTCCTCTCAAACATTTGATATTTTGGGCTCCTGAAGACCAGAGACTGCAGTTATGGAATCCGAGTATTTTTTAGGTGTTCATCTTACCTAAGAAAAAAAAAAAAAACACCCCTGACATCTGGAAACTGGCCTGCCCCAATTAGCCTTGGTGAGGTGACCAGGCACCCAGGGCCGGGGCATGTTTGTCTATTGGACATAAACCCCGACATCAGACAGGGCCTCTCTGTGAGCGGGATGACATGAAACACACCAATGCCCCTTCATAATTTTAAGGCCCCTGGGCCACCTAAATAATATGGAACACTGCCTTATCCTGGCTGATGAATGTTGGCTGCTTCCTCCCCAACCATAGCTTTGTCCCTGCTCCAATCTGTGCTTCCTGTTGATCTATCAAGATACCCGGTCACAAAATTTGCATATACTTTCTGATAGTTCTCTGACATTGAGTAAATCTTTGCTTCTTTAAACCCTCCCCCAAATCACCAAACCAAAACTCCAAGTCTATAATGTTATTTCTAACACCCTCTTACTGAGATGCCCCACGGTCGTCTGCAGCGTGTATTCTCCTTTGCTGCAATGTGATATAAACCCAGCGTGTTCAGCCATGGACGTGTTCCTGGTGGTCTTTGGCTGGAGGGTGTTGACACACCCGTGGGAGATGTGATGTCTTCTTAGGAGGGAAATGGCTAAGCATTAGGCTCTGCGACCTTCTGAAAAATTCCTAAAGTACGTCTTGAAACTTATCTACCAATTTCAATGCTTGGAATTCTAATAGCAAGCTATATAATAGTGTGGAGACAGAGCCCCAGGTCATGTAATAGGAAATGAGGATAGTTTTTCTCTTTAAAACATTTGGAACCTAAAAATTAGGCTGACCATGATGGGCTGTCTCCAGGCTGTCCCTTGGGATCACTAAGACCTCATTGTGAAAGGATTTCAGGCAGTTGGAGGAGAAACTTCACAGGCAGTGACGATGTAGTTGCACCCAGCCCAGCATCTCTGCTTTCAGCCTCCCCGTTATCGAAGCATCTGTCTGCTAACAGTTCCTGCCGCTGCTCACCCTGGTGACAGGAAAGGAGCTCAGGCTAATTCTTCTCAACCAACTCAGGAGCTATCCAGGCATGTGTATCAGTCAGGGTTCCCCAGAGAACCAGAACCACTAGAGTGTGTGTGTGTGTGTGTGTGTATGCATATATAAAGATATGTATTTCAAGGAATTGGCTTATCTTATTGTGAGGGCTGGCCAGCAGTCTGGAAACTTGGGCAGGAACTGATGCTGCTGTCTTCAGACAGAAGACTTTTCTTCAGGGAAACCCCAGTTTTGTTCTTAAGGCCTTTCAACCAGTTGAATGAGGCCCACCCACATAATCAAGAATAATCTCCATAAGTCAACTGATTATAGTTTAGCCACAACTTCAAAATACCTTCACAGCAACACCTAGCAACACGGAGTGTTTGACTGAATAACTGGGTACCATGGCCTTGTCAAGTTGACACATAAAACTGTCCATCATGGTACAGCTCTTCTCTTGGGTAGTCAAGTGTTGACTTCCTGAGCAGGTAAGGAAGGGTGAGGCAAGGGTATGAGGGGACAGGGACTCAGCTTACTCAAAACACATGATGGTAGCTTCTAGTCAAGAGTGGAGGGATAGACTGGAAGGAGGGTCTGCTCATTTTCCTTCAAAGGTACATAGGGTAGCCAGAGCTCCTTGGTTTCTTCTAGTAGGATGGCCTGGGCCAACTCCGCTGCTAAGTTATGCAGGTGACTTGGAACATTAGAGGTCAAAGTTCATAGGTGCAGCATGGACACGACAGTGAAATAATCTATGTAAAGCATTTAGTTTTTAAAACATTGGCTACTCGAGTATTAATATTTAATATATCCTTTATTTCTTTTGTGCTTATGAGATCACACTCATCCTTTGGACTCAGCTCAAATGCCAGCCTCATGGTTTCTTCTCCTCTCACTTCCCTGGTGATGTCAGAGTGTCCTATGGCTTTAAATACCATCTATTACGCTGATGCTTTTCAAGTTGGTAACTTAGCTCTGACTTCTCTCTTGAACCCCATATTCATATAACTAACAGCCTGTGTGATGTTTCCACTTGGATGACTATTAGACACCTCAAATTTGACATGCCTCAAATAGAACTTTTGATTCTCTGCGATGAATATGCCCCTTCTGTAGCCTTCCCCATCTCAGGGGACAGCAGCTCTACCCTCCAGTGGCTCAGGTCAAGAAGCTCGCAGTTATTATTACTCTCTCCTCTCTCTCTGTCTCACGCTGACCTCCAATTCACCAGCAAACTCACTTGGCTCTACCTTCCAAACATAACTAGAAGCAGATCACTTCTTTCCACCATGGCTGCTTCCACCCTCTCTGAGCCCTCTTCCCTCCAGGTTATTGCGGAAGCCTCTCCACTGTTTCCTCATATGTACCATGGCGCCCCTACTGGCTATTCTTAACATGGCAGCCAGAATGATCATTTGGAAACTTAAGTCCCTGCTGAAAACAAACATCCTGGCTTTCCATCTTGCTTGGAATGATGGCTCATCATTGGAATGAAAGCTCAAGTTCTTAGGGTGGCCTGTAGGGTCCAATGTGTTCTGGCAGTAACACCTCTAGCCCTTCCAAAGTTACATTAGTGAATTTCACAAAAACAATGGCTGAAAGAAGCCAAACACAAGAACATACTTACTATATGCTTTTATTTATATAAAGTTGGAAACAGGCAGGACTTACCTGCGGGGTCTGCATTCAGGATAATGGTCTTTGTGGGGGGGATGGTGAAATGATTGAGTGGGGTGTAGGGAGCCCTAAGGCGCTGGCAATGCTCCGTTTCTTGACCTGGGCTGTGTAGTTGTTGTGTGGGTGTGTTCTCTTAGTGACAAATCATCTAGCTGTAACCTTACAATCTGGGCAACTTTTCTTAATGTTTGTTATACTTCAAGAAAGAAGTTTAAAATCATCCATCAGTTTTCAGATCTATAGGTCGAAAGACTCCACTTTTTTCTTTTTAAAAGATTTTAAGTAATCTCTACAACCAATGTAGGGCTGGAACTCACAACGTGGAGAGCAAGAGTCGCATGCTCTATCGACTGAGCCAGCCAGGCACCCCCAAAGACTCCACTTTTAAAAATTACTGCCCAGGGATTTAAAACCCTGTCTTGGTGACTTCTGGTCATAAAGCCATGTCACATGTCGACTCTTCAGTTAGTGGTGGCTGCCTGGAACAGTGCTTCGAGAGGGGTGTGAGGTCACTTTCTGGGCTCCACACAGCGGAGTGCTATGGCCAAGAAGAGACTTATGTCATGATTGAGGGACAGAGAATTGGCTGCACATGTGCCTAGTTCTAACCAGTCCCACTGATGGTACAGTCAGGTACTAGCCAATTTCACTCTCACAAAACAGACCCTGACTTATGCCAACACAGAACTGATTTGAGATTTCAGGAGCTCTATCATGAACCACAGACATTCCGTCGATCTCTGTGTCTCTGATCTCTTTGATGATCCATCACTTCCTAAACCTCGCCCCGCTCCCCCTCAGACAGCATCCTCCAGACTTGAAGTGCTGGCGGGGTCTGGCAGCAGCCCCTTACTCAGCAGGCGCTCGTTATTTCATCTTTCCCGCACCCGGCCAACCTCCAGCGGCCACACTGGCAGCCCCCAGCCAGACCTGAGCCTTAAATCCAGCTGCCACCTCAGCCTGGGTAGCGGGGGGACCCTGAAAAGGCCACGGAAGAGTGGTGGGTGGCCTCCCCCTGCCTGGGGAACCCAGAGTTCTGCAGGGGGCATCGCTACTGGTAGTCAAAGCCCAGATGGTCTGGTCTGCTGTAGTAATCCTTAAGCCTCTTTTCACCTTAGCTCAGGGAGAGATGAGTGCCAAGATGCTTTTCTCTCTTTTCTTTAATCACAAGAAGCTGGTTTGCACCTCAGCATTTTGCACTTGCTGCTACCTTTTTTGGAACATTCTACACATAGCTGTCTCCTCCTTATTTAGGTTTCAGCCTTAAAGTTGCTTCCTCAGAGAGGCCTTCTCTCACCGCTCTGAGTCATTCATTCTCTCATTCATTCAACGATTAGTATTGAGACCCACTCATTGCCAGACGCTGTTCTCAGTGTGGTGATGCGGCAATGAACAAAAGGACGGAACCCCTACTCTCCAGGGAGCATCGATCTAGCAGGGGAGAGTAGAATATTTAGTAAGCAAGCATATACGTGTATCATGTAGCAGGTGCTGACAAGTACTGGGAAGAGAATTAAAACAGGGCAAGGAGAGAGGAAATGAGAACAGGGAGAGGAGGAAGCACCATCTTGGTGCCGGGTAAGGAGGGGAGGGCTCCTTGAGAAGGTGACACCTGAAGCTGAATAAAGTGTCAGAAGAGCACAGGGAACGTCTGGGGACCAGTGAGCAGGAAGCCCTGAGCAGGAGCACTGCCACCCCTTTAACGTGTCCTCTATCACCTGGTCCCAGTTATTTTCTCCATAGCACCTGCTACCCTTGGAAATTATTTGTTTACTTATTGACTTATTGTTTATGTTATGGTACGGAGGCTCTGAGAGCAAGATTCTTACTGATTGTTCACTGCTTTATTTCCTGTGCTTAGAATGGAGCTTTATGAAAAAACAAAACAAAACATGGGCAGACTTGTTAACTTTCTGGTCAATTAGGCTCTCTTAATGCAAGCCACAGAAACTTACAAGGAAAGAGAAAGCAAAACAAAAGCAAAAGGGAATTTATTGGAAGGAAGGGGGAGTTCGCAGAATTATAGGCAAAGCTGGAGAACAGGGCAACAAAGCCCTGGAAAGCGAAGGGCAGAAACCAGGGCAGTCCCTGTGGTCTGCTTGCAGGAATGAATGGACGTCCCCGTGGAGGTTGCCGCGGATGTGACTCAACTTCCTTGTTTCTCCCCCCATGACTCTCCTCTCCAGGAATCCAGTGGGACAGGAGGCTGGCTTCATGGGCATGCAACCATGCTTTGAAGAGCCCTTGCTTGACTTAATGCTCTTACCGTCTTGAAATTCTTAATAATCATTGTATAAGGGACCCTGCATTTTTGTTTCAAGTAAGACTTTAATTTGTTTGGAGCAGTTTTATGTTCACAGCAAAATTGAAAAGAAGGTACGGAGGTTTCTCCTGTACCCCCGGACCCCACACATGCATAGCCACCCCCATTATCAGCATCCCCCACCAGAGTGGTACGTTTGTTACAGTTGCTGAACCTACACGGACACATCAGAGTCACCCACATTCCACTGGGTACATTAGGGCTCACTCTGGGTGTTGTGCGTTCTGTATAACCTGTGTAAGTGGGTGTATAACAGCAGGTATCCATCATCATACTATTATATGGAGGATTTTCACTGCCCTAAAAATCCTCTGTTGTCCGCCTAGTCATCCCTCCCCATCTCCCCCCATCCGACCCCTGGCAACCACTGACCATTTACTGTCTCCATAGTTCTGCTTTTTCTAGAATGTCATGTAGTGAGATCATGCAGCATGCAGTCTTTTCTGATTGGCTTTCTTCTGCTATATAATTTTATGCATTTTAGCTCCTTCCCTATCTTTTCATGGCTTGATAGCCCATTTGTTTTTAGTGCTGAGTGATATTTCATTGTCTGGAGGTACTACCGCTTATTTTTCCATTCACCCACTGAAGGATATCCTGCTTGCTTCCGAGTTTGGGCGGTTTTGAATAAAGTTGCTCTGAACATCATGTGCAGCTTTTTGTGTGCACGCAGGTCTTCAGTTCCTTTTGGTAAGTACCAAACAATACGGTAAGAGTGTGTTTAGTTTTGTAAAAACAACTGCCAGAATGTCTTCTAAAGTGGGTTTGCCATTTTGCATTCCCACCGGCAGTGCATGAGCGTGCCTGCTGCCCCACGTCCCCCAGCGTCTGGTGCTCACGGCGTCCGGGTATCTGCTCTTCTGTAGGCGTAGGCTGGCACTTCACTTGTTTCAGTTTGCGTTTCCCTGCTGATGTGTGAGGTGGAGTATTGTTTCATTTGCTTGTTTGCCATCCATGTATCTTCTTTGGGAGGGTGTCTGTCTGCTCAGGTCTTTGGGTCATTTTTAAATAGGGTTTTTTGTTTTCTTGTTGTTGAGTTTTAATCATCTCTTTTGGATAACAGTCCTTCATCAGATGTGTCTTTGGCAAATATTTTCACCCAATCTGTGGCTTGTCTTCTCATTCTTTTGACATTGTCTTTGGCAGAGCAGACAGAAGTCCAGCTTATCAATTATCTCTTTCATGGATGGTGTCTTTGGTGTTGCATCTAAAAAGTCATTGCCCTACCCAGGGTCAACTATGTTTTCTCCTATTTATCTTCATTGGAGTTTTATAGTTTTGTGGTTTCCATTTAAAATTGTTAGAAAGGAGCCCTTCTTTTTGTAGGGACGCTAGTGATTACTTTTGCCGTTTGTTTTCATTAGTATAACAAGGAGGTGGTCTGTAGATCAACATTTTAAAAACTACAAATATACGTTTGAATTAAATACTACAAAAAGATACATCTGTGATCCATTTTGGGTTAATTTTTTGTGAAGACTGTAAGGTCTGTGTCTAGATTGTTTTTTTTTTTCTTTTTGCATGTGATGTCCAGTTGTTCCAGCACTACTTATTCAAAAGACTATCTTTGCTCCATTATATTGCTTTTGCTCCTTTGTCAAAGAGCAGTTGATTATATTTTTGAGGAGGTCTATCTCTGGACTCTCCAATCTGTTCCATTGATCCATTTGTCTATTTTTTTTTTTTTTTGCCGGTATTCATTGTCTTGATTATTGTAGCTTTATAATAAGTCTTGAAATTGGGTAGTGTCAGTCCTCCAACTTTGTTCTTCTTCAATATCATGTTGGCTATTATGGGTCTTTTACTTCTCTGTAGAAACTTTAGAATTAATTTACAGTGGTCACAAAATAATTTGCTGGAATTTTGATTGGGATCTCATCAAGTCTGTAGATTAAGTTGGGAAGAACTCACATCTTGACAATATTGAGTCTCCCTAGCCAGGAATATGGACTATCTCTCGATTGATTTAGTTCTTCTTTGATTTTGTCATTAGAGATTTGTAGTTTTCCTCATACAGATCTTATATGTATTTTGTTAGATGTATGTGTAAGTATTTAATTTGGGGGGATGTTAATGTGAATGGGATTGTGTTTTCAATGCTAAATCTCACTTGTTCATTGCTGGTATATAGGAAAGTGATTGAGTTTTGTATATTAGCCTTGTATTTGTGCATTTTCATTTTGCACTGCAAAATGTGTAGTCATTCCTGGGGCCAACTTGGGTCATGTACCTACCTCTTTGTCAGAGGAGAGCAGGGGCAATATGCCTGGCAGCTCCCCCAAGATTTCCCCAAAGAAAAATGGAGGGGAGCTACTGGATAGGGGTGGCAGACAGTCATATATAGCAGCCATGCTAGAATTCTGTTGTATACTGGGTTTGTTAGGAGTTGGGAGTAGAATTGGCTGTTTCTAACCCAGGAGACAACTCTTATGCCTATATCCACTCTCACCCATAAATGCTGTTTTCTTTGGGCTGGGCAGGGTTTTGAAACCTGCTGTTTGTCCCTTAGTATCTGTGAATGGTTTTCCCAGTTCTGTGTTGCTCAGCGAGGGAGTTCTGAGTTCATGTATGTTGAATTCTTGTTTGTAAATTACATATAATGTAAAAAGTAGTGTTTTCCTCAATAAAATGTAGCTTTTTTGTTTCATGAAAACCACAAGAAAAAATTAGTCTTAATTGTGTGCATAATTGTATATTATTTTAACTCCCCCAGGGATTCTGTCGCCACCTCTCTGTTGTAAACTTTGGGTTTCCAAAGGCATATTCCTGTAGTTCTCTTTGCATAGTATCCCACTTATTAGGCTCTTATTGGCACTTTTAAAAGAGCATGCTACTGTTTTGTTCCTTCTTCACAGCAAGTTAAGGATAATTGTATGGTTTGGGGTTCTGTTATTTGAATGGGTTTAAAAATATATAACCAGCTAAGTCCTAGAGACTTTGAAAACTCTCAGCCTGTTTTTATTGTGAAGTGATTCCCTCAGTTTTTGGTTCAATATGGTCAGCTGGGCACTCACTTTTATCTCCCGGCCCTCCCCAAATCCTATTGAAATGTCAGAAAAAGTACAAGAAATGTATCCACAAAAGCACTATAAACTGTAAACTTTGAGCATTTTTAGGAGATAGAAGGTAGATATAATCAAATGATGGAAAAACCAGCCTAGAGAAAACTGCAGCCCTGAATGCTCTTGGGCATGGATGGATAGAAAGGTAAGAACCATTCTTCCCCATGGGCTCTGGAGCACTTCTAAGCTTAGAGGCAACAGAGGTCATCACGTCAGTGACAGAGGGCGGATGGTGAGAAATATTACAACTTACAAAAGAAAGATACAAATCAACATATGAATATATAAAGAGCTTCTGTAAGAAAACATCAAAATGCTCAGTAGAAAAATACAGAAAATGGAATGAAAATGGTAGAAATAAAACTATAAACAATGTGAACTTTGCTAATAATCAGAAAATTGCACATTGAAACTAAGCCGAGATATAATTTCTGGCTAAATCCGTGTATTAGTCAGGGTTCTCCAGAAAAACAGAACCAATAGGCTGTGTGTGTGTGTGTGTGTGTGTGTGTGTGTGTGTGTGTGCACGCGTGCATGAGTATGTAATAGATTTCCTTTAAGGGACTGGCTCCTGTGATATGTGGAGGCTGGCCAGCTGGGAACCTGCAGGGCCCTCGGGCAGGCTGGAGACCCAGAGAGCTAATGTTGCAGCTCAGGTCTGAAGGTAGTCTGGAGGCAGAATTCCCTCTTCCTTGCGAGATCTCAGTCTTTTTCTGCTAAGGTCTCCAACTGATTTGAAGTCCTCACATTATTGAAGGTAATCTGCTTTACTCAAACTCTACTGATTTCAATGTTAATTTCATCTGAAAAATACTTCCAGAGTAACATCTAGACTAGTGTTTGCCCAAATGTTTGAGTACCGTGGCCTAGACAAGTTAACACATAAAATTAACCATTACAATAGGCAACAATTTTTAAAAAGATGGATAATATTCATTATTTATAAGAAGTAAGAAACAGAAATTCTTCTATACTCTTGGTGGGGAGTATGTAGAGCGACCTTTCAGGAACAGCTAAACCAGCAATCTGGCATTTTCTACAGAAATGTAAAGTACACTTAGCTTCCAGTCTAGCTTGGCTTTGCTGGCTTGTCTTTGCCCGACTGATCACCGCTGCTCTCTTGTAGTCCTTGTCCACCAACCTCTCCTTCTGGGTCCAATCACTGCTTCCTTCTCTTGTGCCTTCAGAGCAGGGGCGGGGGGATGGTGGCACCCCCTGCACTTCTGTAAACAATGCCCTTCTTCGTCCTCCCCCAGTTCTCCTGATTCGAGGGTGCTGTTTCCTCCTGGGGCCCTGCCTGATACACCCACCATCCTGGATTCTTCTCTCAGCCTTTTATTATTATTTTTTAATCTACTGTCTACCACCAAGACCTATCAATAAAATCCTTTTTACCTTTTTTTCCCCTCCAACCACAGAACTAGTTTCCTAACTCAGACCATTATCATCTTCTGCCTGGATTTCTTTCTTTCTTTTCTTTTTTTAATAATTTTTATTTTGTTATATTAGTCACCATACAGTACATCCCCAGTTTTTGATGCAATGTTCCATGATTCATTATTTGCTGCCTGGATTTCTGAAAAAAAACTTTCCTGACTATGTTCCTTGCCATCAATCTTGTCTTCCTCCAGAAAATTTTTTGTTATTGCTAAAAGATCTTTCTAAAACGAAAGCCTAATCATAACATGTTTCTCTGTTTAGAATCTTTCAATGGTTCCCCAATGCTCTTAGGATACAACTCAAATCTTTTAAGTGAGGATTGTAGGTCCTGTGGTACCCAGCATCTGCTCACACATGGCTTAATAGTTCCCATCTCACACAACTTAATGCTCCCCATCTTTCACTCTGGGTCTCTTTTAACTTGCAACAAGGAAGTGCCAATACCCAGGAGACAATGCCAAGGATTATCTGCCCTAAGCATAAGAGGCTCTTACCATCCAGGGAGGTTCTACTGGTTTTGAATAAATTTATCTTCCAAATTAGAACTGTCATTCTCAGCCCAGATGATGTCATCACCCTAAAGATAGTCATCTGGAGCCGTCTCCAAGCCCGACACCCACCAGTCCTAACACTCAATTCAGTAGAACAGAATTCCTCCTGGGAAGACGGTGAGGCTTTCTGGACCTGTGCTGTTCCGTGTAGCAGCCACTAGTCCTGTGTGGCCGCTGAACACTGGAAACGTGGCGAGTGTAATTGGAGATGTGCTGTACATGTAAAATGCATACCTGATTTTTAAGGCTTAGTATGAAAAAAGAATGCAAAATATCTCAGTAAATTTTGTATTGATTACCTGTTGAACTGATAATTTTTGGATATGTTGGGTTAAGTAAGATATATTGTTAAATTATTTCTACTTGTTCCTTTTAATTTTTTTAATGTGGCTACTAGAACATTTACAATGACATCTGAGGCACACTGCTCCAGACCCTGCAGCTCCTGGCTACCCCACCACCAGCATCACCTGGGAGCTTGTTAGGCTCGCAGATTTCAGCCTCGCTTCAAACCTGCTGGGGCAGACGCTGTGTGTAAGCAGCAGCCCAGGCTTCTGGCACATTACATATTCATAACACTATTTCCATATTCATATGCACAATGTACATATTCATATGCATATTACAGTTGAGAAGTGCTGGTCTAAGGGGAAGAGGGGCACCGAACAGAGCCTTGGTCATTCATCCTGGATGCAGACATTGATTAAATCTCTTCATTCAAAGCCTGTAAGTGTGGTTTTGCTCTGGGGTGGGGGAGAGGAAGATAGAGTTATCTCATTAGATAAGAGATTCTTTAAATCAGAGGCATACTACCAGACTTTAATCAAGCATTCTGAGCACAGACGTTTAAGAGGAAGTAAACTGAACACATCAGGTTTTAAAAAATGATTACAAATTTATGATAAATCAGACTGATCATTTGAGCCATAAACTTTCAAAGGGAAGAGTCAGAACTCCTTGGGAACACCGATAAGCCTAGAGATTCTGAGCATTCAAAATTCAGATGGCGAGCACTATTTCTGAGAACAGTTAGAGCCATTGAAGTGATCACGGAGTTGATATCCAGAATTCTAGAAGGTTTGCCCCCAACTGCATCATGAACCAGCTGAGAAAATCTAGCTGGAGACAGGTTTTGATGTCTTTCTCTCTCGATTATTTTGTGTTCAGATTTTTTTTTTTTTTGGATGAAATCTGGACAGTAAGTACATTTATTATTAAACTTGAAACCATCTTCTCCCAAGGAATTTTAAGAATCTTAAGGGGGAGAAGGATATATTTCTATGGTTGTCTTAGCTGCTGAAATTTATCTGGCATTTAGCTGTCAAAATAGCTGCTGGCATTTCCAGACCCATTGCTTGAGGCAAACTGCAATACCAAACCCTTTTTAGATAAAAAGAAAGGGTTGTGGTATGCCTTGTTTATTCTGAATGCATTATTTTTTAAAAAAATTGTTTTGTCATATGTTGACTCTTATGGACAGCTGTGCTCGTTTGCCAGAGAAAACAGTGCGGTTGTTACCCTGACCCCTAGCAACACCTGCCTATTTAAAGTCAAGTTATTCTATAACTAAAATATGTTCTTTTAATAATGTATTCATATTACAGGAAGAGGCACATAACAGATGCTTAGTGACAAAGATACCTGCTTCCAGCATGTTTTCTGTAATAGCAGGGTGTTCCCATTCTCTTTAAAGGCCTCCGATGTCCTGGACAAAAGGTTTTTTATTCAGGGCTTTCCCTGGATGGTATTTAATAACTCTATCTTTCTTAAAGTGTATGAACGGTCATCATATCCTAGAAGTTCAGGAAAAGATATTTGGCTTTCGGAATGGTTTCAAACTCATCCCAAGTTGTAGGGTTGTGTTCTCAATCTCCATTCACTGATTCCTCAGACACAGTGCTCTCGGGTTAAACTCAGTGTGTGTGTGTGTGTGTGTGTGTGTGTATGTGTATTTTTGTTTGTTTGTTTATTTTAAGTTGATTTCTGCTTTTCTTGTTTCCAAAAAGTTCAAGGCATTTAGTAGCGAGGAGAACAAGGCAAATAAAATGGAAATAGAAAGTCAGTACACAGAAAAGTAAGTGGAGAAATAATGTACTACTAATACGACGGTACCAGCCGGAATACAAGACCCAAGCTCTCTTGCACATTTCCTGGAATCCAGGGATAAGAGGGAAGCAGTAAATATTAAACTACTCATGATCAGGAAGGAGGGAGTCTACCAGTTTCCCAACAGAGTCAAAATTTTTCTGGCAGCAAATTCCAAAAGAAATTCTCAAGCAGAGATTAAGGAGTATGGTGTGCCATTGTGGATAAATGGATTAATGCTAGTACCTTCCTCCTTGGGGATATACAAGGACTCAATGAAGCAAAACATGCTAAGCCCTTAGAATTGTGAGTGGCACATAGTGAACTCAAACATTAACTGTCATCCTCATCATGATTGTATAAAAGTTATATACAAATTACATAATAAAAAACATTGATAATATTCACAGTGACTTTTATAGCAAATGCAGAAGTGGATTTCATTTAGTTGTTTCTTGAAACAGCTCTAGCCAAGAACACGACATTGACACAACTCAGCGAAGGTGGCTGGCAGGAGCCACAGCTAATGTGGTTCAAGTGTGGGGCTGTCTGGTGTCCTCATTGGATCAAAGGACAGACGGGAGCTAGAGAAATGGCTGGATTGCATATCTCCTAGACCAGTGGGATTCAGATATGTTTCTGAGTCATCTGGGAAGACATGATGGTTCTTTAGATGAGCAGGGGATGAATCAAAAACCCCCAAGTTCTTATAGGCAAAAGGCAGGCAGTTCCATAGACTTTTAGTGAGTTGCTTACTAATAACTAATTACTAATACTAGATGTATTATTGGGGGTTACTAACATTTGGTACTCAAAAAACTCACATTAATACTGTACTAGAATTTCCCGAGGGTTCTAATTCAGCGGTCTACCAGTAAGTCTGGTGATCCACAAACGCAATAATGTTGCAAAGACCAGAGAGAGCGATGGCTTGTTATCTGTTTATCGTTAGCGGCATCCGAAGTTTAATGGGATGATAATTGAATGGCAGCTATTCTTGATTTTTAAAGTATTAATTTATTTTTCTGAGGGTTGTTTGGTTAATCCTACAATGTGTTATGATTTACGTTTGTATCAAAGTATTGCTAAAGTTAATGTCTGTATGATTCCCTCCAAATGTGCTTGTGTTGTCTTCATGGCTCTTTGTCCATTGGAGTATCTTTCTCTGACTAAGTGACCGTCACAAAGGTTTGAGAGCCACTGCCTTAGATTCTATTGCCTGGATGCCACAGTGTCAGCTGGACTCTTACTCACTGCATGTTGCTGTGTAAACCAGCAAGGACAGGGTAAGGTTGACTCCCTAATGTATATTCAGGTATTTATTCAATAGGTATTTACTGAGCTAATCTGATTAATCTAAAATGAGCCCTTTGTGCTGATGCTGTACTAGGAAATGGGTGTACATTGGATCATAGAACTAACTTGGGCTCCTCATAGGACTTAGAGTCTAATAGGAATCCAAACTTTGAAACAACAGGGTGGGATGAGAGAAAATAATGATGGGGATCTGTTTGGGGGCCTATAAATGTTGGGGGTGTGGAGAAACTTTTCTGAAGAAGTAGCATTTGATCAGAGATTTGAAGGTAAATGGATGTTGGCCAAGCAAAGAGTGAAGAACAGTTCATTAAGAAAATGACTGAAAACCAGAAAAAAATCCTTTGTAGAATTCACTCATCCCTCCTCAGTCTTCAAATTCATGGACAGAAATGATTTGTATGGCAAGATGATCTTCGCACAATTACCATGCTTTTTCAAAATTTGTACCATCATTCTTCCAAAATTAAACTGGATAAAGCTTGCTCTGATCCATCTTGCTTAAAATTTATAGTCAGGTATTATATTCAGATTTTAGATTAATTATGTGCATACTTGTGTACTGTTACCTTTTGATGAGGGTTATACCTTGGAATCCTCATAAACCAGATAATGACTAATATTGTAACTTATAGTAATTCTGGGAACAGAAGGGTTAAGTTGAGTGGGGCATGGTTTAGGGATAAAATACAACCCTGTTCATTAGAACTAGGGCCTAAGGTCAGAATAAAAGACTAAGTTTGAGTTAATGTTGAGTTGCCTCAGAACTGAATTAAGATTATTCAATTTCACATAAGGTCAAGAATAGCTTCAGCGCTGCCTTGGTCAAATAGCCCTCCTGGGAGAGTGGAGCCACCTGGGGACATAGAATTATACAGATCGTCATGTACTCCAGCACAATCTTCTTGGAAACTCTTATTTCTTCCATTCTTGATAATGAGTTTCACATGGGGATGAAAAAGTGTACATATCCCCAAATATTGGCTGGGGTTCTCAAAGCTGGGTCCCCAAACCATGTATTTCAGAATCAGCTGTGTTGTTTGTTACAAATGTAGATCGGGAGGCGCCACTCCAGAACAGCTCAATTAGAGTTTCTGGACAGTCTGCAATGACTCTTCGAAATCTTTTATATGCTCCCCCAACCACTAGTTTGTAGCCCTGTTCCCCAACTTCCTGCCCCATCACTAGTGATGACCCTGCTTTCTGCTTCTTAGAGAAAATTGAAACAATCAGCTAGAGGAATTTTTCTGATAATCCTGCTTTCAAATCTCCTAACCTACCCTCACCCTTTGTCTCTCATCTTCCAGCTGAGCTCTCTTCTGTGGACCACCCTCCTGCTTGCCTAGAAATTGTTTGCTACCAGTTTTCTCTTCTCTCTCCTATAGATTCTAGTGCTCCTTCTCAAAAAGATCCTTCTTATAGGCATTGAATTGCGTCCAAGTCTCTTCTATTAAACAACAAATATAAATTAAAAATACCCTCCTTGGTTCCATGGTCCCTCTAGCTACCACCTTCTCTTCCTCTCTTTCTAAAGTAGCCTTTTGGGAGGAGATCTGTAGATTTGGGTCTCTCTTTCTTCATCAGCCATTTCTTCCTCAGCTCACTGTCATCTGCTTCCAGGACCCCACCCAAACAGCTCTTGCTAAGGCCACCACTGATCTTTTCATCACTAAACCCACTGGGCATTTTCCACTTCCCCTCTTCCTCAATTTGTTTGCGGCATTCAACATCACAGAATACTTCCCTTGAAGAATCTCTTTCATTCTTGGCTTCTGAGACACTGTATTCCCCCATTGTTGGTTGTTTACTCTCTCTCTCAGCACAATCTGACTCCTCTTCTACCCAGCTATGAGATGTTGCATTTGCTTAACCAATGCTATCACACTTGGCAAGCTTCTTCATGCTCACGGCATCAACTGTCATCTATAATTGACTTGGAAATTGATGTCCTCAGCCCAGTCTGCTCCCGGATCTCCAAATCTGCATGTTCAGCTGCTTACTGGATATCTCCTTTACTATCTCTAAGTTAGCTCACATTCAACTCAGAATATGTTTGTCTCTCCTCTCTCCCCAAGCTGATACCACAGTGTTCCTTGTTTCAGTAAATGGTACTATCATTCAACTAATCACATGAGTAAGAAACACCAAACTCACCCTTGAAACCTCCCCTTTCTCCATAACCAGTGAGTCCATCAGCAAATAGATATTTCTCAGATAGGCTATAGGCTTCTCAAATCCATCCCCTTGTGCTCATCTCCTCTTACCTGGATCATACCAATCACTTCTCCACTGGTTTTCCTGCCGGTAAGGTGGTCTTTTCCAAAAGCAGATTGATCCTTAATCTTTTGCTGACTTGCTTTGCTCTAAGACTGAAGACCATAGTGCTTCTCAAGGCCCATAAGGGTCTCCAAGGTCCTCTGCCTTCTTCTCTTCCAGCCTCGCCCTCCACCATGTCTCCTCCCTCTTCCAGCCAGGCACATCGGTTTTATGCTTCTAGTCCCTCAAATATGCCATATTCCCTCACATCCCCAACCTTTCTCCGTGCCATTCACATGCTTGGAATGCTCTTTTCCTCCTCTTGGTCTGAGTTACTCTCACTCTTCAGGACCTCACTTTCTTGGAGAACACTTCCCTGCCCTCAGATGCTGGGTCTAGTTCCTTTGTAACCGAACCTCTCTTTCTCTAATAGTCCTTTTCTCAGTTTTTAATTATGCCCTCCTTTATGGGATTATTTGATCAGCAAGCATGTCCTGTCTTTCCATTAGCCTGAAAGCTGCTTGCCGGTGGGAGCCATGCCTGTTTTCCCTCTCGATGCCTCCCTGATGCCCAGCATAGGGCCTGGTGTGTTGCAGGCGTTCCAGGAAAGCATGGATGAAGAGCTAGGCACACCCAGACCTGAAGGAAGGTTCCTAATGCTTGTCACAAGGACCATCAGAGCTTATTTCTCAAGTACCAAAGCACCAACATTGCTTCTTTGGAAATTACTCATCATCTATGAGGGAACATTTCTAGGAATTCGATAAATGTTTGTTGGAAGGGTCCATTTCGGAGAAGCTCACAGCCCTGCTCTGATTATGAAGGCAATTTGAGAGGGCATGCAGAGGTTCTGTCCCCAGCTCTCAAGCCCGCACTGAGTGCTGCCTCTCCCTTCACAATGTCCAGCGGCCCATCGTACCATCTGTTACCTGAAGAGGGATCAGACTGGAGATAGTTATGGTTTATCGTCTCTTTTCTGGTAAAAAGAAAATACATCTAACTTCTGCTCCTTTGTCTTTCATAGATCGGCTCTCCCCCTCCTACCCACTGTGCACATAAACAACATTGCTCTGACAGACAGACTTCTTCCTTTGCTTGGATATGCATCTGAGTTGAACAGAAGGGGAAAGTTGTAAATAATTGAAAAAGTCATAAAATTGGAACGTGTGTTGGGTGTATAAAAATAAAGTACTTTCCCATAAAATGCTCTGGGAATTGGTTTAGAATTCAGGGAAAACCATTCCATCCTGGAGTTGGACACAGTTCAACACTGGGGCCTTCCAGAAGTTGGAAGCGATGGCACATCCCTAGAAATCTGGGAAGTAAAAATTTTGCTCTTTAATTCTGGTTTTGCAAACTTTCATGAAAGAAGACCAAAACAGGGGCAGGAGGTTGGTGGAAGATAGTAAGTTACATTGTGTTGGAGGGACGGTTTTGGAATGCTGGAAGGAAACACCAGGAATGGGGGCTCGGACAGAGCAGAGGCAAAAAGTGGATTGAGTTGTAACCCCCTCTTACATCTCCTCCCATGGTCGCCCTCCCCTTTGTGGCATTGACCCCAGGGCCTTGCTCCCAACTACCTGCTTAAGCCCAGTTCTTCGAGAGTCTACCTTGACTAAGTGAGGCAAGACTGTGTGTTAGGAACCCCCTCCATTCACCTACTTATAATCCATTCTTTTCTTTTAAAACCCTCCTCATTGACTTTCCGATCTTTTTTCTGTTTAGGTTTTGACCTGCCCAGCGGCCTCAGGGGCCACCTGCATCATAATCATTGACATACTTGTTAAAATGCAGATCTGCTAGGTCAGGATCTCTGGGGATGAGGCAAGGAATCTAGCTCTTGATAAACCCTCTAAATGATTTTTTTAAATAATAATATTTTTTCTTATTATATTATGTTAGTCACCATACAGTACATCCCTCGTTTTTGATGTAAAGTTCCGTGATTCATTAGTTGCGTATGCCCATTAGGGTTTAAAACAATTGACTTGGTCCCTCCAGTTTTCAACTTCCTACTTCCTTTTCTTGGGGATTGAACTCACCTTTCTTTCATGACTCAGTGATCTGTGGGCAATGATCTGGTTCCGGCTGGCCCCAGGACACCCTTCCTTTGTGTACCATTCCCATGGCCAGTCCAGCAGTCCCCACCCTTACCTGCAATACCTAGGTGAGTCTGGCCTTACAGATGGGACACAGATTTTTAAGTTGTTAATTGTAAACATAAGATAATATGCTTCCCAGTGACATTTATCTTTCTAAAAGAAGGATGTATCCTCCAGGGAAATACATATCTAGGGGATTCTGTGCATCCAAGGCCAAATGTGCCAAGATTAATTACAGCTGGAAATCCTTGATAAGCAGTCTTCAAATCAGAGTTAGAAGCTGGTCACACACATATCCTGCCTAATTGTAGAAATGACTACAGAGAATAGAAGGACAATTTACCCCTTAAAATGTTTTGCTGATGGTTTGATGGGGCTAGGGAAGTTTGCTGCTCCTGGAAACACCCTGTCTTGAATTAGCATTTTGGCGGTGTGTTTGGCAGTCCTTCCAGCCTGGGCTGCGGAGCCTTTAAGAGGAGAGAGGCCTGGGGATATGAGGAGGAATGAAGGAGACAGCAGGGGTTCTTGCTCCAGACCTGGGACCTGGTGATTGCGCTGCTCTGAGAGTCAGTTCTGGTTGGATCTCCAAGTTACTCTGTATGCCCCATTGTTCTCCTGGTAAATTACGGACAGTAATATTGATTTCATGGCCTGTGAAGATGAAATCTGCTGAGGCGCATGAAATATTTGGCACAGGAGATCTAGAGCATAATACTTGTTATCACGGTTGTCATCATCCGTATTATTACATCTGAGGTGGGAGAGGGAAGGAAGCAATTCTACTTTTTAAACCTTCAAACTTACCTAGGAGCACATGTTTCTGCTTTCACTCACATGCTCTGTTTCTCTATCAAACAAGGCCCTGGGGGATATCTTCCTCTGTGCCCCATTCTCCCGCAACATTTTGTAAACAGATGCGACCCAGGGAGCATGAACACCCAGGGCCAAAGGGTTCCCAGCATGAGGGAGATGTATAGAAAAGGGCAAGGGCTCTTCACTCATCCTGCCTTGGTGACAGCTGGGGAGTGTGTAGAACCTCAGTGTCATCTTCTTTTTGAGAAATCAGCTGGCAGAGTCGTGTCTGGTTCAGGCCAGGGGAGCCTGCAGCCAGGGCAGCAAGAGAGGTGTCCCAGAACACACAGCTGCAGGGGGCTGTCCCATTCTGCCTAGTCCAGTCACGAGGATTTACGCACCGTCCCTTAGGAGATACGGGGACTGAATCCTACCCTGGAAATCTACAAAAAGATTCAGGACAATCATCTGGTAGGCGTAAGAAGCTGCTGGGGCTTGATGCTTCTGAGCCAGGGTGTCCAGTTCCAAATCCAAGGCCATTGTAAATGGAAGCCAAGAGTGGCCCTGAGAAGCCTAAAGTACCTGATGCAAAATAAATGCTTCCTGTCCCCCAGGTTTGCCCTAGATGGGCAACTGAGCCTGCCCAGCGGCAACTTGGCATCAGCAGCAGCATAAGAAGCAGAGAACCTTATTATTTCTCAAAGAGAGGACCTTGCATGGCATCTCTAGGTAGGCTGCTGGGAGCCTGGGCCCTGCACTCTGCATATGCCTGGGTGGTGGGCATAGCCATCCACTCCTCTGCATCCTACCATGATGACAACTCCCACGGGAGCATTAGGACCATCATGGGACATCTGGGAGTTGGCAGAATGCACACCGTGATTAGGAATGTGGGCTCTTCAGATCAGAGACGGGAGAAGAGGAAGGGCATAAGGAGTCTATTGTGGAGCCCTACCATTGGCTCCCATGATCAGATAGGGAGTTTTCCTTGTGGGAACAGAAGCACAAGCGACTATATGTCCATAATGACAAGTCCCTATTTCCAGGCCTTGTGTATTCTAATATGTGTCTTCCTGTCTTCAAATCTATAACCCAAATAATGCGCAGGCACAGGAAAATCGTGCTCACGGCATTGACTCCTAGGTCACTTCAAAGCAAGCACCCCACCAGCTGGCAGAGTGCTTTTTAAAAATAGAGCATTTTTATAGAGTCCTCCAGAGGGCAGCAGAGAGCAGTCCTGAGGCACCAATGTGGAACTTGGTGAGAGGTGGCGCTAGAGGTGGTGGCGGTCACATTCCACCGGGCCTAACGACGGACTGGCTTTTGACTTGGGAGGATTTGCAATTAACAGCAGAAAGGGGGATGCATCGGACCCTAAAAAGTAAGGGTGTCCATTAGATACAAGAAAACTTGGGAGGTTTTGGAAGTGAGCCATTGCCACGGGCAAACGTTGCCTGTGAGTGATTGTCTGCGTGTTGCCACTCAGGAAAACGCTGGGCTTAAGACTTCATGATCTTTTAGTGACATTTGAGGACGTGTGGCTTCGAGTGTGCTTTCTAACGTCTTTGCTTTGACATTCCTCCCACTGGGCTATGGTGATCTGTCTACCCCTATGGACTTGAGAGCAGGGACCAAGTGCTATTGAAATTTGTATTTTCAACTCCCCAGCAGGGCACCTTCAACATCCTGGTTGTCAGGCGAATGTTTGGTGGATGAAGTTGAATTATCAGCTGCCAAATCTTTATAGGTATAAAATAAGCTGAAAAGACCTGCTTCCCTTTTTGAGTTGTCCCCAGATTTCTGAGGTCAGAACAGAACCGTGCTCATCAGCAGCTGTCACAGCGTCTCTTTTTGACCATCTGGACCAATTCAGGTGCTGCCGTCTTTGAGAAATAGTTATCACCCCGTGGGACTCTTCGGCCAGAGCAAGTACTCCTCCAGGTGGTGGTTAGGGAACAAGAGGGCAGTGGGTGTGGATCGGCGAGAAGCCACCAAATCCCCAAGGAACATGTACTGCCTTCCCCTTCTCCCTCCGTTCTGGTCAGTGGTCTCTTCATGCATTAATGTTCTCCAAATCCGTACACTGGCATGGCTTGGAGCCGATGGTGCTGGAATCCAGCAGCCTTCTGGAGTTTGCTGTTCTCCCCTCCCGGCCTGGAGGCCGGATCTGCAAGGGCAGCTGCCTCTAAGTGTAGGGACGAACTCAGGAGTCCTGTTCTGAAAGCAGCTCAATCCAGGAGAGTGGGTGAGTGGGAGGTGGGGTTAGGGGATGAAGGGGAAGTGTGGGTGGGTGGTACGCAGGGCAGGCAAGGAGGGATTTGGGGAAATGGGCAAGGGGATTTTTGAGGGACGGGTGCTCTCACTATTGCACTGAATCCTCTCTTTATCGATGAGTGCCCCGGGAAGGCATCCAGGGTTGTGGCGTTAAAACCTAGAGATTTCAGCAGGGAGCGTGTCAGGAGGAGAGAACAAAAGGAAACTGGAAATAAAAAGTGGCAGAAAGAGAGAAAGGATACGTGTGCACGCAATGCAGGGGACCTGGCTTTGAATCTGCCTGCGTGAAAATCTCTGAAGCTGGGGGGACATATGTGGCCAAGGTGCCGTGGGAGAGAGACAGGGCTCAAGAGCCGCCCATCCAGTCACGTCAGTGCTGGTGACCATTCGTCCCTTGCTTTACTCAGCAGCCTTCTCTCCTTGCTGGCTGCGCTGCTGCTCGAGAGGGAGGCCAGGAGCAAACATCGCAACCCCTAGGATTCGGTGCTGGGAGATAGGCCCTCCCGCGGCCTCAGTCCCCTTGCTCCCCGTTTCCTCAGCTGAGCACAGGTAAATGATCGTGTCTCAGAACACTGCCTGTGGGGGTCTGGAAAGCAGTTTCTACAGCCAGATGCTCCCCTCCCCTTTGAAGATGGATGAGAGGAACATGCTTGGGGTGTCCCCCACCCCGCCCATCTCTGCTTGGGGTTCTCACTGAAATCCCCCCTCAGGTTGCAGAGCTGAGGAGATCTGCTCGCTCGTGGACGCCTTCGTGACGCATACCCTCTGCGGAAGGGATGGGGGCGTATTACCAAAGGCACCGCGGCTCCGGAGGCTAAGCATCTGCGGGGTGTCTGCAGGCCGCACGTGCCCCCCCGGGACGAAGTGAAACGTCCTTGCCTTTCCCCGGGAAGAGCCGTACTCTGCAGCTGGCGTGACTTGTTTGCCCACAGCTCAGCTAACACATATTCCTCGTTTCATGGAGACGGGTGAGCACACGCCTTAACCCTGAATTTGGTGTTTTTACTGCCACAAACATCTTTAATGACGTTCTACAGCTTTAGCTCATCTGGGCGTCTGGGGTGAATCATGATTTTGTGCCAAAGCGGCTTCCAGTTTCTCAGCAGCTGCTCTGGGTTCTCAAGGCTGACTATACCGGTCACTGTGTCTGAAGGTCTCAAGGCTGCTCGCCCCTGTCCTACGAACAATTTCATTTCTCTCCTTCTCAGGAGAACAGAGGGTGGATGATTTCTTTGGGAACATTCAGGTTTTGCATGTTTTATTACACACATATGGACACACGCACACGCATGTGCAATGTCTTACATGTGACTTGTGGAAATCTGGAAGGGGTCTGTGGATCCCTTGAGGTTTATACAAGAATATCAGTTAAAGATGCTTTAGTTTACATGGAAACATTTTTATTATTTGTGTCTGATATCAGTATATTGGGTAACTTTCCATATTCTCCTCAAAACTCCCTCTTTCAAATGCCTTTACAACCTTTGTCACTACGTGTCCGCTGACGGCTGCCCACTGCTCTGTTGAGGGGGGTGCCTGACAGGTGAGGTGGTACAGGGTGGCCCCAGGAAGTAGGAGGCAGGTTGCCAAGGTTCACAGACATTACCACTACGGTTTCAAATTCTGCCAATGCTTTCCTGACATGTGTTTTTAAACACAGGGGCTGGACCAAAGCTCTGGTGGCAGTCTCATGTCCCTTCAAAAGAGAACTGAGCATTGTCAGCTGATAGCCCCCAGCTGCAGTGCCTCAGGACTCACTGCAGGGCTCTCCTCAGAGAGTTCCCAGCCAGTGACTACCCATGGCAAGGGGGCCAGGCCTGGACATTTCTGCCACTGTGGGGCTTCCCTATGAGCAAACTTTGATATTGGGGCCAGCTGAGACTTTTCAGAGCTGCACCAAAGTCTGAGGGTCTTCCTGCCCATGCTCCCCACCCCCTTTCATCACAGGGGTCAGATCTGTGCCTGCTCCTGCATCTTCTCTCCCTGTCTTTCCCAGGTGTCCCCCCAGTAAATCTCTTGCACTTCTAACTCTGTCTTGGTGTCTGTCCTGGGAAGGACCTGCATGGGCACAGCTCTGTTCACAGGTGACATTGTTGGTCACTTCACCCAATCCCACTTTCTCTTCCCAGATCCCCACCTGCAAACAACTCCCACCACTTGCCAACACTGTTTTGTCACAGAGTTAATTTGTTGAGTGTTGGGTTCCATCCTTCTGGCTATGCAAGTTAGTAGGGTTCATGATACCACCCCATTCAGCATCCTGTAGGATCCTGAGGTTCCCTGGAGATGAGACAGAGTCATGAGAGAGTCAAACACATACTTTATTTATGAATGGAAGTTCTTTCCAGGATCCTGGGCTGGATATCAGAAACCTCAGGAATGAACCCTGTCCACTTACACGACTCTTCTCTAAAACCAGGTCAATGAGGTCAGCTCCTGAGTTCTCTTTTCCCAGGAGTCCTCTTAGTCCTTCCAAAAGAAAGGACATTCCAGTGTGTCTTTGAACTCTGGTGGGGGTGAGGAGGACAAGGATTCCTGCTCTTCAGTCCCTCCCAGAAAGGTCTCCCACTCACCCCTCAATTACTATGGTCTGATTGTGAGTCCATGATATGTATCAGCTCTTCTCTGTGACAGAATGAAGAGGAGAGATTGGCACAATACAAGTAACACACTGACAGCAACTGGATCCCACATTTTGGAAGTAACATAACAAAAATGGCCCCATGATGTCCTATATTCTATTACTACTGAACAGTATACCAAGGAAAAACGTTCAGAAGATAAACACAGGGTGACACATTGCTCTACGAATGAGACCCATGCACGGTCAAATCATGGTGTTTCTCACACATGGGAGCTGACAACATTTTTATAAGTTCAATGGGCACTGGACGGTGGGTCAGAGAAAGGCTTGCTGGGCCTTCAGCAGGGGTGTTCTGCCGTATTTGAGCCAGCCACAACCACCCAGTATCCTCCCTTATGTGCAGTGATGATATTGTCCAACCACGTCCCCTCAGTTACCCTGGACTTACTGGTGGCTCCCTTTGCAACATCTCAGCGAGCTCATTGCAAACGGCTCTCTGAAGGTCCCAGCCTTTTGCAGTGTGGGTCTTTAGAATCCTGGGAAGAATGTGCTTCTCAGCTGCCTCCATGCCTGATGGGCAGTCTGGACCCACTAGGGCAGGTGAGTTAGCCATAGCCAGTCTGGTAGTTTCCTCAAGAGTGGGAGGAGTTTTGTGTCCCCAGCTCAGGGCTAAGCGCAGAGCAGGTACTCAACAAATCCTTGTTGAATTCAACCCTCGCTTCTTCAATAGAAAAGATGTTTCCAATTCTTTGACACTTCCTTGGGTATGTCTCATAATCATGCTGGTTCCTTGCATACCCCTCTGGAGTAAATAATCCACGCACGGTACAGTCCTTTATTGGAAGTATGACTAATGCTTTGGGCATTGATTTTTTTCCCCCTTAAATAATGTCTTTCATTCATATATCTGCGCTGAGCTGGTTTTATTTAGTTTATTTAATCCTTCCCATGCTGCTTTGCAGAATATGGCTCTTGGGTTGTTCCGGCTTATACTGTTGCAATATAGCTTCCCCAGGCCTGCAAATGGCCTGGGAGGTTCTAGCCGGCTGGTAAAGTCTGTGAAGCCCGTGGGCAGCATTGGTCTCCCTCAACCCCACGGATGCAGCACAGGTGCGTCCATTCTTCACACCACAAAGAGGACATTTATGGATGGTACACAAGACCTCTGCTTTTAGCTACGTCTGGACAAAACACAAATCTGGGAGACAGAGACTGCGTGCTCACCTGCTGGACACCTCAAAGCTCTAGTGAGATAGGCAGGATTAAATTCATGGCTCTTGATAGACTGACTGTCCTGTGGGGTGGGTGGGTCATCCCACCCTTATAGACAGGTGGCCAGTAAAGCCATGGGGGCACGAAGGGGAGAGTCAGAGAATTGGAAGGAATGATACAAGGTGGCCTCTTCCCACAAGTGGGGCTGCAGGGGGTAGCCTCCTTGTTCACTGGATGTCTGAGCACATGCCTTATGCTGGTAGAAAGCTAAGACTGCATTAGTGTCCCTGTCCTAAGATACCCCAAAAGGCCAGGGCAGGGAGTCCATGTGTTTATCTTCTCTGATGGCATCTCCAGCCGTGGGACTTGGCCTGTTGACATCTGATGGAGAGATGAAGTCCTCTGCTCTGTCAAAGAGCAAGATGTTCCACAAGAAGGGAAGTACTTGTGATTTTAGGATTAATCAGAGAACGTTTGATATGGATATTGACACATTGTAGCAGTCGCTACTCTCCAGGAACAGAGTGTTAAGTCACTAGAACTGCTATTCCTATTCTTTTTGAGACCACAAATTTTGGGGAAAACAAACAAACAAAAAAAGTTACCTCGTTCAGCCCCACGGTTTTACAAATAAGGACAGAGGCTCAGATAGACTAAGTACGGCACAGGCCTCCCGACTCATGGTCTGTAGCTGACATTAGCCGGCATCAGCGGACTCAGGACAGTCCCTGGGACATAGTGCAGACGAACCCGAGGTTCTCCATCTCAGGATGTTTCAATGCACTGAAATATTGAGGTGCCTAAAGGAAGGCATCCATGCCTCCCTTTCACAGTTGCTTAGAAGACAGAGTTAAATCTTTCCTTCAGATTTTACATAGTTCCTTCTTTTGTTCACCCCGTCAAGTGAAGGTTGATATGAGGTTGACGTAAAGACCAGCGAAAGGCGGATTATCTGCACATGACTGAGGACAGCCTCACCGAAGTAAGACAGGGGCTCCAGGATTCCTCCTGGAATGAGCCCCCACACACAACCAAAGTTAATGTTAGAATTATGGCATGGATTGCAGGGAAAATCAAATCCAACCTTGCCATTTTACAAGCTCAGAGAAGTTCAATGATTTGCCTTGGGTCACAGCATGGGGGATGACAAAGTCATAGAAGAATCTGGGTTTTTTTTTTTTTTTCCCACAAGCCCCAATGTGAGGGTGTTTCTGATGGTTTCTAGATCAAGGCATTATCCATGCATGGAGTGAAGCAAGACACAGATGGCGGTGGTGGCCCCGCTGAGGACCTGTGGTCTAGGAGAGCATGTTGGAGTAGAAGCTGAAGCTCTCTGTCATGGTCTTGGAGTTGCTGTGAGAGGAGCCATTGGAGGCCAGGTCTAGGGATGAGGGTACGGTCTTGGGACCCTCCTCCAGCTCCTCCTCGTGGGCCCCCACCACGGTGGAGACGGTGGTCTCCAGGCGACTGACCTTATACACGCTGCCCTGGGTTTGGAGGTAGCGGGTGGATTTCATTTCGAGCCCCTCATAGTCGCCGGCACTGATAAAGGGGCAGCACCGGAAGGCATGCTTGAAGCCCAGACGGAACCTGGCGAGAGAGCAGATGGAGAGGTGACCCTCGGGGACATCCTGCTCCCAGAAGGCGTTCCCACCATTGTCTCAGGTCTTTCACACGTGGGCATACCCGAGCGTGACTCTCTTTTACTGGTTTTTGTATCGCAGCCAGAACCATTGAGGCCAAAACGATCTGAAGGCCAGTCATGAAGACACAATCCAGGACTAGACCCCAGGCTCATGTGAAGTGGCTGTGTTGACTGAGGGCGACCCCTGAACCCTGCTGCCTCCATCAGCGCCACCTCAGCCCATGCTGGATCGATTCAAGATTAACAAAATTGTTTACCAAGTGTTTGCTTTGTGCTCAGTACTGTGCTCGTCACCGTGCAGGAAGGCCACACATCAGGACTCCTTTCTCTCAAGGAGCCCGCTGACTGAGGCTCACTTCAGTCACATCCCTTCCATGTGCCTCAGTTTCCCTGTTTGATAAACTGGGAGAATCAGCCTTTACTTAAAGACATACTGGGGTATTTAACCCAAGAGCATTTAGGCAGGTCATCAGGCTCTTTGAAGGAGATTGACTCTGTGAGTTAAACTGACAGCATTTGGACACGTTCAAGAGAACGGCTGCCACTAAATTCACAGCATCTGGGTGTCTCATTCACAGAAGCACTTTACAGGCTGATGACTAAAAGCTATAAAGACTGGGACAAACATTTTATTCCTCCCCCTCCCCGGCCCTGCTTCCTTTCCCAGCTGACAGACTGAGCTGCCTCTTGGGGACTCTGCGCACGGACCCGAATTCCCCATTGCTGGCCACCGTTCCTGATGGGCTCTTACTTGTCCAAGGTTGGCTTCTTCTGCGGGGACAATTCTCCTGACCGGTGTGGCCAAGTCAGGGATGCATGTCCCTGTCCTGCCAGAACTGCCGGAGGAGACTGGGGAAAGCTGCCCAGATTGTGTGATGGGATGGGAAGAGGAAAGTGAGAGATCAGTGAGGGAAAAGATGCCCCGTGGAGAACGGTATTCTGGGGCTATCAGCCTCTCCCTGTGTGTGCATGCCTCTGACTCCCTCTCTCTCCTCCTCTGCACGCACAGCCCCCCCCGTGTGTGGATCCATCGGGCAGACTGAGCAAACTCACAGGCTGTGACCTGGATCCAGCTTGCACACCTCTGTGTGTGCATCAATCACAGAAGCTTTTTTAAATGTGCACCCCACCCCACCCCACTAACTTAGTTGCCAGTGTTCAAAAGTCAGAAGACCTCACACAAAAATAAGGATTTCTGGTTCTTGGAAAAGAAAAAAAATCCATTTTGGGTTTGTAATCCTGCAGCAATAATTAGTAGGGATTGAGTAGTGTGGCCAGTTTTTGCTGCAGTCCCTACCACTCCCTCTTGTCTCACAGAGGTTCTGCTCATTTAGGTTGGACGCTGACAGAGACAGATGATCTTCTGCCCCTGGAGAGAGTGTGGGGGATGAGGGCTCACCTGTCGTTGAGGCAGCAGTAGATGATGGGGTTGTACATGGTGGAGCTCATGGCCAGCCACATGATAGCCAGGTAGACCTGCTGAATGAACTTCTCCAGGTAGAGGTCAGGGTTGATGTAGGGCAGGAGGAAGAAGATGTGGAAGGGCAGCCAGCAGATGGCAAAGGTGCACACCACGACGATCATCATCTTGACCACCTGGCAAGAGGGTAAGGCCGCTGAGACCACCGGCACATCCACCTCTTCTCATGGTTACGTCCCTCTTCTCCCACGCCCTCGCCACACACAGGGCGGTGCAGACTGGGGAGTATTGATAATAACCCCTTTTGAGGGGGAGGAAGGACCATTTATATGCGGTACCAAGGGACTCTGATTATGTCAGCAGTTCTCAGCGTGTGGCTCTGGGACCAGCTTCCTAACATCATTTGGGAACTTGTCAGAAATGTGAATTCTGGGACCTCATCCCACACTTACAGAATCAGAAATGCTGGGGGTAAACCCAGAATTCTGTGTCTGACAAACCCTTCGGATGATTCTGAGATACACTCTTGTTTGAGAACCTCTGTGTTATATCATCCTTCTGGGTGGTGACTGGAGAAGCCGAGGGAGGGCAGACCCAGGGGAATGGGTGTTCAGGGGGAGAGATCCAGAAAGGGGGAGGGGGTGGGGGACGGAGGGCCAGGGCAGTATTTCGGTAAGGAAGGGGAAGGGAGGGATCTGGACATCTGCTGCTAGGAATACCAGATGGTTAAAGGGGATTTGAAAGGTTTTTATGAATAGTGGGTGATGTAACCTATCCCTTTTTATCCCCATGAAATCTTTGGAGAAAAACTAACCAGCATCCACACAATGAAATACTATGTAAAGAAGTACGAAGAGAGAAAAAAATGAGAAAGCTCTTGATATATTGGTTTTCGAAGATATTGTGGATACTGTTTAGCGAAAAAAGTGAGGGGAAGAAGTGTGTATTTATTGTGTAAAGAAGAAAAGAATATCTATTTATTTGGCTTATAAATGCACTATAATATCTGGAAGGATTAATAACAAATAACAGTGGTTACCATAGCATGTGTGTGTGTGTGCACGTGCGCACTTGTGCATTTGGGAACCAGGTAGATGGAAGACCTAGAAAGGAGGGAGCCCTTTCATGGTAAGACTCCATTAATCTTTGGACTTTTAATTTTGAAATAATTAAGACTCCCAAGAACTTGCAACAGTAGTATCGAGAGTTCCCAGGTACCTCCAGTGAGCTCATCTTATAGGTGATTAATGAGGAAATCAACACTAGCACAGCACTATGAACTCAATTTCAGGCTGTATTTGGATTTTGCCAGTTTTTGCAAGTACTCATTCTTTTTTGGTGTATAGTTGTATGAAATTGTGTCACATGGATAGATGGTGAAAACCCCACCACAATCGGGATACAGACCTGACCCATCACCACAACGAAACTCATTCATGCTACCCTTTTCTAGGCAGACTCTCCCCCCAGTATAACCCGTGGCAACCCCTGGTCTGTTCTCCATCACTAATTTTGTTCCTTTTGATACTTTTTGATGTTTGAATCAAGCGATCTATTATTTTGCCAAACTCTAATAATAAAAGAGGACTTAATAGCTCTTCACTGCTTTTGTAGTTTGCGTGTGTGTGTGTGTGTGTGGTGTATGTGTGGTGTGTACGTGTGTGCACGTTAATAGCTTGACAGGTTGCCAGTTACTCTTAAGGCAAGAAAGAAGTGGCTCCTGCCTGTACAGGGAGGCCCAGGTTACAAAGACAATGAAGAAAGATCTCTTTCCTCCCCCTCCCCGCATCCCCTCTGCTCCCCTCCACAGACCCAGGGATGTTTTGTGCCTGCGCCAGGGGGGGTCAGGTGCTGCTTGCTGTCTTACCTTGCGCTTGGCAGAGACCTGCTCGTGGTAACGGTCAGATGAGTCCCCAGGGATCTCGCTGGCCCACAGTGTGATTCCCACCACGGTGTACGCATAGCCGATCACCAGCAAGGGGAGGAAGTAGATCAGCACGGTCACGCAGATGTGGTACCTGCAGCAAGGAGCGTGGGAGGCCGGTCAGGGCTTGACAACTACCTTTCTCAGCATTTGGATGGTAGGGCACAGCCCAGGGAGGCTTGCCGCCTGCACTGAATGGTTGGGTGACACAGGAATGGATAAACTAGAGAAAGAAAATCTCTTCAGCCTATGTTTTTCTTGTGGACTCTTTCCATAATAGAGATTCCTGTTGAGATTGAAGAGAACAACAAACATTGATGGAAGGGAACTGAATCCATTATATACCCACAACAATTTTAGTTGATAGTAAGTTCAATATTCCTTATACTCTCCCTTCAAAATAATGCAACCTGAGGCTGCATTAATAGACGTATAGTCTCTAGAACGCTGGAGGTGGTTGTACCACTTGGTTTATACCAGTCAGATGACATTTAGGCTCAGTTTGGGTGCAGGAGTGTGGACCAACTTGTACATTCAGATGAGAACCACCAGACGGTTGGTGAGCTCTCATCCATTCTGCATGACAAGTGGATTCACAGGTATAAGAATAATTAGGTTGGAGGAGAGAGATTAAACTTATCTTAGAACTAGGATCAGTGGGTGAAAGCCACAAAGCATAAGCGGCTTCTAAGCCTGGCCCTTAAAAATCTATCTCCAGATAGAAGCTTCCCAGGTCTCTGAGTTACAGCTTGTAGGCCAGATACCAACTGACTTGAGTTTGACTGGAACATAGGCAGAAAAGAAACCTTTGCTGTGTTAAACCATTGAGGTTTGTTACAACAGCATACCTTACCCTATTCTGTTTAAGGCAAGGGTCTAAGTAGGACACTCAAATAATTTTTTTTGAATTTTGAGAAAGGATATTTTTCTCAGGGAGTCCTTGACATGTCTGGCTAGTTGTAGCCCTTTTCTTTTGATGTGAGCTTAATGGAGAGGCTCAGTCTCCTAATAGTAATAAGCATAGTGGGAACAGCTACTATTTTGGGGAGATCACTCTAGATTACTGTGCTAATAATAACATTAATGATGATATTCATAGCAGAAAGGCTAGTTAGATTTTATTTAGTGAAGGGCACAACGCCAAGCACTTAACTCCATTATTCTTATTTGATCCTGAAAATGAATGATTAGGTAGCTACTATCATAATCCCATTTTGTAGATGAGGAAACGGAAGTTCAGAAATTAATTAACTTTCCCAAATTCACAGCTGCTGAAAAGAGGAGCTGGGATAAGTAGGCGGGACTGTGACCCCAGAACCAGCTTCTTGTCCCTGGAGGAAAGTCACCTCTTTCTCTGGTATTTCCTTCCGCTCTGTTTATGCTTATTCTCGGAAATGATTTTTTCCCCAATAAGGAAAACCCACTTATTCGCTTCACTTCTCTCGGTACTATGTTTTCAGTTGCTTTTTTGCCCCACAGTTTTGCTACTTATTCAGCCTCCTCTGAATATGAAACTTTGCGACTTGAAGACATTCGAAGAGCTCTTAAGGAATGCTCCACAGATTCGGCGAAGCAGGGTGCTGGGCGCGTCCGTTTTGTGCAGACAGGTTGCTCCAGCCCCGTCAGGCTGTTCGGGTGCCTCTCAATTGTCACCCCCTCCGGAGGCCCCAGGTTCTCCAGCCACCAGAGCCGTGAGTGCACGCTGAGTTCCTTGCCTGATTCAGCCTCTCCTCCTGCTCGCTGTAGTGGCCACTTGGAGATTTGGGGGCACAGAGACCCTGGGAACCTCCAGGCTGCACCTGCTTCTCCTACCTGGAAGACTAGTCCGTTATGCAGACCGACACTTGGTTGGTGAGCAAAACACATTAGCTGAGCTTTGTGAGCCAGCGTCTCAGAGCGCAGAGCGTCCCTGTGGGGGTCAGGGGCATGATGGGAGGACCTTGCAGTTGTCACCTGTGCTCCTTACCCTGGAACAGCGGCTCCCAAACTTGAGCCAGCTTCAGAGTCACCTGGGGGCTTGTTCCAACACAAAGGGCTGGACCACGACTCGACTTTCCACTTAGCTGGCCTGGGGCGCGCCTGAGAATTTGCATTTATTTTATTTTTTATTTATTCTTTTTAAAAGATTTTATGTATTTGAGAGAGAGAGAGAAAGAGAGCATGAGCAGGGGGAAGAGGCAGAAGGAGAGGGACAAGAAGACCTCCCGTTGAGCAGGGAGCCTGCCATGGGGCTCCATCCCAGGACCCTGAGAACGTGACCTGAGCCAAAGTCAGAGGGTTAACCAGCTGAGCCACCCAGGCGCCCCCTGAGAATCTGCATTTATGACAAATTCCCAGGCCATGCTGCTAGTCCAGGTTCAGACTTTGAGAAACACTGTCCTAAGCCGATGGTTCTCAAGCCCGAAGTCATGAGAATCACCAGGGGAGCTTTTAAAATGATCCGTGCTCAGAGACGCACATTTAATTGGCCTTGAGTGTAGAAGCAGGAAACCACAGTTGAGAAAATTCTCCAAGTTATTCTGGCACTTGGTTAGCACTGAGAAGCACTGTTTTAGGTCCAAGGTCTGCAAGGCTGTTGGAACCCCATTGTTTGAGATTTATGACTTCACTAAAGTGTGTGTTAACCATATTTTTTAGTTTCTGTATCTGGTGCTTTGAGGTCTGGGCCTTGCTGACGTGGAAAGGACCTTCCCTCCTTGTGCTAGTTGATGGCTAGAGATAACACGTGCTGGTGTGACTTTCATATGCAAACTAACCAATCCAGGGCCCAAACCCCCGACCATCCTGTTTTCTCAGGGCTCTTACATTGTGGGATGCTATCCCGGCTGCCATGGTCACCCCAGGGCCACCTCGGGCAGTCAGGGGCGCATAACCCACGGAAATGATTCAAACTAGCCAATTCTAAGCCTGTTTACCCTGCCTCACCCATTCCTTCTCTGGAACACACAATAAAGTCTTTCCTGAAGTCCCCCCATGTTCTCTCTCTGCCTGTGGCCCTGTGTGGCACGCCTGCCCCTTCGTCCTGGGAACTATGAGTAATAAATTATCTTTTCAATGGCAATCATATCCTCATCTGTTGGCCTCACCATACCTGAATAGAAAACAAAACTTACACTTTAAAACAAAGTGCCCTTTGGAAAATCACAGATCAGATCAGACCATTAGGAAAATGCTAAGCTGAATCAGTAAACATAACTTATCAGACTCCTTTTTTTCCCCCAAGTAGGCTCTATGCCCAGCGTGGGGTCCAGTGCGGGGCTTGAACTCACAACCCTGAGATCAAGACCTGAGCTGAGATCAAGAGCCAGGCACCTGGGGGCACCTGGGTAGCGCAGTCGTTAAAGCGTCTGCCTTCGGCTCAGGGCATGATCCTGGTGATCTGGGATCGAGTCCCACATCAGGCTCTTCCGCTATGAGCCTGCTTCTTCCTCTCCCACTCCCCCTGCTGTGTTCCCTCTCTCGCTGGCTGTCTCTCTGTCACATAAATAAATAAAATCTTTAAAGAAAAAAAAAAAAAAAAAAGAGCCAGGCACCTAACCGATTGAGCCACCCAGGAGCCCCCAGGCTCTTTTTCTTATTTTTAAAGAAGGGAAGGTAATTTTCTTATTTATTTGTAAACAACAAAAAGTATGGACTTAATTTCAGTTAAAAAGTATTATCATCAGGCAGAGCATTAACTTGTCCATTCTAGAACAGGGATAATGAAGAACAACATGGAAATATGACTCAGCGATTCCACTTGTAGCTGTATACCCAGAAGATGTGGAAACAGGAACTCAAATACTTGTGCACTGATGTTCATAGCAGCACTATTCACCATGGCCCAAACGTGGAACTAGCCCAAATGTCCCTCAAAATTTGAGTGGACAAACCAAATGTGGTATGTACTTAATGATGGAATATTATTCAGCCATAAAAAGGAATGAACGTGGATGAACCTTGCAAACATTATGTTAAATGAATAAGCCAGACACAGGAGGAAAAATATTGTATGATTCCACTTATATGAAAAATCTAGAATAGGCAAATTCATAAAGACAGAAAGTGAAATAGAGGTTGTCAGGGGCTAAGAGGAGGGGATGGGATAATAGGTACAGAATCAGGGATAATGGAAAAGTTCTGAAAACGGATTGTGGTGATGTTTGCCACAATACCGTGAATGTGTACTGGTAAATTTTATGTTATATATATTTTATTGCAATAAACTTAATTTAAAAAACCCATTAAGAACATTCTAGCAGAGCTGGGGTCTTTAGGTCTCCAGATGCACAGTCTTCCGCTCCCTCCAGGAACTTCTCAACAGCCTCCCTCCCCAAAATCATAAAAAAACCAAATCGACCTGTAGGTTTGATTCTTGGATGGGATCAAAGGTTAAATGCATCCCTCTAAGCCTTGCTCAGATAAAACCCCTTTTACATAGAAATTGCAAATACTCAATTTAAACAATATCTAAGTTATCAAAACTTCTAAATGGCTCTCAAATGAATGAAACTCCATCAGTAGAAAATATGAAAATAAATACATTTCTCCCATCTTGACCCTTTCTTGGAGAAATTTTATCATATCCTTGTAGTTAATTGGAGATAATCCTGTTTTATAATTTTTTGCCAAAGTCATTGTTTTAGAGCGCTGGCCAATGGAACCTGGTGTGATCTTATTACATGTGGCTCCATGCTACTGTTTGGCTCTCAACTCTGATATTCCCTAGGTTCCTGCCAGGCCGGGTTTTATCGGCTCTCAGAATGAATATCTGCCTTGGGAGAAGAGGAGAGGGGTCAGGGATGTATCAGGCATGAGTCAGAGAGAGGACCAGGAGTGACAGCAAGAGGCTGTGACAGCAGGGATGGCTTGGCTGCCTTCCCACTTGATGAGATATGTGCATGGACTCCGATCATTAAATTCTGTCGGTGGACTTACCGGTACTCAGAAGGCAGGTGCACGCAAACATCGTGTCTTTGTTCCCTCCCGGTCACTCCTCTAAGCAGCACATTTTACAGGATAAACTTGCTGAATACAGACTGTGTCACCCCAATCCTGCAGATTCGCCTGTCCTTAATGCCTTAATGCTCACTAATCCAGGTTTACTAATGTCTCACTATCTGGAGTCACCTCGTTGTTCAAGCACCACAGTGCCAGTCTCTGAAATAATCCCCAGCATTTGAAATCAGATACATGGGTGTATTAAATAGTACCCAGCGCATCTGCTAATGCCCTTCATGGAGGCTCTAGGAGCCCTGAGGTCAGGGCAGGGCTCTGGGGTTCCCGCTTTCACTCTAACCAGCAATTCTGCTTTGCTGGGTTTATGTGTGACCGTCTGTGGGTGATGCTGTTTGGTGGTGGTGCAGGGAGCCTTCAGCTGTAACAGAAAAGCTGATGTGCGCTGATGTCATCCTAACCCTTATCCAATGCATTAACCCTCTCCACGCTTTCCATACCATGTAATCAGCCACTTCTTGAATACCCCCTGTGACGTGCCCCTCGCTGGTCATAAAGCCAGCTCCATCAGCGATACCTGGGGCTTGTGAGAGGTACGGTCTCTCCTCCCCTGCCCCGGATGGGCCAAATCAGAATGTGTATTTTCACCACACTCCCAGGCGGTTCATGCGCGAGTTCACGTTTGAAGCACACAGCTCTCCATCTTGGCTGCACCTTGCAATCACCTGGGGAGCGCTGAAAAATTCCAGGGCGTGGATCCCACCCTCAGCTGCTGAGTGAAGACTGGCCTGCAGGGCTGCCTGGGCCTCGGAGTCTCAGAAGCTCCCACGTGGTTCTCCTCGCAGCTGGGGCTGACAGTCATTGTCCTGGAGCCTCTGCGGGCAGCTGTGGGCGGAGGCAGTTCCTCAAGCTTTCACTACTCCATCCTCGGTCCCGGGCAACACGCTGAGTCCACCTCCTGGGATGGTCCAGCAAACCTGAGGTGACCAGGAGCACGCCTGTCCCCGGAGCCCTCTCTGCATCCCAGACTTGTGGGGCCACCCCTCGTTGGACATGAGCTGAGTAGCCCCCCTCCTGCCCTTCCTCCAGCAGCCCTCAGGCTCTTGCTTCTCAGAGCACAGTGCTAGATGCCTGCTTGACTTCTTCCTTCCTTCCAAAAAATTGTCTTCTTTGCAGATAAGTGTGGTTTCTTTGTAGTAAAAGAAAGAAAAATCCATATATTTCTTGGTTCACTTTCACTTCTAGGTATTAGACCAAATCCCAAAGCCCCTCGCAGCCCTCTTGGAGGCAGATGGAAATGACAATCTACTAATTCATAAGTTCCGCAAGTGTTTATTCCGCACCTACGATATGCCTGGCCCTGTGTGAAGGGTCCAAGCCTCGGGTCTCATCACCAGAAGCTCAGTCTGCGGGGGACACAGAGAAGGGCCAAGGAATGTGACATGGGAAGTGATGGATGGTGGTTACCTCTTTAGGCGGAGTGGAGACACTGAGCAAGGTGTCAGAGGCCTTTATACATATATATGAAATATAAAAAATATATACACATATCAACAATTTAAAAAATTACCCTGAATACAGTAGGCATTTTGTTACTAAGTGCATGGAGAGGAATGGGAATGCAGAAGTGAGGCTCTCGACCAAGCTGATCACAGAAGCTTCCCGGAGGAGGTGTGCTTGGCCAGGCCCTGATAAATCTGCAGGAGGCGGGCACTGCAGGGAGGGAAAACAGCAAGGGCAAAGGCACCGACGGAGGATCTTGGCACAGCGTGGTGCTGTGCTGTGATTCGGACTGAATGGAATGTGGCTCTGTGAGGACGCATCAGGAGACTTGGCCAGAAAGGTAGACAGAGGTCAAATCATGAAGGGCATTTTATGACAGGCTGGAGAGTTTATAATGTATTCTGAAGCTGATGGGAAACCATGAAATGGCTCTAAACAGGGAGTGCCACGATCAGATGCTTGTGCTCTGGCCACGGCAGGGCTTGGATGAAAGCACATCAGGCTCAAGGCACCAGCCTTTAGGATGCTGGCTAGGGATCCAGGCTGGAGGTGACAATGGCCTGAGCTAGAGCATGGCAGGATGAGGAGTCAGGGAAGGCTCCAACGGGTGCTGTGGCTGGAAGGAAAAGCTGGTGGGCTTGGTGGCCAATGGGTCAATTTTTGCCGGCTTTCTGGCCTGGGTGAACGAGGGAGAGTGAGGCCAACTGTTGCTGTATGGGGACTGTGGAGGAGCGGGCTTGCGGGGGGAGATCGGCAAGTTGACATTTTGGACATGCTGACCTTCAGGCAGGCAGCTGGACATCTGAATCTGGCTGGAGCTAGACCAGAACGTCTGGATGGAGATTAGATTTGGAGCCCTTGCGTGTCCCCAAACCCTGAGAAGATGAGGGGGATACTGGGGAGAAAGAAGAGTGGGAGTGAGCCCAGGGCAGGAGGGAAGAAGGATGGGGAGGGAAGAGAGGGGAGAGTCCAGGGGCTGGTGGAGCCTGTCTGGGAGGGCAGGGGTGGAATGAGGACTGGAACTTGCTCTGTGGTTTTGGAAATAGGAGGTGAAGAGCAGAGTCAGCTTTTTCCAGGCTGTCAGCGAAGGCTAGAGCAGGTGGGCTCACTGATGGGGAGTGAGGGAGTTGGGGCAGTAGGTGGGGACTCCGTTCCTAAAATGTTGGGTCACGAAAGGGAGGGGAGGGCAGGGGCCAAAGGAAGCCATCTATGTGTTGTTTGACAAGGCAGGGGATAATGAAGCCCCAAGTACCCTCCCCTGCTTGTGACCAGTCTACCCTGGGTTACAGTCTTGTGAGTACATGTCCTTCTCCCTGTTCTTCAGAGGGGCTAGGATCAAACCTCCATCGACTCTATCCCGCCATCAACTCGGGGCAGAAATGCCCCCAAGTCAGCCTCTTTTAGGATGTGCTTTGACCAATTAAGGCAGATGCTCAAGTGAATTCACTGAATTCATGGAAAGATTGGGTTCACCAAATTCCTAGCCCCGAGTGGTCCTGCCTCCTGGATGCAGTCGCTCAGGTCCTGCCAGTGAATGACACAGGAAACAAAGCACATTTCTTCTGCAGTCACTGGCCAAACCACACAAGTCAGAATTTTGATGTATTCCTCTCCAGGCTACTTTTTATATTTTATCTGCTTCATTAGATGCTATGGTCCTTGGAGGCAGAGTCCAGCAGTACTCCTCTTTAATCACCCTTGCAGAACTGGCACCAAGGAAATGCTTCATAGAAAGAGAGCGTCTCAGGCTTGGAAGAACATTAGAATGCTCACCTGCTCCATCCCCACACCCAGCAAGGAGCGTGTCTAGCACCACTCTGGAGGAGTGTGTCTAGCATCTGCCTAAATGTGTGTCCTGCAGGCACAGAGCCTGGAGGCCTGAATATTTCCTACATCTTCATCTTTAATCAGTAGTTTCCTTGTTGCAAGCACTATATATTCGTTGTGGATTTGAAAATACAGGCAAGGGTAAAAAGAAAACCTTTAGGAGGTACCTGGGTGGCTCAGTTGGTTAAGCCTCCAACTCTTGGCTTTGGCGAGAAACATGATCTCCTGGGTTGTGAGATGGAGTGGGCCCGCGGGGCTCCGCGCTCAGTGGGGAGTCTGCTTGACGATTCTCTCCCTCTGCCCCTCCCCATCACACGCACAGGCCCTCTCTCCATCGAAAATAAAAAATCTTAAAAAAAAAGAAAAACTTTAGAAGTTCCTATAATTCCATGACCTTGAAATAAAGTTTAATAAAATTGACTAACGTCTTCCTATACCTATATGCACACGCATATCTATACATACATAAGTGTATTTTACATTAACCCAAAAGTAACACTGTGTCACAGTCCTCTTTTTATGTCAATAAGTATATTTCGATAACAACGTTTCTCATGGGTGTGATGATGTCCCGTTTTATGGAGGTACATGTATATTCAGGCCGTCTTCTAATTGGGACATTTGTGTTATTTACTATGTTTTGATATTTAACCAATACTGTAATTAACATCTTCAATACATGTCTTTGCTCTCATGCTTATTTCCCAAGGATTAATTCACCAGAATTAAGTGTTCTTAAAGGTTTGGTATATGTTGTCACTCTTCAGAAAATATCTGCCGATTTACGCCCCCCATGGCCTCTGGGCCTTCCCTTTTCCCTGCCCAGCAGCACTGGGCGTTAGTAAGTCTTCTAGTCTTTGACAACATGAGAGTTGACTTTTAATATTCTTGATTCATTATACATTGAAATTTTATAATTATGCTTTTTGTCACTGTCATTTCTTCTTTTCCAAACTGACTGCTTGTATAATTTGCTTGATTTTACATTGGGGTATTCATATGGTCCTTACTAATTTGTGAGAACTCTTTATGGCTTCTATCATATTATACTTAGAATTGCCTTTCCAATACCAAAATCATGAAAATATTCACTCATACTTTCTTCCAGTTCATTTATTTGATTATTTTCATTGTAACTATTCAGTCCATCAGGGATTTATCTTGGTAAGTATTATGACAAAAGGCTCCACATTGCTTTCTTCAGTGATTCCTTGGCTCTGTTTGGGGATTTTGCTGTGTTTCCTTGATCTGTCTTTCTCTCTTTCTGGTGCCATCTCCACACTCTCAATTTTTTGTGGCTTTGTAGTGTATCTTTTCTCCATGACAGTAAATCTCTCATACTATTTTACTCAGTTCTCCAAAATAAAATATCTCCAGACCTTCACATTTCTTAAGAAGAGGGTCAGGGGATAGTTTCAGTTATTTGCAGCCAGACTTTCAGCTTTCCAGAAGATATGACATGGCAAATTCATTGGCCCCATCCGTACCCTGGCTCTCGTGATGTCCTGGTTTCAGATTTTTTCTTGGTCAGCTCTCTCAGACGAAGAGAACAAAAGAGATGTGTCGCCAGGAAAGGCTCCGGAGTTTAGAAATCCTCTAACAAGAGATAAGTAAACAATGGACTCCAACAGCTCCCTTACCCACACCCCTCCTCCTTCCAGCTTGCTCAGGGGCAGAATGGGAATGGGGTAGAGAAGGGAAGATAATACTTCTACCTGAAATTTTCACTGGCTTCTATGTTAAAGAAAAACATAAACCCTGAATTCCAAAGCTTCTGCACACTTTCCAATGCTGAGAGAAGAGAATAAATCAGATGGCCCTTGGTTTGGCTGAGGACTTCATTGTGTTTGGGGACAAGAAAAGATAGGCCAGAAGCTTAATTTGAGGTAGGGAGAAAAATACTAAAACTGTGGAGGGGGGAGAATAACAAGCAAGAGAAAGATGGGAGAGGAAGCATGAGGCAGAGAGAGAGCGCGCCAGTGAGCGAGAGCAAGCGTTCCTGAACCCCAGGATCAGAAGCAAGGACTTGTGAAAGGCACCAGGAGCAAGAACTTGCCCGTGGGAGAACTGCTCACGAGATTGCAAAGAGTAGGGTAGCTGTGAATAAATTCAGGAAAGTACAATCCTGTCCTCTGTTGTAATTCTCTGATGACTGTAATCACTCCTCTAATGTTCTGTAAAATATGCCCCACCCAACAGCTCCGTGTCAGTGTGGCTTTGAGGAAATGAAGGAGGACTGATTTTCAGAGTGAGGCCAAGGGGGCTGGTTAGAGATCGTCGTGGCCACAGAGTTCCCATGGTGGGTGAAGGTTCTTGCTTCGGTGGGGTAGGGAATGAGGTGGAGAGGGAGACTCTGTCTCAGGACGCAGGGAGACAGACATGGAGTCCTGAGTCTGTACTCTGTTCCCTGGTCAATCTTCTCAGTCTGGCAGATGTCATCAGATCGTGTAGATATTCCCGCAATCCCTACGGTAGTTCTGGAAACCCCAGAACTACACGGCCCAGACGCTACGTCTGAGAAGACAACCACCACGAGGTGGCGCCAAACTGCAACCTGCACTGGACCAATCGGCTTTTCTTTCAGGTTACTGGCATTTCCCTTAACACCGCAGTAAAGCCCCATGCATTTTCTGAGCTTGCATTCATTGCACACTGCACACCTCACCCCCCAATCCCTTACCATGTCATGATGCCATTTTCCAGGATGCACCTTGGTCCAGTGTTTACCAATGTAGCATGAGCCTTGCCAGCCTCCTTGGTTTATTACAACCGCACTGAGAACAAGACTGCATTTTGTCTGTGACATGTTTTTTTCTGAGGATCAGTGAGCACTGATAAATGTTTTGCTGATATAACTCATCCACCCTCAACCCCTCCAGAGAGTTAACTCCAGTGTGCTCTGCTCTGCCTGAGGCCGGCTCGCTATCACGGCTGCGGGATCCTTCTTGCTGGAGGACTCACCAGGGACAGATCTGGGATGAGCTTCTGTCCTGGCTGCCGAGCCTGCAACGAATGCTGAGTGAGGAGGGCTCCGATTCGCGCAGCAGCACTGATGCTCGTGCTTTATCATTCTGCCGAGCATTGAAAATAGTTATTTTTTTTGTGGGTCATTGTTTAAAAACTGCTTCTGTCGGTGCCAGCTGGCATCGGTAAACATTTCCTGATATAAGTAAGTTGCACCAGAAATGTGGGTGTTGGTTGGTGGTTACCCTCCCTCAAGTCCGTGGATCTGAAGAACACTTGAAATAATCAAAACAATCCGAGTCATAAGAGCTTGTCCACCCTGTCTAGACTAAGTTCCTAGACTCTTGGCCCTCGTGCTGAGTGCCCACTTCTCTTGCTGTGCCTGCAACGTAGTTCCTCTTCACAAGGCAAATCTTAGCAAGAACACCTCCTAACAGATGGCCAGTTAGTGGCCATTTTCCTTTTCTTTGGGTGAAATCTTCTGATGAAATCTAGCACCAAGCGTGGTACCATGTAAATAGCTATTGGCTTGTAAAAGAGGCAGAAGTTTCACATTTTCTGGGTGCAGCAGTTTCATTGTAAAGGTGTTTCTGCAAAGTGGATTTGGCTTCGTGTCACCACCTCTGGGACTTGGGTAAGAGACAGATATTGCCAACCCCATTTTAAATTGAAAAATTAAGGCACAGGGAAGGTAATTGCCTTGTTCAAGTCACTCAGGGTTGAAATGGGAATAGAAAACAGATCTGCCCTTCTCCCATTTCAATCCTTTGTGGTTTTTTTTCTCTTTCTGCTCAGATGAGCTCAGAAAAAGAATGGATAAATGTCACTCAGAGCAGGGAAACCACAGTTTTCTAAGAATGAATAACACATACATCAAGCACAAAAATTATCCACAGTGTTTCATAATGGAAGGTGATTTATTGAAAAATAGCTTAGCTTAAAACATCAGACCCAGCATTCCATTTCGTCTACCTGGGTGACATGGAATGTGGCCCAAGTCTTAGCTTCCAGTTTACAATCTGAATTCATTCTTGCATTTCTACTGCCTTTTTCTGCCTTGAACCCCAAGCCCAAAGAGGCTCCCAGTTGGCTGAAATATGTGGGAAAGACAAACACCCTACTTTCTGTTGCGCAGCCAACAGTTTCTTAGCACAGACAATAGACCACTACGCCGCGAGCCACGCAGGCCGTCAGCTTATAGTTTCCATTAGCAAATTGAGCAACACAATTTATGTGTCTCACAAGAAATAGTCAAGGAGACTACATTAATCAATTTGAAGTCTGCTGTGAGTTGTATGTGAGAAGACAAACATTTTTAACGTGTGAGTATTGACAGATTTTCAAGGCTCTCCAAACTGGCCAAAGAGAATCTAGTAAAATTTCTGCACCATCTTTTATGTAGTCTTTTCCTCTTACAAAAAAAAAGGGGGGGATCTTTATTGCTGGATTAAAAGCTGGGCTGATCTGTGGAATAGAGATAGAAAGTCTGTATGGGCTGGATGTGGGAAGGAGGCTCCCGCTGGGGCGGGCCAGAGGGGGCCAGCTATGGGGTATGAGAGCAGGTCAGAAAAGACAAAGAATTGTTTGGGGTTACTGCTGTGGACAGCCGTTTTGGCTACTTTTTTTTTTAAAGTCTTTTTTTTTTTAAGATTTTATTTATTTATTTGACAGAGAGAGACAGCAAGAGAGGGAACACAAGCAGGGGGAGTGGGAGAGGGAGAAGCAGGCTCCCCGCTGAGCAGGGAGCCCGATGTGGGGTTTGATCCCAGGACCCTGGGATCAGGCCCTGAGCCAAAGGCAGACGCTTAACGACTGAGCCACCCAGGGGCCCCTTGGCTACTTTTTAATAGAGTTCCTATTTGTATTACTTTTACCTATTAAACGGGGCTTCCTGAACTTGACTCTGCTTAGGTGCTGGATGATGCCAACTTGGGCTTTATAAGGGTTGTGTGTATATTGTTAACAAAGTCCCCTGTTCAGGTTGGAGACCAGCCCTGGGTTGAGTAGCACCTTCAGTTATGCGGGAGAAACGTGTGAAAGAAGGAGCTGTGTACTTGCGGCTGGGCTCCATTCATTAGCCGTCTGATTGTTAGTGAACTCCCTGCTTTGTGCTAGAATCTAGGGATACGTGGTGAATGAAAAAGACATGGTCCCTGCCCTCAAGAAGCTTATAGTGGGGAAGACAGATGATAAACAAATATACCAACAAATATATATAAAACCATGAATGTGTTACGTGCATAAAGGAACCAGTGGGGATGGCAATGGAGAATATGAGGCACTCACACTCAGAGGACTCTCCGATGAGGTGACCCGAGGGGTGAGGCAGCCACCTAAGGGTGCGGGGTGGAGGGCCCACGCAAAGCCAAGAGCAGGCACAAGCCCCTGAGTCCGGATGAACTGGGCGCGCTCGAGGAGCCAGGAGAAGGCTGTGAGACAGGGGCAGAGCCAGTCTGTAGGGCGCTGGGCCTGCACTTGAAGTGCCAAGGTGAGTCACTGAAGGGGTTAAGCAAGATGGGAGGGGATCCAGCTGTAATTTGTGGGGGGATGGGGTACTGGACATGCGAGTCTGGGGCTCAGGTGAGAGGCTGCACTTTCATCTGGGCGAGACAGGGTGAGGCGGGGTCAGAGGGCTGCATCAGTCTCGGCTGTCCAGGGAAACTGCACCCGGGCGTGTGTGTGTGTGCGCGCGCGCGCGCACACGCTTGTGCAGAGGGCTTTGTTTGAAGGAATTGGCTCACCCAGTGGGGAGGGCTGGTGAGTGTGAAGTGTGTCAGGCAGGCCTGCAAGCTGGAAATGCAGAGTCGATGCCACAGGCTTGAAACAGAATTGCTCCCTTGGCAGAAGACCTTGGCTCTTGCTCTGAAGGCCTCCCCCCACGGTTGAAGCTCACCCACATCGTGGGGGTTAATCTGCTTTGCTTCAGGTTCACTTGTACGTGCTAATTACATCTTCAAAACACCTTCACGGCAACATCTAAACTAGCGTTTGACCAGCCGCCCGGCCCGCTGACACACAGTCAGCCGTCAGGAGGCGCGGCTTGGATGCAGAGGGCGGGCACAGTCAGGCTGTGGTCTGCAGACAGAAGTGGTGGAGGTGGGAGTCAGTGCGGGGTGGGGGGGGCGCAGAGGGGAGCGGGGCGCCGCGGGCGAAGGATGTCCCCAAGCCCAGCCTCCGGCCCAGTCCTGCAGGCCCAGGCACTCACTGTGTTTGGGAAGGATAGGGGCTCAGGAGAGATGGCATCTTGGTTAAAATGGTTTTCCAACATGTGATAATCCTGGTTCAAAGGGGGCCCAGGTAGAACTTGGCGTAAGGAGTGTATGTATAACTAAATAGCCCCTTTCAGTACTTACAGGGGCCAGATAAATACCTAGTATGGACAGGCTTCCAGATAATAATAATAATAATAATAATAATAATGGCAACAACAACAGTAATCCCAACCCTAACCCCCGCAGGGAGACAGTGTTTGCCGGATGCTGGGCACTGTTCTCAATGCTTTATGCATATTGTCCCATTCACGCCTCCCAACACTTATCTTTGTTTTACAGATGATAACACTTAGGTAGGAAGATTGCAGAGCACTTCTGTGCCCTGGCACTCGGAACAGCCCCGGGACAGCATTCTCAGAGACAGTTGTGTGAACAGCACCCCCTGGAGTTGTGCAAGGCGGTTCACCCTGACAGAGTTTAGGTAAGTGGCTCATGGGTTCTATGTTGTGGAGCTCAGCATGGCCTTGGGTGAAAGGATGGTGCCATTCTCATCACATAAGATCGAGGGTACACGCTCTCAACATGGCTTCTCGCTGTAGATGTTGACTTGGGTCCCCTGACTGAGGCGGCATTCGTCAGGTTTATCCCCCCTACAGCTACTCTCCACTGCTTTCCACACTGCGCTCTTCGGAAGCAAGTCACCAGGCACAGCCCACACTTACGGAGTAGGGAGTTATGCTCCCCTCCTTGACAGTGGAGTAGCTACATAAGTTATTTGGAATTTTCTGCACGGGATAATATGGGACAAATAGAATATTTGTCTTTTCTTCCTCGTTTACTTATTTATTCAATCCTTTATGTCAATATGGACCCATGTATATGTATTATATACTTTGAGTTATAATCCAATACTACTTTATTTTTTTGTTCTAATTGCCCCAGCTTCAGCCATTGGGAGCTCTTCTGTTTGCCCCCCATGTCTCTCGACTTCCAACATCATTAGTTTGTGTATGTATGTGTGTATGTTGGTTCCCTTCGCTGGAGAACAAAATCAGAAACCAAGATCTGGGTACTGGGGGATACAAAGCCTCATTATCTTTTCCAAGTGCAGCCATATTTATTTTGTCATTTTCTCCCCCTACCTCCTATCGTCTGACCTGCCCACCCAACCAATCTCCCTGCAGAGTGAGTAAAATCATTCCACTCTCCTTAAAACTAAGGAACTTCCCTCTAAAGATCGCGCAGCAGATCTCAAACTAAACCCTAAATCTCACGACTCTGAGTCTCAAGTTTTTTTCCAACCACACTTGTGCTCTGCACTCTGGTCTCCTCTGTGTCTCGGGGAAGTTCCAGATTTCCTGCTCGTTTAATCCTCACAGCGGCCAGAGGAGACCGACGCTCCTAGCTTTATCGCTACTCTGCAGGCAAGGAAGCTGAGACACAGAGAAAAAAGTAGCAGCCCCTGCATAGCTGGGCATCTGGGGAGTAGTGGTCGTAGGGAGGAATGGTCGGACGTGGACCTGGGGCCCCTGACGCCACGGGCCCCATGCGTTAGCCCTCCATGGCAGGGGCCGCAAGCTACTCCCCACAGGTCAAGTCCGGTCACCACCTGTTTGCCTAGGGTTTGTGAGCTAAGAATCATTTTTAAATTTATAAATGGTTAAAAAAATCAAAAGAAGATTATTTCATGTCATGTGAAAATTATATGAAATTCAAATTTCAGGGACCATAAATAACATTTTCTTGGAACACAGCCATGCCCATTCATTTAAGTATGTTAGCAACTGCTTTTGCACCGCAGTAGCCAAGGGGAAGAGCTGTGGCAGAGACCCTAGGTCCTGCAAAGCCTGAAATATTTACTACCTGGCCTCTTAAAATCTGCCGACCCCTTCTCCACTGTACTGCGAAGAGATGGGTCTGAGTTACCACAATCGCAGGGGGAAGCAGTGCAGGCTGGGCCTTCGTTGGTCTTATTTATGCTAGTAGGAAGCTGGGAGCTTCTCTGGTCTTTGTCACCCCTCCCATTGCTCCGAGCTCCCACACTGCTTAGCAATGACTTCATTTTTGATTACTTGATGCCTCGTACCATTCTTTCATGCATGTGAGCTTTATTTTCCGAGTTATCTGTAACCTCCCTGAAAGCAGGAACAATATCTTTCTTCTGCACTCCCTAAATTATCAATCACAGAGTAAGTATGCAAAACCCAGCTCTGATCATTGAGACAAATGGCCTCCTTGTTCAGGCTTCCGGCTGCCTACCAGATTAAGCACGAACTCTTTAGCAGGACGAGGGATCAAGTGGAAAGGGGAGAGAGGGAGGGGAAGAAGGAAGGGTTCAGTTTCTGTCTTCTTGATGAGGTTGACATGAGTCATCTGCTGAGTCAAAGATGCATGGATCAGAGACCTGAGGGGAGCAGCCACAGGAAGGCAGCTCATGACTTCAGTAAGGGACGTGCTGGAAGGTTGCTGGTGGCATGAGTGAATATGGTGACACACGAATGAAGACAGCCACACTTGGCCTGGTTTCCTGACTTGCACTAGCGTTCCTAGGAGATGCCAGGTGTGTGAGGGGAGAGCATGTAAGAATATGAGGCAGGAATGCTGAGGCTGGGGATAGGCCTTGGAGCCTGGAAAACGCTGAGAGCACTGCCTCGGTGAACACTTTTTGAGCTACCCTTGATTTAGCCCCAGCCTCAAGCCCGCAAGTTATCCCGCATTACCCTGTTTAATGCCCACACCAATACTGTTCAGGTGGGGTTTTATCGCTTCAGGTTTGCAATTAAATTTGACATTGACCGATGTCACAGTACTAACACGTGGTGTGAGCTGGGATTTTAATTGATCTTTTTCTCTTTTTCCACTTTACTATTCTGCCTTCACGCTGTGGAAATGGGGTCCCAAGAGGCCCCAGGGTACGGCAGATTAGGGGAGTAAGTGAAGCCTTGGAGGGTGAAGAGACTCTTTAGCACCCTCATTTCTATCCCATCCTGCGTCCTTCCTCACTGTGACACCATTCACCTAACCCCTCCCGGCTGGCCTGGTCACACAGGTGGTGCTCGTGTTCTGCTGAATGTGTCAGTGAAAAGCAGAACCTGGAGGGTACCACTGTCCATCTGGGGGAACCACGGGCAGGTGGGTGGAGGAAGCACTCCTTGCTTTCCTCTCTCTCCAGTCCCACAAAATCAGGCGTGAGAAGAGGACCAGCAAGGATCCAACCTCAAAACCTCTTTGCTTTCCACTATGACTCTCCAGGAAGACCCCTCTTATGCACTGAATGTTCGTGTCTCCCCAGTTCACCTGTTAAAACCCTCACCCTCAATGGTCCTAGGAGGTGGGGCCTTTGGGAGGTCATTAGATGATGGGGGTGGAGCCCTCATGACAGGATTAGAGACCTTATAAGAAGAGATGCAAGAGACAGGAGCTCTCTGTCTCCACCATGTGCGGATACAGCAAGGCGGCGGCCCGCCGCAAATCAGGATGAAGGTTCTCACCAGGAGCTCGATCGCTGGCACCTTGATCTTGGACTCCCCAGCCTTTAGAACTATGAGAAACAAATGTGCACTGTTCAGCCCCCCAATGTGTGGCATTCTGTTGCAGAAGCCCAAACTGACTAGGATGACCAGGTTTATGAGAGACTCTGAGTACAGTCCTTGGGTGAAAACCCGTTTTGGTGCCAGTCGGACAATAACAACAAAAATTGTTTTTAAAGATAAGAAAGAAGGTGGCTTCCTGGGTCTAGAAGGAGAAAGACTAGAGGTTTTTCCAACTATGTGAAAACCCATTTGCTCTCTTCCATCTCTATGGCCATTGTTCTCAGATTGTGAAATCTATCGCCATGGGCATGTTTTTTAAAAAAACGGATTCCTGGGCCCTACCCCAGAAATTCAGAGGGAGGGCCTGGGCCATGAATTTCGGGCACCTGAGCCAGGTGGCCCCACCCGCATGTGAAGAAAACAGCGCTTTAAGAGAGGGAACCCAAAGTCACCCGCTTAAAAACGTGCCAATCCTGGGACTCTTGGGTGGCTCAGTCAGTTATAGTGCCTGCCTTCAGCTCAGGTCATGGTCCCAGCACCCTGGGATCGAGTCCTACATCAGGCTCCTTGCTCAGTGGGGAGCCTGCTTCTCCCTCTGCCTGCCGCTCCCCCTGTTTGTGCTTTCTCTCTCTCTGACAAATAAATAAAATCTTAAAAAAAAAAAGTGTCAATCCTAATTTAAGTCTAATGTAGGGCAGTCATCCAAATTCCTCCTCAGAGACAGATTTGCTAGTGACCTTTGCTGCAGTTTGAAAGAAGATGGGTGTCTGTGGCACACAGAGGTGTCTCTGGGGACGGCTGGCTGGCTGGCTGCAGGGACCCCCAAGGGGCATTCACCTTGGGGAGCTCTCTCCAGTGCGGGGGCTGGCCCCAGGCTTTGGGGCCCAGGCCCTTCATTTGTCAGCATGCACAGCCTCAGAGGCATGGGCAGCCTAACCGTGCTCTCAGGAGAGCATTTGTGAGCCATTTTCCGGGAGGAACAAGCTGCTAAGCGGACTGGAGGCGAGTGCTGCCCAGTCAACAGGCTGCAGGTCACGTCATCAGATGAGGCACAGGAGGGCTGCTCGCTGAACAGGGCCTCCTGACATCAGACTCCGAGAGGCCGGAAGGTGGGTGCGCCCTCCTCCACCGTGCGGATGTCAGGGGCGTGGACACGCCCACCCCGAGGGGACACCGCAGCTTCTACGTGCCGGGTGCACCTCCGGTGCCCTGAAGATGGCTTAGCAGGGTGAGGTCAACTTTAGGACACTTTTGCCCAAGTCCTCCAGAGCTGTGGCCCACAGACTTCTCCATTTCATGGAAACAGTTTAAACAAAACTTGGGGACTGATGCAGGTTTTTGTTTTGTTTTCAGTCTCTTCCTCATCAAGTAAGGACCTTACAGATACTAACCTAAGGAAGCTAACCTAAGCTAGAGCAAAGGAGATGCGGCCAAGCTAGTGACTACTGTCATCACTACTACGTTCAGCACACTACCTTCCAACAACAGAAAGACGTAAGGGCATCACTTCAGCATAGACGGCAGGCCTTTAAATGAAAAAACCCCTCACTACATTAACAGAGAAAGCTTCACAGCTGCTGGCATTCGAACAGGGTGTCTGGAAACTGCTGAGACTCTGGCCGTCGTTCAAGGGCCGTCACTGAGTGTCACTGTCCACAATCACCATGCAGACGAGCTGCTGCCTGTAGCTTCACTTCCACCCGCGGCTCGCAACCGCAGGGCTGCCCTGCTCCCAGACGCCCCTGAACGACGGCTCGCACAGACAGCCCCTCCATCCCTGTGTATGCAAGCTCCCAGGGGAGTCTCGGAGGGTGACTTTATTTGAGGAGGAGAAGGCGGGTGAGAAGGGTGGTGACTGGCTGAGGTTGGTCACCAGGCCTGGTGTCTGCATCTTCTGCCTGACCACGGTCAAGGGGGTGTGTGTGACCAGGGGCCGCACGTGATGGTGCTGCTGGCCAGAAAGGCAGCGACTGGAGTGAGCCCAGTTACTGAATGGGAGGAAGGCCAAAGAGAGAGAAAGAACCAAGAGGGACTGAAGGATGAGGTGGTGGTTGCTCACGGGCGAGGGTGCTCCGGGGGCTCGCCTTGCCCCGAGTCAGGGGGACGCCCGCTGAACGGGTCTGGGAGGAGGGAGCCGTCAGTCATTGGGGAGGGCGGGCTGACACAGGCTCCTAGGTCTGGAGACCACCCACGAAGTCGGAGGACAGGGAAGGGAATCCCCCTGCCACTACTGAGACACTCACTCTTTGGTCATCTAATGGGATTCTGGGCAGATTCCTTTTCCACAGGCTCATATAGGACCAAGAGACAAGGCCAAGTAAAGCAAGGCTCCCAAACCCACCCGAAGGACCATTTTATGCCAGGCAGGGTGAGGCAATGACGGAATAAGTTCTCCTCAGCCCAGCTGGGAAACCCTTTCGCGCCCAAGGGCTTTAACCTGAAGGCAACTTCACACTGTCTGACGTAAATGAAGGACACCTGCTGTGGCCCCGCCCCAGTCTGCGCTCTGCCCAAAGAAAAAGCATCTTGGAATTACAGGGCACGTACAGTGTGTGGGATAGACCACACATATTAGAACTTATATTACTAATTAATTATTATTTTTAAACCATTTATCATGTTAACACTATTTACCAAATGGAGGGAAGTATCAAAATACTGTACCCATGCGCTCCTGCTAAATGCCGGCCCAGCTCACAAGAGGCACCAAGCAGATCTGCAAGGCGAGAAACCATTGAGACAAATGTGGACTAGTGCTGGCGGAACTTGCTGTGAGGGAGACAAACTGACATTGGAGGGTCCCTGTGGTCTTCGTTCCCTGAAACTCCACCTCCAGCAAAAGCCCTATTAAGTCTGCTTTGAGACGCAGGCATCCACCAGGAGCTCCTGGGCATACCCAGGCCTGGAGGCGGAAGCAGAGCTTGGACTACATGTCCACGTAATGTGGTTCTATTGCGTGTGGCTGATTCTCCCAGCAGATCGGCCCCAGGGCCTGTATCATGTTTGACATGTTTTTTTTGAGACATCCCACTTCCCCAGCCTAGGGAAATAGGGATTTCTGGAAAAACACCATAAAATGCAATGTGATCCAGATTTTTCTTTTAAAGTGAGAAATGAAATTCTTTCACTCACCTTATTCACTAAGAACAGGGTGATCCCTTGGGGGAGTGGTTTTAGGTGAGAAGGCGGCTTCAGACTGTAGTCTATCTGCTGCCGTCTGCCATATAGAAGCCAGGCCTATTTGGGGTGTGTGTATGCACGAGAATTAGGCTCCTTGCACGGAATAAAATGTTTTAGGACTACTAGGGTTGGAGGACCTCAATATGTGTAGTGTGGGTGAGGAGCTCGTCCTGGTTTGCCTGGGATTTTTCTGGTTTTAAAATAGAAAGTCTTGCCTCCTAGGAAACCCGCCAGCTCCAGGCAAATCAGAATGGCTGGTCACCCTACATGCGGGAGTCCTATGAACTTGCTCCTCTTCCTAGCTCTCCCTCTCACTGGCCTGTGAGAGGGCTGACTAGATACTACTCAAGATCCATGCCATTGAGTGCAGACACTGTCTCATGTTAAGCTGCAGACACGCTGGAGAGGCGTGACCCATTAAACCATGGCAGCTGGAAATAGCATTCTTCGCAGCTGATCGCTCCCTCCTCTTGAAACAACTATCTTCTTCCTCAGGGAAATGCAAATTAAGACCACAACAAGATGGCATTTCACATTTACTGGAGGCAAAAATAAAGAAGTCTGACAGCACCAAGTGTTAACAAGGACGTGGAACAGTAGGAACTCTTATTCACTGCTGGTGGGTGTATAGGTTGGTACACTCACTTTGGAAAACAATTATCTTATAGACATTATCTTACAAAGTTGAACATGTCCCAACCCAGGTTAATTTTACTTTAAGAAATGTGCCCTAGGAGACCCTTCTACTTGGAACTCAGGAATCATACATAAAAATGTTTACAGCTGCAAAACATGAGTAACCTCCGAAGTGACAAGAGAATGGATAAAAAAAATTACGGACAACTTACACATGGAATAATATGCAGCAGTTAAAACTACAGAAGCACAGCTACAAACAATAACGGATCAATCTCAGAGACAAAGTGTAGGACACTATTTCTGTATAGGTGAAATCAAGCAAAACTAAGCAATCTGTTGTTTAGGAACGCATGTAGACCGCCTAGGGACAGAAGCAGAGAGGGTTTCTGTGGCTTAGTAATGCTCTAGTGCACAAGATGAGAGCTAGATTCTCATGTTCGATTATTAATATGTCCCATTACTTATGTATGTGTTATATACATTCATTTGTAAAAACAAAAAATATATATAATAAATGTTCTAGGAAAATAAAAAGGTAAAAAGAAATCAAAATATGTCAATGATCATGGTAAATGTAAAGAGACTAAATTCATTGGTTAAAAAGCTGGATGGTAAGATTACATTTAAAAAACAACAACAATGAATCCAGCTAAATGCTCTTTATAAAAGACACACATAAAACATAAGGACACAGAAAGACTGAAGTAAAAGGACAGGACAAAACATTCCAAGCAAGAGGCACTATGTTAACCTCAGACAAATAGACAATAAGGCAAAATTAGGAATATCTAATATCATAATGTCTAACACATTGACAATCAGGAGAGTCTCTATAAAGCCACCAGACAGTTATAAATTATTTGAATCTGTACAACATAGCCTCACTATGTTATACTATAGGTATGTAGTAAAACCCCACATAATTACTGGGGGAAAGGGATAAACACAGCCACACTGGGCAGGAGAGTTATCACACAGCAAGTGAGAGGCAGATGCAGATTCATGCTTGGATCTGCCTCTGCTATTCTGTCTCTCCAAATTTCCTATGTGACCTTGAACAAGTCTCTTCCTCTTGCTAGGCCTCAGTTTCTCATATCTGAAAAGAAGGGACCAGACCGTATGTGTAGGATTCCATGAAATACCTACACTCTCCTGCCAGGCAGTATCTGGGAAAAGACCTTGTCACATGATGGATACTTCTGAGCCCAGGGGCAGCTGGTGCTCTTTACTCAATATGTCTCAGGAGAATCTATCACCTGCTGTGTTTCTCCCTGACAGCTTCCCCTCCCCGATTCTCCCTACCCCCATCCCAGGCAGCTTTACACATATAGAAGTTTACAAAGCTCTTTGTCAGCTGAAGCGCTAATGGAGTAAAAGCACAGCCCGGTCGATCCACCTTCTGGGAGCTCCACGTCTGGTTTGCCTCTTGAAGTCAATTAGGAGGTGATAGAGTGAGGAAGGCCATCCAAGCCAACTCCGCTGGAAGGCTGGCATTAGTACAGAGCAAATGCCCCTACAACCGTGGAAGAGGCCATGTGTGAAAGCTGGCAGTCTAGCCTCCCTAAGTAGCAATTCCCAGGGCAGCGTAAAGGGACTAATGGGGCACTGCTGGGAAGGCACGGGGCGGGCTTTGAGGGCCTCGATGATCTCTGGTGCAACACTGGGCTACCTGTGGCTTGTCTCTGTATGTCTTCCTCATCTCTACAGTGAGATGGGGACCAGGTTCTCACCTCTGAGGCCTCCCCAGCTCTCATGGACACTGGCAACTCTAAGTCTTGGAGAGGTAACTCTTCTCTTAATTATTTTCCTCCGTAGGAAGAGGGGAGGGGACTAGCACATACCAGGTGCCTACTGGATTCCAGATGCTTTGTACAAGTAATTTCACAAGGTTCTCACCACACACCTGTTATTATTTTCATTTTACTGATGGACTGAGACTCTGGGAGGGAAGACTTTGGGCAGTAGTACTGACAGGATTCAAACTCAGGTCTTTTGATACCAGAGACTGTGCTTTTTCTGCCAACCAACCTACAGTGGCTGGGACACCTCTCCTAAGAGGTCAGATGGTTCTTTTTTGTTTGTTTGTTTGTTTGTTTGTTTGTTTGTTTTTTAAAGATTTTATTTGTCTATATGCCAGAGAGAAAGAGAGCACAAGCAGGGGGAGCAGCAGGCAGAGGGAGAAGCAGGCTACCACCCGAGCAGGGAGCCCGATGTGGGACTTGATCCCAGGACCCCGGGATCATGACCTGAGATGAAGGCAGATGCTTAACTGACTGAGCCACCCAGGCGCCCCAGGTAGTTCTACTATGTATTTTTCTTCCTATCAAATGGAACACTTCCAGAAGGGACTAGAAGGAAGAAGAGATTGTTGGTAAATGGCTGACATGGCACTACAAAAATCCACAAATATCTGATGATTGACATGGCGACAACATAAATAACAAACATCCTGGCAGGGAGTCTTAGGAGGTCAAGCCCAGGCCGAGCCTGTACCGTAGTCAACAGGGGAGCACGAGCATTCATTCCTTCACCCATTAACCACTTTCTGTGCATTTACTGTGGAGCAGGTCTGGGATGCTAGGACTACAGCTATGACCAACACAGACCTAGTCCCTGGTCTCTTCATTCTCCTGTTAAACTCTCAGCAGCCTGAGTCCACTGAGAATTCAGAGGGGCCACGGAAGGAAGAACAGTGGCTCACAGCTGTTGAGTTTGATGATTGTGAATACCAAACTCAATAATGAAATTAGGAGCCCAGTGCTAAATTCAGCCCCTGTCCAGATTCCATTTGGATTCTAAGTTATAGTCTCATTTGAGTCGGGAGTAATGGATTTTGCGTGAATTTGCAAGTTGTTTGACCTTGAGTGATTCTCTAACCTTGCTGAATCTCAGTTTATGTATCAATAAAGTGGAGATTATATTACAGTTCTCCTCACAGGAGTTTCTGAGAGGCAAACGAGGTTGCTCACTTTGAGTGCCTAGCATAGTACCTGGTCCACGTAAGGGCTTGACAAAAACCTGGTATTATGCAAAATAGTAAGAATTTAATTTCTGTTAGTTCCCCCTTACCTCTGTTTTAGTATTTCTCCTTTCTATTTTTTTTTTAAACATTTTCATTTGTTTATTTGAGAAAGAGTGAGAGCACGCGCGCGAGCGAATGAACGGGGGCGGGGGGAGCAGAGGTAGAGGGAGAAGCAGACTCCCCACTGAGCAGGGAGCCTGATGCAGGGCTTGACGTGGGGCTCCATCCCTAGACCTGAGCTGGGGATCATGACCTGAGCTGAAGGCAGATGCTTAACCATCTAAACCACCCAGGCGCCCCTCTCCTTTCTATTAAGAGCCTCTTCTCGTAGGCAAACTATCCGATGGCATCTTAGTTTGTGTTCCCATGTTCCACCCCCGCCTGCATCAATCACACCATCACACTTGCAGCCCCATGGAGTAGCACAGAGATGTAACCAGGGCCCCGGCAGGGATGTACTCAGGGGAACTAAAGATCTTCTTTGGGCATCTAAAAAGCAAACTGTAACTCATTCGCTCCTTTTCTGATAATTATGCTGTGTGCAAAACGCTTAGCACCATGACTTGCCTCTTATAGATTCTGGGTAAATGAGGGCTCTTTATCCCTCGTTTTCTTTCCCCTTCCCACCATCTTTTTATCTATTTCATCATAAATCCTGAAGGTTCTCGGAGTTATAAGGGAAAAAAATGTGACAAAATAATTCTAAAGTTCACATGAAGTGAACACAGATGTGATGTTGAACCATGTATCCAGGAGCTCCCCGGCAAACCTATCAAAGCATCAAAATCCTGTCTGTGTTTGAGGCCCCTCCAATGACAGAGAGCTCACCACTTCACAAGGTAGCCGGTACCATGACTTCTCAGTAGCAATTATTCCTGACCTTGTCTCTCCATGGAAGCCGCATGGCATGCCTTCATGTCACTTGTATTCATTGGTCCTAAGTTTGCTCTCCGGAGTGACCCAAAGTCAGTCCCACACCTCCTCCATGTGATAGCTTTTTATTCCCTTTCTCCTATGCGTGCCTTTCTGTCTCAACACATGACCAGTGCTGTAGTGTGGCCCATCATAGGTGAAGGGGCTGTTGTAGTAAGTCTCCTTAGCATGTCTCTCTGTGACTAGTCTCTCCCCTCTGACCTTTCTTCCCCATTCTTGCCACACTTCTCTTCCTCAAACTGGATTACTTTCTCCTGGTTACAGTTCAAATGTTAAACTGTCTTGTGCTACCACCTCCCCTGTCCTTCCTGCCCTCCGATGCTGGAGGGCTGTCCAACTTGCCTTTCCTGCCTCGTCTCTCACTGCAACTTTCCACCCCAGGTACCAGTGCTATCTCTAGTCACTGTGGACACCTTGTTGCCAAGAATGCCTTGTGATTTTCTGCCTCCTTGTTTTCACTTGTTCCATACTCATTCCTTCCCTGGAATGTTCCTCCTGCCTCACCCTCTATGTTCAAATGAGATTTATTTATATTTCAGGAGAAGTCCAGACTGTGTTTCTAGACCTAATATATTTTTGTCTCAGTATAGAGTAAATCATTTCCATCTATCCCCTGAGACATTATTCTTCAGGGAGATGTCCCAGTTGTAGCAACCTTCTGGAAGATTGATCCCATGGTGGTCTCTGGGGTTATCTGGAGGGAAGGACACTGAAAGTGGAGAAACCACTACATTTCCTAAGCAGCTGTGTCATTTCGGGCAGGCTGTTACCATCACAAAGTGCGGAGAAGGCTGCCAGAAGCTGGGTTTGAAGTAATTAAGCTGGGTGCTGACAGTTCACAGCACAGAAGGAAGTACTTACTCTTCAATCTTGCAAAAGATTGCTACATGTCTATTACTTACACTTCAGGATATTAAGATTGGGACAGAGATAATTCTTACTGAAATTAGAAATCGAAATGCAATTAGAACTTCCTAATTAAGTTGTTATAAATATTTATAAGAGTATAATGCACATTTCAAACGGCTGGAACACTGAATGTCTCTTTGAATGTTCTGAGGGAGAAAAATGTAGTGTTCAGTCACTCCACCCTGGGGAAAAGGGTGGGTCCCCCGAAGGCTGAACACATACAGACCACATACATGAAAACCCACTGCCACACACACAACCTCATCTCTTCCCTTGAGCACCTGTTACCATGGGTATGCTCAGAAATGAAGCATGAGAGACTATGGACTCTGGGAAACAAACTGAGGGCTTCAGAGGGGTGAGGGGTGGGGGAATGGGATAGGCCGGTGATGGGTAGTAAGGAGGGCACGTACTGCATGGTGCACTGGGTGTTATACACAAGTAATGAATCATGGAACTTTACATCAAAAGCTAGGGATGTACTGTGTAGTGACTAACATAATATAATAAAAAATTATTATAAAAAAAAGAAATAGCTATTCATTTGGACTTTGAATAGTCACGATTTAACGTTGGGCCAGTTATGGCGACATTTTATAGTCTTTCTACCTCAGAACTTTGGAAACATGTGGAATCACCCACCACACAAGAGCATGATCAGGTGGCTTAGGCAGCTGATGTGGTGTCCAGAGCCATCACTTGGTTTAGGGAGAAAAATACTTCATTCTAGGGGACGGAAGACCAGAACTTCGACTCTTGCTCTTTCAGTCATCAATCCTGTGAGCTTGAGTACGTATTTTATCCTTTCGTAGCTCCAGACAGGGTTAATAGGAACATTTCTGCCTTTGAGGGCTTTGGGGAGGATATGTAAACGTAAGCAATGTGAAGTACTTAGGAAAGTTAAAAAGAATGAGGCACCCGGGTATTATTGTTGTTGATGTAATTACTACTTAACCTGAATGGCTAATGGATTAGCGCACACAGAAGAAATACTTCCTAAAGTGTAATAGCTGAGCGGGGCAAGTTGGAGGAGAGAAGCCACGGGCAGGGGCTGGATGAGAAAACAGGGGATGTGCCAGGAGCGTGGATGGGTCAGTCGGGAGGAGTCAGGGAGGAATCATCTTCACCAAGACAAATGGGAAAGCGCCCTGATTCTGGTCACCGGCAGACTGCTTGAGAGAACAACGGCACGTCAATCAATGCTCGGTCCCTCAGTCCCTCACATCCCAGGTGCTCGGAGGAATACCAAAGAAGCACCACGCCTGCCCTGGGGGAAATGACAACTGATTGGAGAAACATGATGTACACTCAGGGAACAGAATAAAACTGTATAATAAATGATGTGAAATCGTGTAAAGGGAAAGCACATTAGTGCTGCCACCTCCACCCTTAGACCTGGGCAAGAAGGGGCCGCTATCCTGTGTCCTGTGCTTTAAGGGCCCCACTTAGGCCCTTGCGTGACCAGGCCCACCCCCACAGATTGAGGAGTCCATGCCTTTCTTGGGGTCAAGAAGACATGCCCCCAGGTGACCCCTCTACCCTTGTCATGCCTTTGTACTTAAGACCCCGGAATCCCCTATAGCTTACTTCTGGGGCAAGTGTGGTTCTCTTTCTTTGGGACAGTGTCCCCAAGGCTGGACGATGATGCTTGTGTTGCTTGTGGGGTGGCCCAGGAACAGCTGCTCATGGGGCCTGGATGTGGACATAACCTGGTTGCACAGATCGGGGTGTCCCATGGGTAGGGGGCAGAGGCAGGGGTACGAAGGGGAGTGGGCCAGGCCGAGAGCTAGAGGCTGGGTGGTCCTGCGAGGCCATGTTCCCACAAAGAGTAAAAGGTTCTAACCTGGCCTCCAGGTCAGTATTAAGGTATAATTTTTCAAGCTAAGAGGACAGAGATTTAATTAATGTCTTATTAGCTTGATTTATAACTTTTTAGGATTTAGACATGATTCGTTGGCTGCACTCTTGTTTTTGGCCTGCAAATGTGAGTGGCAGATCTGAGCGCTACAGCGGTTTTGAGAAGGTGAGACCAGCATTTGCTAAGCAGCTGCATCACCTTGGGCAGAGAAGAGTGTTGGAAGCTGGGGCTGAAGTAATTAAGCCGATGCCCGCAGATCATAGCACCCGAGGAAGTCATTACTCTCCAATCTTGCAAAAAAAGGTCGTAACACGCCTATTAGTTACACTTCAGGATACTAAGATTGGGAGCAAGCTATTTCTCACTGGATTTAACTACAAGCATCTGGGAGGACTTTCCTCTAGGACGTGGGATTTAAGTTTTGCCTTGAAGTTTCCATCGAGGTTGGGAAAGAATTCTAAGGCACGGGCATGACTGAGGCAAGCTTGGAGGTAATGAGGTGACCTGGCTGGAGTCAGTCGTTGCTGATTCCTTCCAGCCCCTACCTCTCTCATTACTCCCCCTGGTGGCTAGATTCCTGACCTTTTCTTTATATCTTATTGAAGCCCCACCTCCTCCACGAAGCCTTCTCAGATTTTTTCATTCCATAAAATCACCTCTCTTTTCTGATCCCCTTGGAATACTTTATCTACACCATCCACACACACAAGATTATTTTTGAGAGAACATGCCATGTACATGGGCATGACTAGTTGGCACTACCGAGTTGAGAATTTCATTGCAAACTAATAGTTTCAGAAGGGTTCATTTTGTCTCTCTAAACCTCAAACTTCGGGAGATCAAGAGCCCTTCAGTGAAACACAGAGTGATTACAGAACTGGTCTGTGGCAAGCTCATTCTGAAGCTGTGCGTTGTTTGGGTTGAAGAGAGGGCAAATGGAGAAGGAGGAACAATTACTGGCCTTAGACTTTTTGATCAAAGTTGCTTCTTGAGGCACAGGAACTGGGAAAGTGTACCCTCCAGGGAATCTGAAGGCTTAGCCCAAAGCTACGCGTGTCAAGCCTAGACATTTCTGTGAAGCCTCTTGTTTTATCTCAAAACTTCATGTAGATTTTATATTCTATTGCATGATATGTTTTTATATCTGTTAAAATAGAGTTTTAAATTATTTATCACTGAGTAGCACTGACTCTAGGAAGATTCTTCGTGCCAGTTTTATGAAGTGTGAATTATTCTCAGGCCAAGCATGGCACTTAGCACACGGTGGACAGTCAATAAATATTTGCTGAATGAATGAATGAGGAAACCACACTGGGGAGTTTCACATCCCCAGTCCGGGTCACTATATTCCCAGGAGGAAGCATGCCAGGTTGGGGCAACCGGGGCTTACGTCACGATGTCAATCGTCCACGTGTGAGGGAAAGGGCCCAGTCGGAGTGTAGGGGAAGCACGGAAATGAGAGATGCTTCAAAGGAAGAATGAGCAGGACTAACACACTGACTGCAAGTGGAAGCTAAACGAAAGGAAGGAAATCAGAAATGGGGAAGTTTCAAAAGGGAAGGAATGTTTCATTCAACCTTGTCATTTGAGTTTGTGATGACCACGGCAGATTCAGATACTCTCGGGTCATCTTTTGCAGGCAGAAGAACCATCAGTTCAACATACAACACGCTACAGGAAGGGGTATGTCAATGTAACACATGAGACATGAAAATCTTCAGTCTGATAGAAGAAACCGTCACTGTCTAGACACATCCTGTCCAATGTGGTAGCCTCTGGCCACATGGAACTGGAATTGAGCTGTGCTGTTTGTATAAAATTCACGCTGGATTTTGAGGAGAGTATACACACACATACACAGAGTCACAGTCAAAGAATATAAAATAGCCCATTAATGGTTTTTTTTTTTTTTAAAGATTTTATTTATTTATTCGACAGAGATAGAGACAGCCAGCGAGAGAGGGAACACAAGCAGGGGGAGTGGGAGAGGAAGAAGCAGGCCTCCAGCAGAGAAGCCCGATGTGGGGCTCGATCCCAGAACGCCGGGACCACGCCCTGAGCCGAAGGCAGACGCTCAACCGCTGCGCCACCCAGGCGCCCCCCATTAATGGTTTTTATCTTGATTTCATGTTGAAATGGTAATACTACGTATGTATTAGATTCAATAACATGTACTATTAAAATTCATTTCACCCGTTTCTTTTACTTTAAAAAATATGGCTACTAGAAAATTTAAAAGGACATATGTGTCTTGCATTTAGAGTTCACATTTTATTTCTTTTGGGCAGTGCTGGTCTAAACAGATGAAGTAAGACAACTTGGTCACAGATCCAGGAAAAGAGATCCTAGTAGCTCTTCCTTAAGGACTCCCAAGGACAAGCCTTCTCAAACCTCCCCCTGCAAAACAATGTTTATCTCCCTGGTGTATTTGGAAGATACTGTTAATAGATGGTTGCAGAGAATGATGGTTGCAGAGAATCCTTCACCACACACATCTGATAGGGTTTACTGTTGAGAAGAGCTATAGAAGTGTAAATTTGAATCGAAACTAATTAAAGCCCTTGCCTAAAGAAGCCCTAGCAGTCCCAAACAACTTCAAGCAGAGATGTGTGATTAAACTCCCTTTTGTGTTAGTCAGCACTTCCCCAGCTGTATCTCCAGGTTGTCATGGATTCCTCCACCTCTTGCCATTTTAAACAGTAAATAATTGGACTTCTGCTCATCTCCTTGCCATTCCTCATCCTTCTCCCCTGCTGAGACCTAGTTCTTTGAACTAACTAGTCTTTTCCCTCTGGAGGATGTTACTTAAGCACTGTCACAGTTCTAGCAGGTTCAGGATTCGAATCACCTTGTTGTTATTTGTGGTATTTTCATGTAACAAAGAGCTACATGGAGTTACATGGAGACCTATAAGGAACTTGACCCCCAGTGGCAGGCATTCAAGGATTGTTTTTGGAATCCTCCCAAGGGAAACTCTTTTCTGTGGTGGAATGAGCTTCTCTCATCTACAGTCCTGCCTTGCCTGGGTCCTTGCTTCTCTAGCTGACCTCTGCCTGATAGGGTGGTCCTGCAGTGTGTGGCTCCAAGCTACCCCTTTGGTGACAGGTGGATGGGTGAAACCCAAACCCTCAAGGTGGCCAGCAATGCTTTGTCTGACATGCTTCTTTCTGCCACATCTGGGCCACTCTCCCCTGCACTCCACTCCAGTCTCGCTGGCGGGCATTGGTTCTTGTCCCTGTCCTACTGCTCCCAGCATCAGGGCCTTTCCCTACAGTGCTCCCAGCCTGCAATGAGGCCTTCCTCCCTCCCTCTTCAGGTACCAACTCCTTCCCAGAACAGCCCCTCTGGGCATCTTTCTGGAAACCTCCATGAGATTTGCTCTCATGGAGCCCTGGGGCTTGCCTTTCAAAGTGCTCATCACAGTTGGTGATGTATGGTTTATGTGGTTGTGTGATTAGTTGATGTCTTTGCCATGTGATTTTAAGAACCTGGGGGAAGGGGATAATCTTTGTTTTGCTCACTGTTTTATCTCCAGGGTAGAGACTAAATATGTATTTGTTGAATGGATTTATAAACATGTTTGTTCTGCTCCTCCTGCAGACTGCCTGGTACAGCCCTGGTGGGAGTACTGACCACAAGGCGGGGATGGGGGGTTTGGAAGGACACCTGTACCCTCCTTCTTCCATCAGGTGGGAGGGCCTGTGCTTTACACCTCAGTTGCCACGTGTGGGGAAATGGTGGGGTAGCTGGGTCAGTTCCAAGCAGGCACATGGAAAAGTTATGATTTATGGTGTAACCTCCACCCCCCAAACCTCCAATCGCTGCCTCCTTCTTTCAATCCCTTGGTCTGAGCTACTTCTCTTCAGTCCCTGGGATTTCTTTTGCATTTCAAATCTCCCTTTTCTCTGAAGCTGTTCTGCTCCAGCTGCTTTCAGCTGTTTCCTTCCCTTTCCATGGGTTGCCCCCATCTTCCTGCTAGTCTGGCAGTTTCCCATGGACAGCATCAAGCTCTCTGGGCACATGAAGGCAATTTCCCATCCGATTATAGTGCTTTCTAGCTTTAGCATACCATGAACGACAGCACGGGATCAGGGAGCTATCTCGGAGGCTCATCACATGGTCCTCTCTTTGGCCTAGCACACAGGGTTGGGGGCCTGGGATGGAGTTTCAGATGAGGCCGCTGCTTAGAGCTCTTCACATCCCAGAGATCACATCTGCCACCACTCTACCTAGCAGGTACATCATGGCTCACCTTTTGCATGGATGCAAAATTTTTTCATATGCTAGTTCTGCCTTCAAAGATATATCAGGAATCAGATCACGTCTCACCACCTTGCATGGCAGCACCTTGGCCTAAGCCACTGCCATCTTTGTCCAGAATGACTGCCACAATCTCCTTGCTTCTGCCTTTGAGTCCCTAGGTCAGCACTGCGTTCTGCATGATCTTGTTGAAATGTAATTCAACCATGCCATTTCTCTGCTACAATCCTCTAACAGAAGGAGATACTGCCATTTGAAACAACGTGGATGGACCATGAGGGCATCGTGCCAAGTGAAATAAATCAGACAGAGAAAGACAAATACTGTATGATCTCACTTATATGTGGAATCTAAACAAACTGAACTCACAGAAACAGAATATAGATCAGTGGAGATCAGCGGTTGCCAGAAGCAGGGGGCTGGGAGTGGGGGAAATGAATGAAGATGGTCAAAAGGTACAAACTTTCTGTTATAAAATAAATTAGTCCGGGGGGGGTGTCATGTACAGCATGGTGACTATAGTTAACAGTACTGTTTTATGTATTTTGAAGCTGCTAAGAGAGTAGATTTATTTTTAAAGATTTTGTCTATTTATTTGAGAGAGAAAGAGAGAGAGGGAGCATGAGTGGGGGGAGGGGCAGAGGGAGAAGCAGACTCCTCACTGAGCCAGAAGCCCAATGCAGGGCTCCATAGGACTCTGGGATCATGATCTGAGCTGAAGGCAGTCAGTTAACCAACAGAGCCACCCAGGTGCCCCAGGAGAGTAGATCTTAAACGTTCTTATCACAAGAAGAAAAATTTGTAACTACGTGAGGTGATAGTGTTAAGTAAACTTACTGTGGTGGTGATCATTTGGCAATAGCAACATATATCAAACCATTTTATGTCGTACGTCTTAAACTAATAGAATGTTACGTGTTAATTATATCTCAATAAAATGGGAAGAAAAACAGATCCTTCAATGGATCACTCACTCAGAGTGAAGGTGAAGTCCGTGCAATTGCTTCCTCTAGCCTTGCCTCTTACTACTACTCTCCTATTGCTCATTCTACTCCAGCAACACTGACTTCCTTCTGGTTCCTGGACAGTGCCAACCACGGTCCTGCCTCTGCACTGTGCATTCGCAGTGTCCTCTGCCTGGAATGGCAACTCCTCAGTGTGCACACAGCTTACTCTCGTCTCCTCCGGGACTCTGCTCAAATGTGATCTTATCAATGTGTGGCCCCTGCGTCTTTGCCCTAACCTTTTATTTGTCTCCCCTTGTCTTACAGAAAACATACTGTTTTATGTATTTATCCATAAGGATAGTGTGAGGATTTATCCATGCATTTGCTAAAACAAAGATACTCTCTTCCTCTTTCAGTTCTGCTCAAAGTTCACTTCTCAATGATATGGCCTTCCTACTGCAAAGTGGGACCTTCCTTTCCTTTCCCCTGAATTCCTATTCCACCCATTCCACTCTGCTGTGTTTTTCCCATAGCCCTTTTCACCTTCTAACGTGTTTTATAATTTACTTATTTATTGTTATTTTTGTTTGTTTGTTTGCCTCTGCTGGAATGTAAACTCATCACGGGCATCCCCTCTGTCCATTAGCATTCTACTCTCCCTTCAAGTTCCAATCCCGACCCAACCTTCCTTCCTGGCTCTGGTGTGCACTGATTCTGCCTTCTCCTGATTTCTCACACATTTCAGTGTTTGATTAGAATGACTTATTATAACCTTCCATTTCTTTCGTGTTTGGAGGTGGAAAAATAATTTCCCACTGGGCTTCTACTCCTAACTCTGCCAAATCTCAATGGTGACCTTGGGAAAGTATCTAACCACTCTGAACCTCAGTCTCTCCATTTTATAAGAAGGAGCTGAATTACATGATATCCCAGTCCTCCCCAGATTTCACCTTGTAAGAGATCATAAGCAATTTGATAGGAGGGTCCATGAACAACAACAAAAATAATAATAGTTCCCATTCACAAATATTTGCTGGACTGATCATCTACATAATTTCCAATCCTCTTGATCCTATAAAGGAGGTACTACTCTACCCACTTTACAGATCAGGAAAGTAATACTCAGAACTTAAAAAAAAACAAGCAAACTTGCTTAAGTGACTAAAGAGAGAGGGCTGGGAGTCTTTCTTGTGTCTGTCTAACTTCTAAGGCTGTGTGCACTTCCTACTTCTACATGGTCTTTTGTCTTATATTTCTTTTATGTTACTTTTATTACATGAATGAAACATCTGGACACAATAAATGGTCTGAGGTGAACTCTGAGTTGTATTCCAAAACTCAAGGAGAGGAATCTATTTGCATTTTCTTGCTTGGCTCTGACACCTGACTGCTGCGTGGGCTGGGCTGTACCCTCCAGGGGCTCCTTGATGCTGGCAGTTGGGCGGAAGGCAGCCACAAGGGGAAGAAGTCATCTTTCCACTCACTAATGTGTATGACTGTGGACAGGTTACATAAGTTCTGTAAGCCTCAATTTACAAATTATTTTCACCCATTAAATAAGGACAATAGCATCTACCTCCAAGGATTATTAGGAGAAATTTAAATAAAGAGATGAGGGTAGGATCAGCGTGTGGTGTTTTTAAAATTTTTTAAAATTGTGGTAAAATATACACAGCATAATATTTATCATCTTAACCATTTTTAAGCCCACAGTTCAGTGATAATAAATACACTCGTTTTGTTATACAACCATCACCACCATCTATCTTCAGAACTCTTCTCATCTTGTGCAACTGAAACTCTGTATGGGGTTTGTTTTTGTTCAGACTCAACCTGGATGCAGAACTTAGCAGACTTTCCAGTTCTCTCAAAAGAAACACGCGCACACACACACACACACACACACACACACACTCACACAGAGGCAAAGACCTCCCTGATGATCTTACGGAGTGATGGAAGAGTGTTTAAATAACACACACTGTAGCAAACAACCCAATGTCCACATTCTGCGTTACCTTTCCCCAAGCCTCACTGGTTCCTGTCTTCCATTCCTCCCCCAACTTCAAATACCTCTCCCCACCTTTAGTTATGCAGCTTTAATCTCCAAACTCCTATTTCCAACTCATTATGGTGCTCAGAAAACAAGGTCCCTGCCAGTTAACAGGATTCACTCTCTGTGGACACTAATTTGGGTTATAAATAAAAAAGATTACTTTCCTTATACATTACCATCATCATCTTCATCATCAAAAACTTTTGTTGGTAACTTGGAAGAATGATGCAGAAAGCGCAAGGTGTAGAAAAGGGACAGTTTAATCAATTTAATCAACTAAAAAGAGTTACAGATAAAGAGATCAAGAGAATCCAATGCTGGATAAAATAGCTCTGGCACTCAGCCTTCGAAGTACAGAAAAATGGAGCCAACTACACCCAACAACTGAAGTTCATCTATCACTCCATACGGGGTGAGTAGAGCCTGGAGACCCACAGCCCCACTCAATTCCCATACCTACCCCATCTGTGACAGCTCCTGGGTGGGGGTGAGGAGGTCTCCAAAGACCACTCAGAACTGTCTGACCCAGAGGTTGGAGCCCTCCTCCCTGGGCTGACATGGGGTGGGTGTGGGGGTCCTCCATTACCTGGTCCATGACACCAAGCTCACAGATCAACACTCCATATCATGGACTGTCTGCCAGAAACTACCATGTCAGTGTGATTACCTCTGTCTGGAGGGTTCCTTCCAAGACTTAAGTGGAAATCAAATTTATCGGAAGGGATAATATGAAAGCTATCCGGAGTTGCTGAGGAATGGAGAAATGGAATTAAAGCTATCAAAATAAGAAAATTCCTAATCAAGAGTCTTCCACAAGTCCTTGTCATCTACAGGCCAAGTTATTTTTTTGTGTAGGAAGCTAAATTAGTTTCTAATACCTTAGTGAGCAATAAATCATGCCACCGATGGGTGGCATGCAACAGAAAGCAGACTGAGTACCTGGGCACAGGGTCCTTTAAAAGTGCGAAGGAGGAGAGAACAGAAGAAAGGGTGAATGCATTGCAGGTTCATATTTACAATTTAGAACCTAGGGATGTTTAATTCTGACTTCTTTCTTCCTCACAAATTAATCCTCCATTTCCTCCTGCATGACTGTCCACAGAGCAGAAAAAGGATTTACCTGAATATTGAAGATTTTTATTTTCCACCTTTGCACAGTAACTATGCAGCATAGATCTCACAGATCTTAGGAGTTAGAGATTAGGCAATGGAAGGGACTGGAAGGTTTGTCAGTGACAGCTGTAAGCTTTGCTCTCTTAGCTAGATTTTCTCCATCATTAAACTTGGAGTGGGATGAATGTGATCTACTCTTAATCCCCCTGTGGGATTCTCAACAAACTCAAGACTGAGCTGGTTAAAGGCACTGACAAAGGGCAATGGGGCAGGTGTTGGAGATGAAAGACCTCAGTGTCTGGGAGGAACAGCCAGGAGTCTTGCGCATTCAGTCTGCCCATCTGCAGCACCTGCAGAACCTGCCTGCCTTGCATTTGGTAGGGCGGAAATTCTTTGTGCAGTTATGGCTGCCACTTTGTTTGATTTCTAACATCTCAGCAACATACTACACAGGCTGTTTGAGGAGAGAATTTACTGAAAAGTGGGGAGTCTGGGATAACTTCGTGGAAGAGGTAATATTTGATCTAAGTTTTGAGAGGGGATAGGGTTTGAATACACAGAGAGGGAGGGTGTTTCATGGGGAAGAATGCAGGGCCTGAGGTTTAGGCATTGGAATGAGTGGATCCGTTTTGCCTAAGTGGAGACTCATGAGGTCTGCTGGATAGACTCACTCTGGTCACCCTGGGGAAGGCCTTGAATGCTCAGGTAAAAAAATTTGGCTACCGCTAATAAGGGCAAGGGCTTCTGAGTTAGGACAATCCATGCTCATCCAGTATCTACGTGTTCTCCTTCATGTTGATCTCCTTTGTAGTCAGCTGGGGCCCTGTGAGTGAGCTCTGGCAAACAAGAAGTGATACATCACTTCCACTCAGGGCACCTTGCCCATCCCCTCTTCTTTGGTACCTTTGGAAATGCTCCAGGTGGTGCAGCTACAAGATGGCGGAACCTTCATTACCCGAGACCCAGGATTGTGAGGAGGAGGACCCAGCACATGTGCATGAGAAATAAGATTTTGTTGTGATAAGGGCCTCAAGTTTGGGGTTAATTTGTTAGGGCAGCTAACCTGACAGCTTCTGAGGCTTGGGGTCAAGCAGAATTGGGAGTTGGGGTGGGTGGAAGATACATAGAAGTTCACGTTCTCTTTATCTGTGAAGCTTTCTGTCATGGGCAATCAGATGGAAGAGTACTCTTCTGGGCCCTGGGGAGAGCAGTTGATGATAAAATCTATGAATGCATCTCCTTTTCACTAGGCACCATCCCTTTCCCTGTGCTGCTCTTCGAACACCTTGGAGCAGCAGGATTGACATGGAGAGTGAGATGCTTGAAAGGAAGTGTGATACTCTAGTTGAAGCGGAGCATTAGGAAGCAAGACCCTTTAATTCTCTCCAAACATCAGCCAGCCAATGGAGGCTCTTCAGAACTCCTGATGCATCTCAGAATCCAGGTTGAAAATACCTTGATAGCATGAAAGTGCACAGGAATTGGATTTAGAAGGTCTGGATTTGACTCCTGGCTCCACCAGTTGCTAACCACGTGAATATGGGTAAATTTCTTAATCTCTCTGGGCTGCATTCTCCATGTGAAGCTGGATACAGTAATTGCGCCTCCTACTTCAGGCTACTGTGCAAATGAGAGAAAATGTGTGAATGACACTTTGTGAACTACATAGAACACGAATATGTGTGGTTTGTTCATTATTGTGCATGCATGGCTGCAAAGCTGTTTCAGTTGGCGCCTCGTTGGTCCCTATCACATTGCTTATGTTGTATATTCCAGAACTTTTTCACTTCTTTCTGTAGATGACTTTGCCTCCCAATTTACAGAGAATATCAAGAACTTCCAACATGATATCTCAACTTCTCTCTATACTTTTCTACATCCTCTCATTCTTCTCTCCTATTTCAGGGGAAGATGGCATGCTTCTCTGCTCCAGGGCCAAACCGTCCACTGGGGCTCATAGTCCCATTCTAGCACATCTCCTTCAAAACTGCTCCATCCATCAACATCTATCTCTTATCTTACAATATTTCTGTCCTCTCAGTTAGATAATGTGTTCAAGTCTTGTATCCTAAAAAAAAAATCCCTTACCATATTGCCTCAGAAGACTAAGTCTTCTTATAACATAATAACATAATAAAACATTTAAATTTTCCATAAAAAAAAGAAGACTAAGTCTTATCTTTTCTCCTTTTCTTTACCACATATACTTCTGAAAGAATTGCCCAAGTTCTCCACTTCCATTTCCATGCTCACATGGAGTGGGAAGAATGGAAGTACATACTTTCTGATCATAATTAAAGAGCCAGCTAAATTTTCATGGGTGTGATGAATGTGGGCAAGTAAAGAAAGGGAGGTGGTTCTTCAGAATCTTTTGTTCTGAGTAGGTACACAGTATCAACAAGAAAAAAAAAGTTTCATAACCAGAGAACTAGGTGAAATAACTCAGTAACTTGTCTTTGATACTTTTGCATTTTGGATTTCCAGCAACACTGCTGCATCATTGATTTTTTTTAAATTGTAGGTGATGAAACTGTTATTTGAAGTGTATGAGCATATGAGTATTTGGAGACTTAAAACAAACATCCCCTCACCTAATAAATAGCACATTCAGGGTAAGAGCTAGCCTGGATCTTTTAAAATAGATGACAAAACCATGGAACTCAGCACGGGAAAAGCAATGACGGTGATAGATCATTATTACACAGGGGCAAGAGTCAAGACTGTGGGGGGCCAAGCCAGTCTCAGGTATCCTTCTCACTCCCAGTTTGGTATGAGCCAGCAACCATGTCTATGCCCTGGGGGACCACGAAAAATGGAGGCAGCCATTATTTACCCACTAAATCTGAGAGACAGATCTTGTTTTTTCCTATTGCTCAGCTAAGACAGGAATAAGTTGTTGGTCTCCTCTCTAGGGATCTGCATCAGGTAGAGACATGGAACATTCAGTCTCTCAAATCTTTGCCTGCTCAGGAGTCCCTGGTGGTGGTGACAGCTAGTGGTATGTTGGTAACACTTAGCTCTCTGTAAAGAAAAATCCCTAACCAGTAGCATTCCGTGGTGTAAATACATTTGCTATGGCCAATTTCAAGCCACACCATGATGTCACTGAACAAGGGATCAGGAAGAGATGTGTACAGTTGGAAGCTGGCTCCAGCACGCCACTGAATATATCACATAGTCCGTTAACTAAGTAGTAAACAAAGCATAGAAAATTTGAAAATCTTTTAAATGCAGGGCAGATTGCAGAGAGAAAAAAGTGCTAGGAGCTTTATTTTCCAAAGAAATATATATAATTTGACATATTCTATTTTCAAAAAAGAAAGAAACCTATGCATAGATCACTTCCAATGTTTAGTTTTGCATAGTTGTCATCATCCTGCAGTTTGGTTTCTTTTTTATATCTACCACAAGATAGCATTACTCCATGTTATTACAAATTTGTCATAAATATTTTAGTAGCTGCTTAATATTCCAATGCATGAGCAAGCCAGTACATATCATGGGACATTAAGGTTGTTTTTGATTTGTGGTAAAAAATGATCTTGTTTACTATAATAAACACCCTTCAATCTTCCAGAGATACTTTTGGGGAAGCCAAGGGAGCAGCCGCCCTATGAGTAAGATGAAGGGAAACCTCTGGGAACAGCTGCCTTCATATTGGCCAAACTTGGGGATCACAGGGTCTGAACTGAGTGACCCTCGTCTGCTCAGAGATTCCCAGGCATTTTCCCTGAAACCCACATCTCCATCAAACTTGCTGCCAACCATTGAGGTCCCTCTATGAGTTGACTCTCTCTCATCTCCACACTTCTGGGTTCATCCCATTAGCTAATCTAGTCTCTCTCACTTTCCTCTTGAACTCTCCTGCTATGCCTTTGAACTTCTTCTTTGTGGCAAGTAAACTCCCTTCTATTCTTGAAGATTTAGGAATGTTCCTTCACTTCCAGCATTACTAGAACCCTGGCTGGCCCCTGAGAACATGTGTTCTCTGTAATTCTGTTGTTTTTCTTCTCGTTCTCACATTTATTCTCCTCAGAACCGGGAGGTGGGGTGAGGGTCCTTCTGCTCCTCGTCACCATTTCCAGACCACTTCCCCCCTCTGTCCTCCAGCCACAAACTTCTGTCCTTCATTGCGGTCACCCTTGAGCCTCCAGGTTATCCTTCCCTCATCACTAAGGACTTTGGCTCTGGCTGGAAGCTTTCTCCTCCATCTGGCCTCTGTCTTATAATGGTGACTTCTTTCTCCTGAGGAAGACTGCCCAGCACTCTGGCATCTCAGATCTAGACTCATCTGTCTCCTCAGTCTCAATTATGTGCTTCCTGGTCACACCTAAACTGTGCAGCACTTTTGAGATGTGGATTTCAAACATCCCCTTCATGCATACCATGTCCACCCTCCTGGCTCACCTGCCAGAGTACCTCCACTGTCACAATTCTGTCTCAATGGGAATTCACATCAACCAATCCTGCCACTTTCTTCCTATCCCTCAGCCTCTTCAGGCACTACTTCCTTCCTTGTCCATCAATATAATCACTCCTTTGCAGCTGCTGCCAATTCCCTTACCCTTTCCACCCTGTGTTATATGAGATAGCATCTCATCCCTAGACAAACACTCATATTCCTTGCTGCTGCTCCAGATGCTAACACTGAGAGAGGTTAGCAGAGCCAGACTGACTTGATTTTCAATTCCCAGGGCCCTTTCATTTCATCATTCCATGACTCTACACCACTACTTCTTTTGCTTCCTGCTGGCCACTGATTCACAGTCCCTTTGGCTGAGTTCTTTTATTTTACTGACTTTCTTGGACCTTTGTCCAGACCTTCTTCTCTGATTAGCTCTCCCCAGGTGACTTATCCGGCCCAAAGGTTTAGATCCATCTATGAGCTCATGGCTCACATTTGTATGTCTCTACCTCAGACCTCACTCATGAGCTGGACTCATATGTCCATTGGGATGCATGTCACATGGTGCCTCATAACCACCTCTTGCTTCAGGCTTTCTGGTTCCAGCATTTACTCTCCACTGTTGTCAGGGTAAAGTCTAAACTCCTTAATGGGTTTACGTGATCTCTAGCCTCCTGTTTCTTCACTTATTCCCCATCCTGCCAGCCCCCCCCTCCCAAAACACTTCACTCAAATACACTGAATTTCTCCAGAGATGCAGGATGACATGTAATAGCTAATGAGTGAGCCCCACAGCTAGAATTCCTTGGTTCAAATTCTGGTTATGCCACTCACTACCTGGCAAATCTTGGATATTTTATCTACCTTAATGAGCTGTTGTGAGGATGAAATGAGATGAGGCATGTGAAGTTCTTGGCAGAGAGCCCAGAACACCATAGGTGCTTAATGAATGTTAGCAATTATCATTTTTAAAATTCAGTTTCTTAGGCATAACATATGATCTCTTTTTTACAATATGCTATTGCCTAGACCCGGAATTCTTTCTTCCACTGAACCCTGCATACCCCCACCCCCAACCCATCCCCATCACATGCTGTTTGTCAGACTCAACCTCCAGGACTTAGCAAATTACCTACTTGGTCTGTTGAACATTTCATGATCCCGGGTTAAAGACACCCTTCTTTGTGGTCTCCTGGCACTGTAGACTTTTTATCCTGTAACACCTACCACCCACCACTGTCTTTACATGAGGTATATCCATTAACTCTCTGATTGCCTAGTACGCTCTAAAAACATGGAGGGTGGGGAATGAATCTTGGCCATTGTTATATCTCCAGCATAGTACCTGCCATAAAGTAAGTGTTCATAAATATTGGCTAAGTGAATGAATGAAATGATAAACCACACTAAATAACCATAGTTCTTCTCTTTCAAGAAGAATAAATTTAAAAAAAGGACATTTATGGGAATTATGAAGTAATTTTGTGATTCAGAGATGCAACCCCCAATTCACTAAACATCCTTAGCAATATGAATGTGTTCCTTGGAATAGACAACTACAAGAAAAAAAAAGAACAGTGGTGAAATAGCTAATTTATGTATTCAGAAATGATAAGATGTTGTCTTTAAGACACAAAAGGAAACTTCCATTAAATGAGTTCCAGCATCTAAGTCCAGCCAACCATGATGAACATCATGGTTGGTGAATTAAAAAAAAGAACAATAAATAACATATTGGACAAGGCAGAAAATTGAGTTAGGCAGAGGACAACTTGATTATTCTCTCAGAATAACTTAGAAAAACAGGGTGAAAATAAAGGTGTGATATATAATAGGAATAGAAGTGAGATTACAAGAGATCCTAGCTACTAAAAAAAAAAAAAAGATTTTCAGAATGAAAGAGATCAGAATGACAGAAATGAAGGAATAAACAAAGATGCTGTATCTTTTTTTCACAAGTCTTCCCAGCAATGGTGCTGTAAGATCTATCATATTTGTAATAATGATTAAATAAAACAACTTAAGAATTAGGGGCCATCTGCATTTATTGGATGAATACCATGTACCAGACATGGTGTTAAAGGCTTTACATGCACTACTATGTCATCTAATCCTCCAGTAACTCACGATGTTAAGTACTATCATTATCTCCAGTTTTCACATGACCAAAGTGAGGCTCAGAAATATGGGTAAGCAACTTTCCCAAAGTCACATAGCTGGTGAATGGTGGTCCTATCGTGGATTACTTTGGGAGGGAGCTCTTGACACATGTTGGGTAAATCATCGTTTTAATTCTAGAACTTAACCTAAGAAATAAATGCCATGCTCTCTTCAGCAACTGAAAGTAAAGACATGAACATATTTTCTGCCATATGGTTTGGGCAACAGCATGTTAGCGAATGCAGGGCAAGAAGAGACTTGAGAAGCACCAGTGCAATGGGGCTTGTCCTCTCTTGCTGCTTTTGGAATCCAGCCACATGTGAAGAAGCCTGAGTATTCCTGCCGGATGATGAGAAACTCATTGTTCAGTCACTCCTGTCACCTTGGCTGGCAATCTTCTAGGTGCCAGATATGTGAGTAAGGGTTTCTAGGTTATCCAGCAGCCGGATGACCCACAGCTGACTGAAGACATAGGAGAGAGTCCCACAGAGTTCAACTAAGTTGACACAAACCAGATCAAGCAACTAATTCACAAAATCATGACCTACATGAATAGTTGTTACTTTAAATCACTAAGTTTTGGAATGGTTTGTTACTCAGCAGGTGCTAATTGATACAGTATGCAAAATCAGTTTCTGTTATTTGCAGCCAAAAGAGTAGTAATTATAATAAAGTTAAATTTTTTTTATATCTAAAATATATCTTGGCCAAAAACTTGACAGTGAAAATTCTATTATGGGCAAACATAATATTTCAATCTGTTTGGATTTCCTAGATTAATATACAATCTCTAAGTGTCTTGGAATATATTTCAGGCTAGCCCCCAAAAAAGAAACCATTCTGACTTCAAACAACAAAAGAGCAACCTTTGCAAAACTTAAAAAGACACAGGATATTCCACCAATATATACCCAATCAAGCTGCTATTTGTATGTATATACAAGAGAAAAGTATTTTCAAACATGTAGGAAAGTACTCTTTTCCACAAAGGAACTATCAAAAGACATGCCCCAGGACAATGAATCAAAATGATAAGAATTCAAAATCAGGAAGCCCTAGAGCTCATAAACTGGTGATAATTAATAAAACAAAAGTATATAGAGGTGACTGTAAATCTGTTTATAAACCATAATTATAAAATAGAATAGAAAACACTTTCAAGGAGGCAGGTATATATCAGTTGTTCTCAACCTCTTTGGTCTTTGGACCTTTTTACACTCATAAAAATTACTGAGCATCCCAAAGAGCTTTTGTTCATGTGGATTCTACTTATCAATAGTTACAATACAAGAAATAAAAGCTGAAAAAATTTTAGTGTTTGTTTAGTCACTTAAAAATAACAATAACACATCTAGAGCCCAGATCTTGGTTTCTGATAACATTCTCCAATGGCTGATTGTAGGATTGGGGCAGGAAGTATATGGGATGAGCCTGGAGCATCTTATAGTGCCACAAAGTATGAAAATGCTCAAAACACAACACAACACAACAAAAACAAAAATAAAAAATAAAACAAAATGAATAAAACCCCAAGTCACAATAATGTATGGGTTGTGTCACAATGAGACATGCTAAAGGGATGCAAGAACCAACTAAAAGAGCTCCCAATGGCCAAAGTTGGAACAATTTGAGCAATGAACTGAATAAAGCAACCCAAAGGCATTATAACCTTAAGTACAAAATAAATATTCACAAGTCCATATTGATATTAATAAATGATTAAATAAATAAATAAAAGGGGGAGAAGAGACAAATCTCGAGTGCAGAAGAATTCCAAATAATTTATGTAGATCCTCTGCCCTCTAGGATGGGGAGCACAGCTCTCCACTTCTTAAGTGTGGGATGCACATTGTAAGTTCCTTCCAAAGAGGATAGTATGGCCAGGGGGAATAAAGGTAGTTTAGAGTAAAGAAACCTGACAAACACTACCTTAAGCCAAATGATCGAGATTAACATCAGCAATGATGACTCATGTTGATAGCATGTACCCTTGATGTGATGTGATGAGAATGGCACTTTAACTCTGTGGTCTTCCTCCCCTAAACAAATAGTCCTGGTCTAATCATGAGATAAACCCAAGACAAATCCCAGTTGACGGACTCTATAAAATACCTGGCCAGTATGCCTCTAAACTGACAAAGTCATCAAAAACAAGGGAAGTCTGAGAAACTGTCACAACCAAGAGGACCCTAAGGAGACACAATGACTAAATGTAATGCCATGTCCTGGGTGGGATTCTGGGATTTGTATCCACAGGGTACATTAAAAAATACTTTTCTCAACACGAGCTGATATATTTTGATAAAACTCTTCACCAAACTAGGAATAAAAGGATGCTTCTTAAAATAATACAATGTATGAATATTGAGAAACAATCTTCTCAACAAAATTCCCAATATTAAACTTAATTGTGATACCAATAACCCAAACCCTACTTAATAGTAAAGTTCTGGAGGCATTCTCAGAAAAGTAAGAAAGTTAACAAAGTCCTTATTATTTAATGCTGTAAAAGTTCTGGTCATTATAATACAACATGAAGCAGAAATAAGAGATGTAGCCACTAGAAAGATGGAGAAAAAAAGTATTATTTACCCATGATATGTTTATACTCTCAGGAAAAAAATCAGCTTAAACACTATTAGAATCAGTAAAGATAAAAGATATGCTCATAAAAACAAATTACTTTGCTAAGCTACTAGTTGAAAAATATAAAGAGAATCATTTCAAAATTTGGATGTAATACTTTAGTTTAAGCCCAATATAGTTAATTACTTCTCCTTCTGGAAAAGTCCCTGAAATTGCCAAAGAAATGTAAAAACCCATTTCAGCTGTGGAAATGAGGGCAGGATGTCACCCACTGGACAGGGCAAAGTTTTTCAAGTTGCTGAGTACCTGAGACCTGACAGAGGGAGTGTGCAGCCAGATAGAGGGAAAAATGACTCACATGGGAAAACAAGTGTCAGGAAACTGCCCCAGTGCGGAAGACTGCAAGGTAATGCTGAGGAAGGGCTTGAGGGAATGAGTTAGGCTAGACTTGGAACCTGCTTTCAGTTCTAGGATGCACAGTAGGCCTCAGGGTAAGAAACTGCCAGCTCAGGGGCCAGTGCCCAGCTTCCCAGCGATTTGAACAGCTGGGGCCATGAACCCTGACGACTAGAGAAGGGGGGCTGGGCTCTAAGTATCTCTGGGGTGCCCCCAACAGTGGAGAGGGAGCAGGGAAGAGAAAAATCATAGCAAACACATACTTCTTTCTCCTCTCATCTGTCATTGAAAGATTGAGGAGGGATCCATACAACTCCAAATCCATCTTAACTCCCACACTGGGCCGCACTTTCTAAGGATAAGCAAAAAGAGAAAATGATTTGATATTTGATAGAGCTGACAATGGGAACCAATCTAGTAGAGAAGAAAATACCTCTTTGTGAAAGATCTTGCTTCAAGAATAGGTGGAAAGTTGAGGTATAGGTATCTCCTGCTGTTATAAAAGCCCTACATCGGTACCTATTTTCAGTAACTGAAAGAAATTTGAAGAGGACGTTCACTTTTATGAAAAAAGGCAAAAGGCAAAAATAGCTCCCATGCTTGTTTTGCAGTGAGCTGATAATGCAGCAGTACCCACTCTGAGCAGCAAGAGCAGGCGTGCCAAGCTCCCTCCCTAGGAACTACATTCAGCATCTCAGCATCGGGTCTCCATAGCTTAGAAATTTGTCTGTGAGCACGTATGCTTTATCTCAATCTATTTTGTGCATCAGTTAGCAAGATGTGTCCTGAGGTATCAGAAAAGTCTAAGAGAGGTTATTTTTGGGTCTGGGGATGCTCAAAAAATTTTCCATGTAAATTAATGGTAATGACTTTTTTGCTTTATGCCATTTCAGTTTACAAAGGATTTCATAGAAACACTCTACTTTTGGATAGCAGGGGAAACCTGTAATCCCTTATTTTTGAAACAAGATTTCAGAGGCTGTTGCACCCATGAAAAGGGCAGGAAATACTTCTTTCAATGAAAAACATGATTATAGAATTAAAAATGCAATATCTGGGGAAGATGGCCGGGTAGGAGGATCCTAAGCTCACCTTGCCCCATTATACAACTAGATATCACCCACACTAGGGTAAATAACCCAGAAAATGACCAGAAGACTGGGAGAACATACTCTCCACAGCTAACTGTAGAGAAGAGGCCACATCAAAGAGGGTGGGAAGGGCAGAGATGTGGTCAGGAGCCAAAGGGACCTGTAGGACTGTCTGCAGGAGGGAGGGAGCCTGTAGACATGAAGAGGACAGAGGAGGAGACTCCCACACCAAGCACCCCAGGCACAGGGGATCCACACTGGGAAGACAAATCTCCATAACATTTGGTGTTGAAACCAGAGGGGCATGATTTTGTGAATTCTTATAATCAGCAAGGCTTAACACCTGGAACTTTAGAAATCACTGGGCTTGGCTCTGGGAGACCCAGGAGGGTGATAGGAAACTAAATCCCCGCCATTAGAGAAAGCACAACAAACAGCCCCATGGGGATACAAGCATAGAAGCAGCAGTTTGAAAAACACCTGGGGTATACAGGAGGGAGATTTGTTTGTTAATCTCAGTGTGTGCATTGGGAGACTTCTCCAAGAACAAAAGAGCTAGTGGGCACAGTTTCCCTCCCCTCACCCCCCACCCCCAGCCTAGATACAAGACACCTGCAGGAACCAGCACAGTGCCAACACTCTCCACCTAGTTTGCTAATAGTGTGCCCTGCCCCCTCTAATATGCCCTTTGCCAGAGCCCATCCAAAATAGTGCCACTAGCCTGGTAGTGTGCAAGGAGTCCTGACAGGGGCTAACAAACTCCAAAGTGACTCCTGCCCCAGGGAGAGGGGAAGATAACCATACATACCAGTCCAACTCCAGCCTTAGCAGTGGGCTGGGGCAGACGTGTGGTCTGACTGCAGGTTCCACCCACCAGTGAAAGCTTCTCAGGGTACAACACAGGGAAAGCACACTGAAGTTCAGTGCTGCTGTATCTCTGGCAAATGTCTGGTCTGACTCAAAGCCCAAAGCGGCCTCAGACTGGCCCACAAACAACACAGGGATCAAATCCCACCCACAACAGACAAAGAGATCCATTGCAGATGACTGGACTGAAGACAAAAGCAGCTCAGCCACAATAGTAGGGCATATGCAATGCACATAGGAGACATCTCCAAAGTGCCAGGTTCAGTTGAACAGGGGACATTGCACTGCAGAGCACTACAGGTCCTCTTCTTCATAAGGTCACTACTTTTAAAAGCAGAAGATATAGCTGACTTTCCTAACACATAGAAACAGACACAGAGGGGTGTCTGGGTGACTCAGTCATTAAGCATTAAGCATTTGCCTTCGGCTCAGGTCATGATCCCAGGGTTCTCGATTAAGCCCCATGTTGGGCTCTCTGCTCAGTGGGGAGCCTGCTTCTCTCTCTCCCTCTGCCTGCTGCTCCCCCTGCTTGTTCTCTCTCTGGTAAATAAATAAAATCTTAAGAACAACAACAACAACAACAAACAGACACAGAGAGTTAGACAAAATGAGGAGACAGAGGAGAGTTAGACAAAATGAGGAGACAGAGGAATATACCCAAATGAAAGAAAGAGCAGGACAAAATCACAGCAAAGAGACCTAAATGAAATGGAGATAAGTAATACGCCTGATAGAGAATTTAAAGTAATGCTCAAAAAGATACTCATTGGACTTGAAAAAAGAATGGAAGACCTCCGTAAGGCCCTCAATAAAGAGATAGAAAGCATAAAAAAGAACCAATAAGAGATGATACACTCAATAATTGAAATTAAAAATAAACTAGATGGAATAAATAATAGACTAGAGGAAGCAGAAGAACAGATCAGCAACCTGGAAGACAGAGTCATGGAAAACAATCAAGCTGAACAGAAGAAGAAAAAATAATAATAAAAAATGAAAATAGACTTAAGGAACTCAGCAATACCATCAAGCATAATAACATTAGCATTATAGGGATCCCACAGGAGAGGAGAGAGAAAAGGGGGCAGAAAATTTATTTGAACAGATAATAGTTGAAAACTTCCCAAATCTGAGGAACGAAACAGAAATCCAGATCCAGGAGGCACAGAGATCCCCCAACAAAATCAACCCAAGGAGGTCCACATCAAGACATAGTAATTAAAGTGACAAAAAGTAATGATAAAGAGAGAATTTTAAAAGTATCAAGATAAAAGAAAAGAGTTACATACAAGGAACACCCCATAAGGCTATCAGCTGATTTTTCAGCAGGTAAACTTTACAGGCCAGAAGGAAGTGGCATGATATACTCAAAATGCTGAAAGAAAAAAAACCTGCAACCCAAAACACTCTATCCAGCATGGCTATCATTCAGAATAGAAGGAAAGATAAAGAGTTTCCCAAACAAAACTTAAAGGAATTCATGAGCACTAAATCAGCCTTACAAGAAATGTTAAAGGGGACTCTCTGAGTGGAAAGGAAAGACCTTAGGTAGGAGTAAGAAAAGTAGGAAGCACAAAAGCAGTCAAATTAAGTATATCTATAAAAATCAGTCAAGGGATTCACAGAATAAAAAGATATAAAGTATGACACCATATACCTAAAATGTGGGGGAAGAGTAAGAATAGGTTCAAACTTAAGTGACCAACAACTTAATATAGACTAGTATATGCATAAGCTGTTATATACAAACCTAATGGTAATCACAAATCAAAAATCAGTAATAGATATGCAAAAAATAAAGAGAAAGGAAACCAAGTATATCACTAAAGAAAGCCAGCTAACAGTAAGAGAGGAGAGCAAGAGAAGGAACACAGAAGAACTACAAAAACAACTATAGAAAAGTAACAGTATGGCAATAAGTACACACCTATCAAGAGTTACTTTGAACGTAAATGAACTAAACACTCCAATCAAAAGACATAGGGTGATGGAAAAGATAAAAATGCAAGGCCCATTTATATGCTGCCTACAAGAGACTCATTTCAAACCTAAAGACACATGCAGATTGAAAGCAAAGGGATGGAAAAGCATTTATCATGCAAATGGAGGTGAAAAGAAAGCCTAGGTACCAATACTTATATTGAACAAAATAGACTTTAAAACAAAGACTTTAACAAGAGACAGAGAAGGACACTATATAACCACAAAGGGAATTCAACAAGAAGATATAACAATTGTAAATATTTATGCACCCATTATGGAGCACCCAAATACATAAAGCAATTAATAACAAACATAAAGGAAGTAATCGATAATAATGCAATAATAGCAGGGGACTTTAAAATCATCCAAACAGAAAATCATCAAGGAAATAGTGCCTTTAAATGACACACTGGGCCAGTTGGCTTTAACATATATATTCAGAACATTCCATCCTGAAACAGCAGAATACACGTTCCTTTCAAGGACACATGGAACATTCTCCAGAATAGATCATATATTAGGCCACAAACAAGTGTCAACAAATTCAAAAAGAATGAAGTCATACTGTGCATCTTTTTTATTTTTTTTTATTTTTTATTTTTTAAAGATTTTATTTATTTATTTGACAGAGATAGAGACAGCCAGCGAGAGAGGGAATGTGCATCTTTTTTAAACACAATGCTATGAAACTGGAAATCAGCCACAAGAAAAAATCTGGTAAAGAACACAAGGAAATCTGGAAATACATGGAGGTTAAATAGCATACTACTAAACACTGAAAAGGTCAACCAAAAAATCAAAGAGAAAATAAAAAAATGCATGGAGACAAATGCAAATGAAAATACAATGGTCCAAAATCTTTGGTATGTAGCAAAAGCTGTTCTAAGAAGGAAGTTTATAGCAAAATGGGCCTACCTCAAGAAGCAAGAAAAAATATCAAATAAACAACCTAACTTTATACTTAAAGGAGTTAGAAAAAAAACAAACAAAACCCCAAACTAGAATAGACAGAAGGAAATAATAAAGATTAGAGCAGAGATAAATGAAATAGAAACTAAAAAAAAAAAAAAAAGAAAGAAAGAATAAAAAAAGAACAGATCAATGAAACCAGGAGCTGGTTCTTTGAAAAGATCAATAAAATTGATAAACCCTTAGCTAGACTCACCAAGAAAAAAAAAAGAGAGAGAGAGAGCTCAAATAAACAAAATCAGAAATGAAAGAGGAGAAATAAAAACCAACATACAGAATTACCAAGGATTATAAGAGAATGTTATAAAAAATTATATGCCAAGAAATCAGACAACCTAGAAGAAATGGATAAGTTCCTGGAAACATATAACCTCCCAAAACTGAACCAGGAAGAAATAGAAAATTTGAACAGACTGATTACCAGTAATGAAATTACATCAGTAATCAAAAAACTTCCAACAAACAAAAGACCAGGACCAGATGGCTTCACCAGCAAATTCTACCAACATTTAAAGAAGAGTTAATACTTAAGCTTCTCAAACTATTTCAAAAATTAGAAGAGTAAGGAAAGCTTCCAAATTTATTCTATGCATTCCCTGATACCAAAACCAAATAAAAACACTACAAAAAAAGAGAAATACACGTCAATATCTCTGATGAACATAAATGCAAACAAGAATCATCAAAAAAATATTAGCAAACTGAATCCAACAATACATCAAAAAAATTGTTCACCATGATCAAGTGGGATTTATTCCTGGGATGCAAAGTTGGTTCAGTATTCATAAATCAATCAGTGTGGTACATCATATCAACAAGAGAAAGGATAAAAACAATATGATCATCTCAATAGATACAGAAAAAGTATCTATTGGTTGACAAAGTACAACCTTCATTCATGATAAAAGTCCTCAACAAAGTAGGTTGAGAGAACATACCTCAACATTGTAAAGGTCATATATGAAAAACCTATAGCTAACATCACACTCAATAGTGAAAAAGTAAGAGTTTTCCTCCTAAGGTCAGGAAAAAGACAAGGATGTCTACTCTCACCACTTTTATTCAACATAGTACTAGAAGTCCTAGTCACAGCAATCAGACAAGAAAAAGAAATAAAAGGCATTCAAATTGGTAAGGAAGAAGTCAAACTTTCACTATTGCAGATGACAATACTACATATAGAAAACGCTAAAGACTCCACCAAAAACTACTAGAACTGATAAATGAATTCAGTAAGGTCATAAGTTACAAAATCAATGTAATCCATTGCTTTTTCTATACACTAATAATGAAGTAGCAGAAAGAGAAATTAAGAAAACAATCCCATTTATAATTGCACCAAAAATAATAAAATACTTAGGAATAAACTAAGCAAAGAGGTGAAAGACCTATACTCTGAAAACTATAAAACACTGATGAAAGAAATTGAAGATGACACATACAAATGGAAAGATTTTCCATGCTCACGGATAGGAAGAACAAATATTGTTAAAATGTTTATACTGCCCAAAGCAATCTACAGATCTAATGCAATCTCTATGAAAAAATCAGCAGCATTTTTCACAGAACCAAAACAAATAATCCTAAAATTTGTATGGAGCCACGAAAGACTCCAAATAGCCAAAGCAATTTTGAAAAAGGAACAAACCTGGAGGTATCACAATCCCAGATTTCAGGATATATTACAAAGCTGTGGTAATCAAAACAGTATGGTACTGGCACAAAAACAGACACATAGGTCGATGGAACAGAATAGAGAGCCCGGAAATAAACCCATGATTATATGACCAATTAATCTTCAAAGACACAAGAATATGCAGTGGGAAAAAGACAGTTTCTTCAATAAGTGGTGTTGGGAACACTGGATAGATACACGCAAAAGAATGAAACTTTCTTTTTTCTTTCTTACACCATCCACAAAAATAAACTCAAAATGGATTAAAGACCTAAAGGTGAGACTTGAAACCATGAAAATCCTAGAAGAGAGCACAGGCAGAAATTTCTCTGATATTGGCTATAGTAACATTTTTCTAGATATGTGTCCTGAGGCAAGGGAAACAAAAGCAAAAATAAACTATTGGGACTACATCAAAATAAAAAGCTTCTGCGCAGCAGAGGAACAGTCAACAAAACTAAAAGAAAGCCTACTGAATGGGAGAAGATAACTGACATATCTGATATGGGTTAGTATCCAAATGACATCTTTGATAAAGGGTTAGTATCCAAAATATATAAGGAACTTACACAACTCAATATCAAGAAAACAAATAATCCAATTTAAAAATGGGCAGAAGACACAAACAGACATTTCTCCAAGGAAGACATGCAGATGGCCAACAGACACATGGAAAGAAGCTCAATATGACTCACCATCAGGGAAATGCAAATCAAAACCACAATGAGAGGTCACCTGACACCTGTCATAATGGCTAGAATCAAAAGAACAAGAAACAACAAATGTTGGTGAGGATGTGGAGAAAAAGGAATCCTCATGCACTGTTGATGGGGATGCAAACTGGTGCAGCCACTGTGGGAAACAATATGGAGGTTCCTCAAAAAATTAAAAATACAATTATCATATGATCCAGTAATTCCACTGCTAGGCATTTACCCAAAGAATACAAAAACACTAATTCAAAAAGATATAGATGTATCTCTATGTTTACTGCAACACTATTTACAATAGCCAAAATATGGAAGCAGACAAAGTGTCCATCTATAGACCAATGGATAAAGAAGAGGTGAGATATATATATGGTGAAATATTACTGAGCCATATAAAAGAATGAAATCTTGTCATTTGCAACAACATGGATGGAGTGAGAGTATAATGGTAAGTGAAATAAATTGGTCAGAGAAAGACAAATACCATATGATTTCACGATTTCACTCATATACGGAATTTAAGAAACAAAACAAATGGACAAAGAAAAAAAAGGAGACAAACCAAAAAAGACTCTTAATTCTAGTGAACAAACTGATGGTTACTGGAGGGGAGGTGGGTGAGGAGATGAGTAAAATAGGTGATGGGGATTAAGAGTACTTTTATTATGATGAGCACTGAGTAATGTATAGAATTGTTGAATCCGTATATTGCACATCTGAAACTAATGTAACACTATATGTTAACTATACTGGAACTAAAATATAAAATTAAAAAATGCAACAGAAGCAGTGAAGAGCAGATAATCTCTTGATCTCACAGTTTCATCAGAAATGCTTGAGAATTCATTCACAAGAAAAAAAGATGAAAGAAATGACCAAGATTAGTAAAATAGTAAGGGACATAAAGATTGCTAGCAATTTATGCATAACATTAACTCTGAAAAGGCGAGCAGAGCAGTGAGTAGGCAATTAAAAAAATTTTGATCAAGAAAATATTTCTGAACTTTAGCTTTGACTTAAGATTGGAAGCTCTCAGCAATGATAGGTAAATACAATACAAACCTCTAAATACATCTATTTTTTTCTGTGTGTTTTTTTGCATAAATAAAGAAAAATCTTAAATGTATGCAGGCAGAAAACAAATTATCTAAAATGGAAAAAAATCAGATGGCATCAATTTCTTTGCAAAACTACATACCAGGAGACCACACAACAATGTCTGAAGAATTTAGAAGAAAATGATTCTGGTGTAATAACTATATAATTAGCCAAACCATTTTTTAAGGTGCTAAAATATTCATTTTTTTTTCATTTTTAGTTACCCAAGTGATTTTTTTCAAGTGATAATATTTTTATTCTGTAAGTGGATGCCTTAAAAATTCCCCATTCCTGAATCTTATAATGCAGTATAGGTAATAATTTGTATTTAGTTTGAAGAAACTTAAATTTCCGATAAGCAAAAACAAAAATTTAAATGATCCATAGCTCTACCTCCAAGATAATAAAAAAATTGAGCATTAAACTTTACTGTGTATATTTCCTGTAAATGCTGTAATCTAACCTATAAATGCATGTACACATTTTACAAAAATCACAGAAATGGTACTACACTATATATATTACTTTGAAACCCATTTTATTTACTGATCAGAATATCATGAATATATTTTCATGTTAATTAACATTGGTACAATATTATTTTTAATGGCTGCATAGTTTTTCTTTGTGTGGATGATCTATTAATGATTTATTATTCAGTCCTCTATGATTGGGCATTTGTTTCTAATTTTACAGACTTATAAGTCATGCTGATATCAATATCTTGCATATACATTCTTGCCCTCCTGACTTTCTAAGAGTATCTAATTGCTGATCCAAATCAAGTGTGTATTTAATTTTTTAAAGTTTTAATTTTAATTCTAGTTAGTTAACCTACAGTGTTATATTAGTTTCAGGTGTACAATATGGTTATTCCACAATCCCATACATCATCCCCTGCTCATCACAATAAGTGTACTCCTTGATTCCCATCATCTGTTTAACCCATCCCCTACTCCTGCCCCTCTAACTAACTTTCAGTTTGTTCTCTATAGTTAAGAATCTGTTTCTTGGTTTCTCTCTCTCTCTCTCTCTTTCTCTCTCAATCTCCCTCTCTCTTTTTCCCTTTGCTCCCAAGTGTCCATCGATTGATGAATGGATAAAGAAGATGTGGTATATATAAGTATATATACAATGAATGTTATTCAGCCATAAAAAAGAATGAAATCTTGCCATTTGCAACAATAGGGATGGAGTTAGTATAATGCAAAGTGAAATAAGTCAGAGACTGACAAATACCATATGATTTCACTCATATGTGGAATTGAAGAAACAATCAAATGTATATTTAAAAATCTTGATTAATATTATCAAACTATCTTCCTGAAGACAGTGTCCATCTTCCCCATAACCTTGTTAATAGTTAGCATTTTCATTAAGTTTAACCTGGGCCAATCAAATAAAGAGAAAATCGTATCCCTTAGTGGAATACAGTTTTTCATATTCTTTTATGTACTGTTAGTTTTTTTTTTATTAAAAAAACCCCTTACTGTTATTATTTAGAGCTTCTCTATGTTAATTATATTGATGGTTTATCTCATACATTGTATTTTCATGGAGTTTCTTTGATATACAGAATTTAAGAAATATATCTATATCTTTATATCTGTATTCAAACCGGCAATTTCTTTCATTTTGGATTTGCCTTTGGTTTTAGGAAAGTCTATTCTCCAACCCAAATAACATGGAATTTATATTGGTCTTAAGTTGTGAGAAAGGAATATAGCTTTTTGATTAGCCTAGAGTTTCCCCAGAATATGTTTTATGGACAATAGTTCTGTGGGATGTTAATGGGATTAATCAAAAGAAGGATTTTATGATCAAATAAGCTTGGGAAACATAAGGTTTAAGCAAAACTGTCAGGTTTCTTTACTGCAATACTTAGTCAGGGGGAGCGTATTCATTGCGGTATAATTTGGAGTGCTAAACAGTGGGAACAGTTTAAATATACATCAAAATCATACCAGATAAATAAATGATGTTTTTCCATAAGGGGGAATACTATGCAGCTGTAAAAAATGAGAATGCTTGATCCATATTGTGAGAAAGGACATCTGAGATAAATTGTTAATGGAAAAAGCAAGAATAGGATGCATCATCTATTTTGTGTAATAAAGAAAACAGTAAGATCATATACACAGACTTTTTAAGATAAGCATAAAGAAACCTTAGAAAGCTCACAAGAAAGTAAGAACAGTGGCTAGAGGGAGAAATCATTTCCTGATTACCCTTTTACACTAACTGTTGTTTTAAACCACATGAATATATTTCTTACAAAAATAAATTTAAAACATTTTTGAATGGAAAGCCTCTCAGAGGCTTCAGTATGCTAATATACATTGTGACTTTCCAAGTTGCAGGCAGTGGTGGTGTATGCAGTTGCCTATAAAATCATTTGAGTTAGAGAATTCTACAAAATTTTGGTTGATCAGGTTTCCCTCCAAATTTATGGAATAATCCTTACAGATTTCACATGCCATCTTAGCATATACCAAATACAACATTTTATAGTCCTGGATTTCTGTGTGTGTGTGTACGGGTGTGATTTCTGTTCCATTTCTTTATTGATTAATTCTATCCCCAGAAACGATATTTTCATATCTGGAAGAGCAAGTCACTTCTTATCATTGTTTTTCATTATTTTGCTGATATCAAAATTAATTCTTCTTGTTCAATCTTTTCTTGAACTATTTTTATCCATTTATTCTTTTTGAATGACTTGCTTTATCACTTACCTAAACATACTTGTGGGAAGTTGGTGGAGAACTGATAGCTTTAGGGAATTATATAAAGATAGAAGGGTGTTTCCACCTTTTGACTACTGTGAATCATGCTGTTATGAATACTGGTATACGAATACGAAAAAAGAGATAGAAAGGAGACTGTTTCTTATATGCCCTTAGATACTGCCCAGTGTTTGAATCAGGAGAAATGTATTTCTCAAATATTCTCTTATGCCATCCAGTAAAGTCTAAAATAGCATAATGTTTTAATTTTCTTCATGTAACTCCTATTTCTTAAATATTCAAAGTGTTTTAATTTTGTTTCTGCTGTAAAGGAGACCTGTTATACATTTATTTTCTCAAGGATTATTGCTGATAAAACCTACTTTTTTCTTTAATAGATATTATATTTTAACAAATTTATTTTGACATTTATTGAAACAAAGATATGTTTTCCTTTGACCAATTAAGTAAATGAAATATAACAGATTTCCTGATAACTTACTAACCTTATTTGCTGGAAAACGTCATGCTCAAAAACAAACCATTGTTATTTTAATATCATTTTGATTTTTTTGATGACTTTTAATTAGGATGTTTGCATATATGTTTGTAAATGGAATTGGCCTGAAGGTTTGTTTTTGGAATTCTCTTTGTTAGTTTTTTACAATTATGTTGTGCCAAGTGTGTATAATAACTTAGCAAGTACTCCATATGGTTTTGAACTCTTGAAGAGCTTATAGGGTATTCGAAAGAATTCTCTGCACAAATTTTGGTCCCAGTGCCTTTTATAAATGTAGTTCTTGAACAGTATTTCTATTCCTTTCCCCTCAAGCTGCATCAATTTGATATTTACAGTTTTGTAGGAAATCATCCATTTTTATCTTACTGTCAATTACGCTGTCTAGCCTGGGGGAGCCTTGTGCCCAAAGAGGAGCTGCCTCTGGAAGCTGATCGTGGCAGCCCAAAGGAATCTCAAACCAGGGGGTCCTATCTTTCTCAGGCTTACACTTTCCCCTCCAAATTAGGGGCTGCTATTTTATGTCTTGTCCATGATAGTCCTTGGTGGTGGCTGCATCTTCTTTGGCTCTATCTGCACAGTATCTACCAGAAATGGAGTGAAATTTCTGGCATTTGTATGGCAACCTTCCTAGTTTCTATATTAATGTAGGCTTTTTTTTTTTTTTTAAATTTCCTCCTCCTCCTTCTTTACTCTGCTCACTCTAATTTCTTCCTGGGAGTCAAGGTTAAGGGATTGTTTTTATGCAACCATCTTCCCCTGAAGTGTCCATGTACTTTTCATTCTTGGCTTAACTGCTTTTCATCAACAGCCGAGACAATACCAGGGGCCCTGGGCTGTATCTGTAAATGTAGCAGGTGTCAGGGGAGGAGATTAATCATAACATCTAGCATAAACAATCAGTCCTGGAAACACAAATATGCTGACACCCCTTTGGCCAAGGCCTGGAGCAGCTTGGCAAAGGATCCACATTTCTTTTCTTTCGTTTATTTGTGAAATAATCAAGAAGGTGGAAAATTTGAGAAGTAATGCTCCAGGTACATTTTCTGATATTTCCCCTTTCCCCTCTCATACTCTGTCAATTAGTTGATTTTCAATTTTCATTATTATTAATGAAAGAAAAGATATGTATAAATATAAAAATTTCAGCTAGTTTCTGATGCTGGGCTGTAACATATAAAAGACAAAATGCTGCAAAAAAGTAACAACACATATTTTTATAGTCTTTGTTACAACTGGTAATTATAGAGAATTATATTACAGTTAATATATACACATTCATGTTCATGTCCACAAATTTCCAGGTAATTAAAGTCACGAATGATGCTGTTTTCTGGCATAGCATCCTTTCCCAGTACTATTGGTAATATTTGGAATTCAAAATAGGCATGTCATTTCTACAGTTCTACTGCAAAGTTAGGGACACAGAAGTTTAATTAATAGAAAATGATAGATGACCAATATTAATAAATGATTCAGGAAAACTGAAATCCCCCCACTATCTAAATCTCATTCATTTGGGTGTCTTTCTCATTTTTCATCCTCATTACAGACTTTTTCTTGGTCTTGGTGGTGGGCCCTCTGATGAAGAAATGTTGGCTCATTCATCTTACTTGTCCTCAGGGGCATTGTCCTGGAACCTTCTGGGACCACTGCAACCTGACAGCCTGTACAGCACCCTCCAGAGTGGGCTTGGCTCTGAATAACTTTGGAAGCTATGGCACATTCCTCCTCATTTTAGTAGAACAGGGAGGTCGATGTATTTTTCAAAGCCAAATGTTTCCTTTTTACACTGATTTTTTACAATCCACTCCCTTTCATAGGACTTCCTGGGCAGTGTCACAGTTCACCAGAACAGCCACAGCCAAGGCACCAGCTTGCAAATTGTGGCAGCACTCAATTACAGATGATGATATTACTGCATTAATAACGAGCCCACATCTTCACTTTCATGAATGTTACAACATTAGGATATTTTCTATAACTACTGTAAACATAAGAGGGGATGGCAGAGGGCACTGAAGCAGTCCCCACAGGGATCTAGGGATGTAGCCAGAAGTAGCTTGTTTTAAAGCTTGGTGTTTTATCTTAGGTCAGCTGAAAGAACACACTGGAGTAATCAATTTTCAAAGAGCAGATTAGTTAACAAAATTATCATTAATTTTTTTTAAAACGTCTATTTATTTGTTTGAGAAAGAGAGTGTAGTAGCAGAGGGAGAGGGAAAGAATCTCAAGCAGACTTCCCGCTGAGCTTGGAGACTGACATGGGACTGGATCTCACGATCCTGGGACCATGACCTGAGATGAAATCGAGAGTCAGATACTCAACTGACCGAGCCACCCAAGTGCCCCCAAAATTATTATTTATGCACACATATAAACATATGTGTATATGTATATATTCATAGCAGGTTGTAGAAACATGCTTAATGACATAGGAAATCATTTATGATACAGTAAATGAAACAAGCAGAAAATAAGATGTATATAAAAATTACTCCTATTATGAAAAGATATTCAACCCTACTTTAAAAAGAGAAATGCAAATTTTAACTATAATGGGCAAAAATCTAAAAGCCTGACAATATAGTACTCTGTTGGGAAGGCTATAGAGAAACAGGGACTCTCATTCACTGCTGGTGATATTGTAAATTAGTACCATCCCATATGGAGGGCAAATATCAAAATTAATATATTATATATCTTTGACTCAGCAATTCCATTTTTGGAATTTTTTTGCTATAGATAGTCTTGCATGATATATGTGAATAGGTTATCCATGGCCGCAATCTGTAATAGCAAAAGGCTGGAGATAAACCAAAGTCCACCAAAAGTAATTGGTTAAATAACATTGTACATTTGTAGCCCAGAGTACTGTGTAGCTGAGAAAAAGAATAGAGAAGCTCTTCATGAACTGATATGGAAATATCTCTAAGATATATTAAATTTTAAAAATAGGATACAGGATGATATGCATAAAAACCTACACTTTGTGTTACAGAGAGGGAAACCATCTATATTTGTGTTGACCTGTATGTATGTAAGATACTTCAAAAGAAACTAAGAATAGCATTTGTTTAGAGAGGGAGTAAGAGCTAAAAGAATATTCATTGAAATGTTAGAGCCTTTTATGAATGATAGGCAAACAGGCGATTAAAGAAATCATAGAAATTTTCAGTATACTTCATAATTGACTCATATTTAAAAATGCAAAATAAAGTTTTAAATGACTTTCCAGGAAATTGGCCAAGTCTACCTGTAGCATTTTATAGCCCTGAGGTACTTATGAATATAGCAGCAAGGGGTGGGGGCTGTGGAGACTGTCTGGGCCTTATGCTCTACTCAATGTTTGCCACTCCTTCCAGGGACAGCATTTGTCCCATACACTCTTAGACCAGCTGGGAAAATTCCAGGTGGGCTGAAGTAGAGGAGTCAGCAAGGCAAAATGCATGAGGTCAAGTAAGCATGGGAAGGCAGTGGGGTCCATCCACACTTTGGCTTATTTAAAGGTAAAAACTTATGAATAATATCATTCTAGGCAAAGCTCCACACCTCAAAAGGTAATTTCTTATGAAGGAACTTTTGGGGTTATCCCAATGACAGCAGTTTCCTGAGAGCTTGTAAAAGCAAAATCCTTTGAATAGCATTTAATTTACAGTTACAAAATATGAAGCATACATTCCAGAAAAAGTGGATGAACAAAATTATCTGGTATTATGAATGATTTTTAAGCACTCATGCTACTACTACAGAGCTCAAGAAATATAATAGTGCCAGCCCCTCAGAGGCACCTCTAAGTCTCTGCTGGATCACTCCCCTTTCCCTCCCATTAAGAGAATCCTGTCTTCACTTTCATGGTGACTACTACTGTGCTTGCATTGATAGTTTTACCACCTACTGATGTGCTCTTACAGATGTACTTTCATTTTGTTTTAAAACTTTGTAAAAGCCATCCACATGGCATGGAGCTACATTTTGTCATTGTAATAATTACATCATGTTCTGTTACATGCTTCTGGCATAGTTTTTTACCCATCCAACTAATGATGGGCCTTTGGAATATCTCCAGTTTGGGGCATTAAGAACAAGGCTGATCTGAACCATATGCTAGCTGCATTTGGGTGCACACATGCATGCATTTTTCTAGGGCAATTACCCCCGAGTGAAACTGTGGGGTTATAGTGTATGGATAGCTTCTGCTTTTCTGGATACTACAAAATGTTTTCCAATATGGTTTTATCAATGTATACTTCTAGCAGTCTACAAATGTTCTCATTGTTTCCTAATTTCACCAAAAGTTCTAAATGCTTAGTTCAGTCAGACTTCTTTTTTTTTTTTTTTAAAGATTTTATTTATTTATTCGACAGAGATAGAGACAGCCAGCGAGAGAGGCAACACAAGCAGGGGGAGTGGGAGAGGAAGAAGCAGGCTCATAGCGGAGGAGCCTGATGTGGGGCTCGATCCCACAAAGCTGGGATCACGCCCTGAGCTGAAGGCAGACGCTCAACCGCTGTGCCACCCAGGCGCCCCCAGTCAGACTTCTTAACATTTGCTACTCTAATGGGTGTGCAGTAAGATGTCACGATGGTTTTAATTTGTATTTCACTGGTGACAAATGAAGTTGTGTGCCTCCTCACATATTAATTGGTCATTTGGACATTTCCTTTTTTGTGAAGTGCATGTTCAAAACTTTTGCCTGTTCTTTTATTGGATTGCCTTTCTTTAATAGTGCTTAATTTAATCCATGTATTAATAAAGAGTCTGAATGATGAATGATCAGGGCTGGAGGTTCACCATGCAGCCAGAAGCAAATGCAGCAATCTAAGATTTTTCACAAAACTTTTTTATGTAATTAGCTGGCGCAAATTATTCATCAGGCAAATTGGGCCTAACCGTCTGCCTACCACAGTGTCTGCTGCCAGTCATCCACCTGTGCATCCAGATCAATGAATGAGGCCGACAGCAGTAGTGAACACTCACCAAACTCTTCCCGGGTGCCTGGCACTGGGCTAAGCATGTGCCTTATTTACTTCTCTCAATACCTCTACGTGGAATGTTCCATTCAGCTTAGAGGCTTAAATAACTTGACCATGATGACTCAACTAGAGAGTGATGTGGCTGGGAGTTGATTCCCTCATTTAACTCCAGAGCCTGTGTTCTTAACTTAATTACTATACCGCCTTAAACAAAGTTTCCTTCTGGTTTCAAATTTGGAATTATTGTGTGCTGTGGAAATGGCAATCAGTTCTGGCAGAAGACAATATGATGAAGTACTTAGGTTAGAGCTAGTAAAACTTAAATTCTCTAAAAGTATATCATAATGCATTATGAAGGATATTGGCATAAAGGAAATAGGCTTACATAAAGCTTACTATGCACTTGACTTATGTTTACTTCACAGGATGTATGTGGATGACAAATATGGGTTCTTTCCCCTCACTACTGTATCCATAAACATTTTACACATCCTAAGTAGATAAAATCAGATGCTCTTCTCCAGACTCATTTTTTAAGGTTAAAATCATGAAACAAACATATGGTACTGTCTCCTCTGATTGACTTATTTCGCTTAGCATTATACTCTTTAGCTCCACTCATATTGTGGCAAATGGCAAGATTTCCTTCTTTTTTATGGCCAAATAATATTCCAGTGTGTGTGTGTGTGTGTCTGTGTGTCTGTGTGTCTGTGTATGTGTGTGTATCTCATATCTTCTTTAGCCATTCATCCTCACTCATATGTGGAATTTAAGAAACAAAACAAATGAGCAAAGGGAAAAAAGAGAGAGACAAACAAAGAAACAGACTCTTAACTATAGTGAACAAACTCATAGTTACCAAGGGGAGGAGGATGGGGAGATGGGTGAAACAGGTGAGCACTTAGCATGGTGAGCACTGAGTAATGTATAGAATTGTTGAATCACTCACCACATTGTACACCTGAAACTAATAGTGTTTATTGGAATTAAATTAAAAACTTAATAAAAATAATTAAATTTTAAAAATAAACAAATAAAAGAAAGAAGTTTAAAAAATCATGAAATAAACAATGCTGGCAAACCTAAACATGCACCCAGTACAGCTACCCTAAATTCTCTCAAGGAAGTAAGACAATCCAGCACACGCTGTATGGAGTCTCAAAGGGCTTTCTTACTCATTAATAAGCATAAGACAGCAAAACATTCAAGAGTAAAACTTTAGAAACTACTATGTCTTGGGCAAGACTTCAGAGATCTGTGGAAATACCTTTGTTTTCATGTTAAACTTTGAATTTGTTGGAAGATAAACAAACTGTATTTTGAAACAAAACTATAAGAAGGTAACCAGACTTGGAAAAGATCATGAGAACCAAGAGCTAAGCTACAGTCCATGCAGACAAAGGCAGTTTCTAAGCAGTTTATAGAACAGACTTTAAATCAGAGGGCTTTCATTTTTCCCTTTTGAGGGAACCTTCTGGCTCGAACATGTTCACGGGCCCTGTACAGATTGCAAAGCTATGTTCTTTCTCCCGCTGAGACCCCACTCAGGCTTGTAGTTTCATTTGGAAGAATAATTTTCAATGTCTCCTTCTAGGCTGAGCATTAATTCCCCCACTGCTTGATCGATTAAATCCTACTGCCTGTGTCTGGAAGGCAAAGTGTGGGCTTTATGTATTGCTTTCTGGCAAGCCCCATTTCCACGCTCCATGGAACAGGTGTAGCAGTGTAACTCTCTGCAGCAGGCTTTCAGACCCTCAGATCTTGGGGACCAACAGGTAGTGCCTCGTGTTACCATCTATTGAGTTTCCTTTTTTTATTTTAATGTTTTTTTATTATATTATGTTAGTCACCATACAGTACATCCCTGGTTTCTGATGTAAAGTTCGATGATTCCTTAGTTGTGTATAACACCCAGTGCACCATGCAATACATGCCCTCCTTACTACCCATCACCAGTCTATCCCATTCCCCCATCCCCCTCCCCTCTGAAGCCCTCAGTTTGTTTCTCAGAGTCCATAGTCTCTCATGCTTCATTCCCCCTTCTGATTACCCCCCTTTCTTTATCCCTTTCTTCCCCTACCGATCTTCCTAGTTCTTAATGTTCCATAGATGAGAGAAATCATATGACAATTGTCTTTCTCTGCTTGACTTATTTCACTTAGCATTATCTCCTCCAGTGCCATCCATGTTGCAGTTGAGTTTAAAGGCCAGTAATGATTCTACTGCTATCTGATGAATTTGGTTCGATAACAGTATCTTACCTTTCGTATGGCATTTAATCGCTTACCAGGTGAAGATACATTATCTCGTTTGTGCTTCACAGCAGTTGTTTATGGGAAGCAGGGCTTTATCACTTTCCATTTAACAATGAGGGGGGACTGTGATCCTTGCCTAGAGTCACATAACTAGTAATTGCAATCTTGTTATTAAAACATAGATCATCTGATTATTAACACCAGTGTTCTTTTATGCTTCACATAATAAACCCGAGATTAGAGAACTACAGAGAGCTTTCGAAGGGACCCACATTATCAATGCGCTCTGAGTCCAGAAAACTGACAGTAATATAAATGTCACATTGTCACTTACCTGAGCAGAACAAAACAGAATAAGCTATTTCAGTGTCGCCTCTAGGAGAAGTCTTAGAGAAAATTGCCAAGATTTCTTTGAAAACCCTAAAATGTGATCAGTCAAGCCCCCAAAGATAAGCAGGCCTGCCTTGTAGGGAAACTTGTAATTCATAAGGTCTTACTGTACTGGCCTTGCCTTCCCAAACATTTTTTTTTAAAGATTTTATTTATTTATTTATTTATTTGACAGAGATAGAGACAGCCAGCGAGAGATGGAACACAAGCAGGGGGAGTGGGAGAGGAAGAAGCAGGCCCATAGCATAGGAGCCTGATGTGGGGCTCGATCCCATAACGCCGGGATCACGCCCTGAGCCGAAGGCAGACGCTTGACCGCTGTGCCACCCAGGCGCCCCATCCTTCCCAAACATTTTGAATGTGTATCTTATTTCTCCACCTAGCAAACCCTAGAAGATAGGTGCTGTCTTGGTTTTCCCCAGGGGCACATCCTGAGATAAAGATTCAAGTGCAAGTGGAAGGAGGATTTGTTTATTTTAAAATAAACAAATTATTTTTTTGTTAGAAGGAGAAAGAAACACCAGTAGGGAGTAGGGCAGTGGTACAGGGAAGGGTGTGTCATTGAGCCAGCTGCCGCTGGGGTGACTGGAACTTCACCCCAAGACAAAACCTTGGACACGGTGTAAAACACACACCTCAGAGACATCCCACCTGTGGGGTTAGGGAGCTGGGGTGTTCATATTCATTGCTGAGACTTCTGGGAGCAGGGGGTAATTCCTCCACCTTCTGGCATGCTGTGCAAGGGGGCAGAGCGGCATTCTGTAGGTGAGGAAAGAGCTCCCAGGCAAAGCGATGCAGACAGTGGTGGGGCAGAGTTGCTGGTAACCCTGAGGAGGATATGGAAGAACACCTGGATGGGAGGCTATAACAGCATCCAGGTCTTACATTTTTCTAATTTTCATTCGAAGTCCAGAGTAGTATTTGGGACATAAGAGTCCCTTGATAATGATGTACACATCAAGCTAACATCAGAGTGGTTATGAGAAATGCTTACAGGCAGACATGAAATCCTAACCAACAAAAGAGCATGGAAAGAAAGAAGAAACAAGAAAAGACAAAGGAGGCACCACAGGGGAGTCACTCCTACTCACACTTTCTCATAAATCTTGTCAGGATGCTCCGGCCATTCAATCATGCACACCACTCTGTTGGGCATGATCTCTGTGGTTGAGTAGTAGCCCTGGGGGAAGGCCAGTAGGAGAGCCAGGACCCAGATGACACAAATGACCACCTTGGTGGCCGTGGCTGACAGCCGGGGCTGGAGGGGATGGATGATGGCCATGTACCTGGAACAAAGAAAGGACGAATTTCTGATTTGGTCACCAAAATTTGCATCAGCGATTAACATTGCGCCTACACAAAAATTCCAGGGAAACCTTTGACTTCTGATGATTTTAATGACTATTTTCTTATCCCTTTTGTATATTCTAACCTTAAATTTTATGACTCTTAGGACATAAAACCCTAAAATCCATAAGAAAAGACAACAGGTTTTTAAATATTTAGAACACATCTAGCAACATTCCAGGAGGGACGTTTTCATTGTTAGAATGCTCATGCTGGGGACATGATACCAAGTATAGATCAGAGGCATACAGTAGAATTAGAAGGACAAGAACAATGTTGTAAATTTATTCAATATAAAGACTATCTTTATCCTTTTTTGATTAAAGAATAACATTGATAGAAATAGTGGTTTTTTAAAGTTCTTATGTGGCAATTTAAAAGGCTAGCAATCTTGTATCAGTCTCTACAATTTGAGGGGCAATGAATGTGTGTATGAGAAACGAGTGGCCTAATAGAAAACATCAGCTCCCGGCGAAATCTTCTCCATTCTTTGAACATCTAGAAGTCAGTGTGGCTAACAAGGCACGCCTCACAGGGAGAAAGACAGGCTCCACCTGCTGAGACACACACACTTGGGTATATTCCAGTCCAGGGTGGATGAAACCTTATTCACAGGAAGGGGAAAGCAACGTGAATGATGACTCAGGACTTGGAGCCACTCCCCCACATCCTCTCGCCTGGGATGGAGCCCCGAATGAGTGTGTCCACGTTTGAATTTGTGCCATCTCTGAAATGTAGCAGAGATCTTAGGAATAATAAATATTCCAATCAGCATTTCATATCAATTATAATCACATCAATTCTGCATCCTCCATTTTAAAAGGCATCTTGCTCTGTGTATTTTTTCTTGCCAAGTTTATGGATCCATCCCTTAAAATATGCATTCTTTGTCAGAGTAGAAATTATGTCTCATACTGGGGTTCAAATATTATCGGACAAAACCTCACAGTTGATTCTCTGATATGCAGGTATTTCTGGCTTCTATGGGACAGAATGGCCAATGGAGACTTCGGAAAAGAGCAGACAAATAGCAGCCCAGCTGTCAGCTGGCTGCACATAATTCCACATAATTCTTTTTCTATACCCTTTGGACTTCTAGGATCTGTAGGCCAGAACTGGGGCCACGGTTACAAGTAAAGCAATTTCATTCAGCATGTGCTCTACAAATTCGTACTGGGCACCTGCCTCACGCAGAACACAGCTTTTCCTTCTCGGCTCCAAGCTCCTAATTTCTCTGGGGAGAGTTGGGGCATAAATAAGCAACCACAAAACAGGACAGTAGGATGTGTGACCTCAAGCGGTAATCCGATAAATACCTTAGAGCCTTATGGAGGCGGCAGAGGTAATCAAGGCTTCATATGGCAGGGGGACTGCTGGAGGCACTTAAAGAGGTGCGCTTAGCTGGATTTGGGACAAGTCAGCTGGGCATCCAGCTTAAAGGGCAGGAATTGTACAGAGCCGTCCTCTCTTCCTCGTGTTATGATTAGATCTGACTCCCTGTCTGGGAAGCTTGATGGCTCAGTTTTCGTGAAGGCTTCTTTGAATGACCTTTTATAATTCTAAACTTTGAAACACCTTTCTCCACATTTTCTTGCTAGCGACCTAGGCTTTCTTCTCTGGTCTTTTCTAGTGATGCCACTGAAGGTGTTCAGTGTGTGGAGGTTGGATACTAGGGTACCTCAGGTCAGCCTTCACAGATATGATCAGAAGTGATAACCTCTAGGAAGAAACCCCTCAGAATCTTTTCCTTCTGCCTCTTTTGGAAAAACGGGCCGGTGGTCTAGAAGTCAGGAGACAGTGGAATTAGGAAGAGACTTGGAACAGATATTTTGGTGGGGGTGAGCAGTACGCCATAAATCTTCGGGCGAGTTTCCTTGGTTGAGTTGGTGGCCATAAAGCCTATCATTCAGCTGTCGTCTAGAGCACCAAAAGGGCAAAGACAACTCTCAAGTTGCCATGAATCAAGCACTGTGTGTCTTCTTTAGGTTACCCCAAGGAATTGTAGCTGCTTCCAAGGGGGGTCCGCTACACCATAGACCGGATGACCTTCCATCCTTGGGGGGCTCTCCTGAAAAGAACCCTGAGAAGTCTTGATTTCCCTCCTGGATCTGCCCCTTTCTTGCTGCCTGCAGCCAATGAAGCACTGGTTTCCTCTTCAGTCATGGAGTGGCAGTGGACAGGGAACCCAGAATCAGAGCCAACGGAGGCGAACTGTGCGGCCACTATTATCCTTTCCAATTTGGTGAAGGGCTGGACCTGGACGGTCATGGCCAGAATCTCGTTGAGTGCTTGCATTAATTATAGGCTGGCTTACTGGATCATTTCCCAGAGGGAAGAGCTTTCCCCTACAAAGCTGGACACCTAGCCAGGCAGATGCCTTTCCTTTCCAGCACCAGCCAGGCTTCTGCTCTCACTGTAGCTGTGTATTCTCAGGCTTCATAGGAGCGTGAGGAGACTGCACAGAGGAGAATGTGCTAATTACATTGCCCCCTTTTAATGTTATCTCAAACCAAGATTTTAATTTGCTTTTATTTATTTCTTTTTTAATTTGCTTTTAACTCAGGATAAGCATTCAATTTTAAATAAACGTAACTTAACACCCATGCCCATGCCCAAATTGGCGATACACCATTCAGAATCTAATGTGACTGGGGCTTAAGGGGAACTGCATCAGCATATTGGTGCTACAGCTCCAGACGGGTTGCAAAAAGCCATATTTTATCTTTACTGCAAAAATTACAATTTGGGAGCCCATTTCAGTTAACTCTGCCGTTTCTTGAGCGTATGAGCAATTTCGGTGACAGATGAAAGTGTTTCCCATATAAAGCCAGAGAGAATACAAAAGATTGGCCGTAAAAAATGTATGTATTTTCATTTGTTCAAAATAGAGCCATTTATAAATCTCTCTCTATGCCTTTCTTCCTTTTTACCTTTCTTCCTTCTTTCTTTGGTAATTCTCACTTCTGGAGCTTATGTGACATGCTTCTTTCTTATTCACCCCAAATTTAGTACCACTGGGATAACTTGTCCGTAGATGGATGCATATTTTCTTTCCTGCTGACCATTCCTAGCTTGGACGTACATTTATATATTTATTTGTCACCACTCTGAACAATTCTTGCTTATTCAGTTATGACTTATCATTGAGCAAGTGCTGCAAGCCTTAGGAAAATACATTCAATAAATATTTATTGACTGCATTGTGCTCAAGAGACCAGAAGGCAGTCAATGAAATGTCTTTCTGGTTTACGCATTAATCATCAGCCTGCCAGAGACAGGGTCCGGGGGCTGTGTGGGATGTGGATTATGTTCTCCACTTAAGATTGCTCAGTCCCACAGAGGGCCGGTGGCTCTGATTTGAATTGTATGTGGCCTTCCAGCTCAAACACCTGAGGTGCTATCTTCCTCTTGCATGATCATGCTTTATAAAAAGAACTCTCCATAGAGCCTCTGAAATCTGGCAAAATATAAGGCTGCACATTTTTTTTTAAAAGGCAGAGTGAAACAATCTTATTGTGAAAAAGAATTCCAATCTTCTGATAAGCCCCAGTATCCTCATAACGTCCTCTCATACCAGCCCTAAATCACCTGGCAGAGAGGACGTCTTTCCTCTGCCAAGAGATCTCACCTCCCAGGCCCTGCCTCCAGTTCCAGTCCCCACACTCCCTCATTCCCACTCACTTCCTCCCAGGATTGTTTCCGTCAAGGGACAGCTGAGAGCATGGCTGCTAAAGTCTAGTTCAAAGGCTGGCGAACTTTCTCTGTAAAGGGCCAGATGGTAAATATTCTAAGCTTTGTGACCCACACAGTTTCTGTCATAACTACTTAACACTGCCTTTGTAGTGTGAAAGCAGACAAGACAACTATTGCGCGTGACTGTGTGCCAATAAGACAATTTACAACACTCATGGGGGCCGGGCTTGGTCTGGGGCCACAGTTTGTTGATCGTTGGTCTAGTTGATAGGAAGTGAAAAGCGGGAGGAATTAGAATCATAGGAGAACATGGTGTACTCTTCAGAAACACTCTTTACCTTTGGCATTGGAGGACTCTGAGACTAAAGTTCATTGGGTGGGTAGATCTTATAGCCCATAAGGAGTTAGTAGAGTGGTCAGCTGCCATTTGTGACCCCAGAATCTAGCCCCTTGTCTGCGTACTGTGGTCACTAACCCATGACGTTTTTACTCCTTAATCTCCTTCTGGCTGGCTCCTACTTATTTTCATGGTTTAACCCATTTATCATGTCCTGTGACTGGGTTATTGGTGCCCTGCCTTTCCTGCTGTGAAAATCTCTAACCTTGTGGGGACCACATCTCAATTTATTTGCCTATCTACCTTGTCTTAATTCATCCTTGACAGATTCTTTGCAGATGGCATTTGCTGTGACTTATTCAAGCTGGTTTCCTTGGCTTCCCTCAGTGCCTAGGACATAGTAAAAACTCAATGAAAGCTTAATTGAATAAATGAATATGAAATTTCTTGGTACATAGCAGGGGCTCAATAAATGGTTGTTGAGTAAAAAGAAATGCAGTAGGAGAACTACATACTTATTATGCCTTCATTCTTCCCAGTCTGAACATACGTGAGACTATTATGTGGGAATAATTATTGCTCAGTGTTTTCTGTCATACAGACATCCAGGATCATCCTGTAGGAAGGACTTCACTGGACCTGGGTCTTCAGAATTTCCCATCTCTCGACATTAAACCCTTATGTAAATTCTCAATAAGTATTTGTTGACTAACTTCCACACTGACCACTATGTAGAGAATTCAGTCTTGCTACATGATATCACCCTCCAGCTCTTCCTCTGAACAAGAGGTTGCTCCATCCTTTCCCCTCTTACTCCCCACCCCACTCCATCTCAGAGAACACCTGTTGGGGCATCAGTTGGGGTTCTCTTCTAGGACATTTCTTTAATCATCGAAATCCTCATTTAGCCAGATCACTCAACCAATAACTCTGTCCACTCAACTAAGCTCAAGCGTCACACAACTATAACCAAAGAGGCCTTTGAGCAAGCCAACAGAGGTGACCTGAAGTTCACATACTACCAAAATATTTTTGTTAATGGCAAATCCCCTTGAGTCCTCACTGCTATGTTATGCACAATTCTAAGAAGCACAAGGTTTTGGCCTCTAAGCCCAACATAGATTCACAACACTGTTGGTGGACTATGTCAGCTGACAACAATGGCAGAGTCAATAAAACCATAAGAAATAGATGCAGAGGAGGAGTTAAGATGGCGGAGGAGTAGGGGACCCCTTTTTCAGCAGGTCCCCTAAGTCGAGCTGGATAGGTACCAGACCAGCCTAAATAACCACGGAATCAGCCTGAGATGCAGGATGATGCATCTGGATCTCTACAAATGAACATCTCCAGCGCTGAGTATTGAGGTACGAAGAGGGGAGCTGTAAACCGTGCACGGATATCGGAAGATAAACGGAAGGGGGAGGGAGCCGCCGCGTTTGGGCGCCGGGAAGCGGCAGCCACCTGCACGGGGGAGCGGGCGGACTCACAGAGGGCACCCGCGAGAGAGCGGACTGAGACCGGTGAGCCGTGAACGCGCGCGCCACCAGGCATCTCCCGGAACACCGGAATCCCGGTGTGCTCACGGGATCCAGACTGAGACCGGGAACTCCCGGAGCGCGCGCGGGGCGGCTGGCGGCTGGCGGGCCACCTGCACGGGGGGAGCGGGCGGACTCGCGGTCGGCACCCGCGAAACAGCAGACTGAGACCCTGAACCGGGTGCGCGCGCCACCAGGCTTCTCACGAAACTCTGGAATCGAGGTGTGCTCACCGGGCATAGACTGAGACCGGGAGACCCGGGAGCCTGCGGGGCGGCCGGTGGCTGGCGGCATTAGAAACACAAAGGACAGAGACGCGCCGGCCCTGGAAGTGAGGGCAGGGACGACGGGTGTGGGGCGCACATCCCGGGACGCTGCAGGGTTGAGCAGCACCAACAGTAATAGAGTTAAAGTGGCCAGAACATCAGTGGAGAACGGGCCGCAATCCCTCTGTTCTGCGACAATGCAGCCTCTGCTGCTCTGACCCTCAGAAGAGGCATAGCCGGCCGCCAGGGAAAGCCGCCAGAGAACAAAAGCCTGGAAATACCGGCTCAGAGAGTGCCCATCCCCATCCTCCCTCGCAGGGGACACGGAGACTCTAACCAAACAGGGTTGCCTGAGTATCGGCGTGGCAGGCCCCTCCCCCAGAACACAGAAGGCAGGCTGAAAAATCAAGAAGCCCACAACCCAGGCGCCTGGGTGGCGCAGTCAATGAGCTCCTGTCTCCGGCTTAGGGCGTGATCCCAGCGTTCCGGAAAGGAGTCCCTCATCGGGCTCCTCCGCTGGGAGCCTGCTTCTTCCTCTCTCACTCCCCTGCTTCTGTTTCATTCTTGCTGACTGTCTGTCTCCCTCTCTCAGATAAGTAAATAAATAAAATCTTTAAAGAAGAAGCCCACATCTCTAAGATCCCTATAAAACAAGGGGCACGGCCTGGGACCCAGTCAATAATTTTGGGCTCTGGAAACCCCGCAACCTCTCCTCATCAGAATGACAAGAAGGAGAAGCCCCCCCCAGCAAAGAAAAGACAGTGAGTCAGTGGCCTCTGCCACAGAAGTAACGGATATGGATGTAACCAAATTATCAGAAATGGAATTCAGAGTAACAATGGTCAAGATAATGAGTAGACTTGAGAAAAGTATTCAGGAAAATATTACTGAGAATATAGAATCCCTAAGGGCGGAAATGAGAGCGAATTTGACAGAAATTAAAAATTCTATGAGCCAAATGCAGGCAAAACTAGAGGCTCTGACGGCCAGTGTCACAGAAGCGGAGGAAAGGGTTAGTGAATTGGAGGATGGGTTAATAAAGGAAAAAATAAAAATAGAAGATGGTCTTAAAAAAATCCACGCCCACGAATGTTGGCTACGGGAAATTACTGACTCAACGAAACGATCCAATGTTAGAATCATCGGCATCCCCGAGGGGGTGGAGAAAAACAGAGGCCTAGAAGAGATATTTGAACAAATTGTAGCTGAAAACTTCCCTAATCTAGCAAGGGAAACAAAAATTCGTGTCCAAGAGGCAGAGAGGACCCCTCCCAAGCTCAACCATGACAGACCTACACCACGTCACGTCATAGTGCAATTCGCAAATATGAGATCCAAGGATACAGTATTGAAAGCGGCCAGGGCAAAGAAATTTCTCACGTACCAAGGCAAAGGCATCAGAATTACGTCAGACCTGTCTACACAGACCTGGAATGAGAGAAAGGGTTGGGGGAGCATTTTTAAAGCTCTTTCAGAGAAAAACATGCAGCCAAGGATCCTTTATCCAGCAAGGCTGTCATTCAGAATTGATGGAGAAATAAAGACATTTCAGAATCGCCAGTCACTAGCCAATTTCGTAACCACGAAACCAGCCCTACAGGAGGTATTACGGGGGGTTCTATAAAAGTAAAAAGGCCCCAAGAGTGATACAAAACAGAAAGTCACAGCCAATACACACAAAGACTTTACTGACAACATGGCAGAATTAAAAGCATATCTCTCAGTACTCAGCCTGAACATTAATGGTTTAAATTCTGGCTTCAAACGCCACAGGGTTGCAGATTGGATAAAAAGAAATGACCCATCCATTTGCTGTCTACAAGAGACTCATTTCGAACCCAAAGATGCATTCAGACTGAGAGTAAGGGGATGGAGTACCATCTTTCACGCAAATGGACCTCAAAAGAAAGCTGGGGTAGCAATTCTCATATCAGATAAATTGGATTTTAAACTACAGACTATAGTTAGAGATGCAGAAGGGCACTATATTATTCTTAAAGGAAGTATTCAACAAGTGGATATGACAATTATAAATATATATGCCCCCAACAGGGGAGCAGCAAGATACACAAGCCAACTCTTAACCAGAATAAAGAGACATATAGATAAAAATACATTAATAGTAGGGGACCTCAACACTCCACTCTCAGAAATAGACAGAACACCCTGGCAAAAACTAAGCAAAGAATCAAAGGCTTTGAATGCCATACTCGACGAGTTGGACCTCTTAGATATATATAGAACACTACACCCCAGAACCAAAGAATACTCATTCTATTCTAATGCCCATGGAACATTTTCAAGAATAGACCATGTTCTGGGACACAAAACAGGTCTCAGCCGATACCAAAAGATTGAAATTATCCCCTGCATATTCTCAGACCACAACGCTCTGAAATTGGAACTCAACCACAAGGAAAAATTTGGAAGAAACTCAAACACTTGGAGACTAAGAACCATCCTGCTCAGGAATGACTCGATAAACCAGGAAATCAAAAATCAAATTAAACAATTTATGGAGACCAATGAGAATGAAAATACAACAGTCCAAAACCTATGGGATACTGCAAAGGCAGTCCTAAGGGGGAAATACATAGCCATCCAAGCCTCACTCACAAGAATAGAAAAATCTAAAATGCAGTTTTTATATTCTCACCTCAAGAAGCTGGAACAGCAACAGAGGGACAGGCCTAATCCACGCACAAGGAAGCAGTTGACCAAAATTAAAGCTGAAATCAATCAAGCAGAAACCAGAAGTACAGTAGAGCAGATCAACAGGACTAGAAGCTGGTTCTTGGAGAGAATCAATAAAATTGACAGACCACTGGCAAGACTTATCCAAAAGAAAAGAGAAAGGACCCAGATTATTAAAATTATGAATGAAAAAGGAGAGGTCATGACGAACACCATTGAAATTGGAAGGATTATTAGAAATTTTTATCAACAGCTATATGCCAATAAACTAAGCAATCTGGAAGAGATGGAATCCTTCCTGGAAACCTATAAACTACCAAGATTGAAACAGGAAGAAATTGATTTCTTAAACAGGCCAATTAATTATGAAGAAATTGAGTCAGTGATAAACAACCTTCCAAATAACAAAACTCCAGGCCCGGACGGTTTTCCTGGGGAATTCTACCAAACATTCAAAGAAGAAATAATACCTATTCTCCTAAAGCTATTTCAAAAAATAGAAACAGAAGGAAAGCTACCAAACTCATTCTATGAGGCCAATATTACCTTGATCCCCAAACCAGGCAAAGACCCCCTCAAAAAGGAGAATTACAGACCGATTTCCCTAATGAATATGGACGCCAAAATCCTCAACAAGATACTTGCTAATAGAATCCAACAGTTCATTAAAAGGATTATCCACCACGATCAAGTGGGATTCATACCTGGGATGCAAGCGTGGTTCAATATTCGCAAATCAATCAGCGTGATACATCATATCAACAAGAAAAGACTCAAGAACCATATGATCCTCTCAATCGATGCCGAAAAAGCATTTGACAAAATACAGCATCCTTTCCTGATTAAAACCCTTCAGAGTGTAGGAATAGAAGGTACATTTCTCAATCTCATAAAAGCCATCTATGAAAAGCCTACTGCAAATATTATTCTCAATGGGGAAAAGCTGGAAGCCTTTCCCTTAAGATCAGGAACACGACAAGGATGCCCACTCTCGCCACTATTATTCAACATAGTACTAGAAGTCCTTGCAACAGCAATCAGACAACAAAAAGGGATCAAAGGTATTCAAATCGGCAAAGAAGAAGTCAAAATGTCTCTCTTCGCAGACGACATGATACTCTATATGGAAAACCCAAAAGAAGCCACTCCCAAACTATTAGAAGTTATAGAGCAATTCAGTAACGTGGCGGGATACAAAATCAATGCTCAGAAATCAGTTGCATTTCTGTACACGAATAACGAGAACGAAGAAAGAGAAATCAGGGAATCCATCCCATTTACAATAGCACCAAAAACCATACGTTACCTTGGAATTAACTTAACCAGAGACGTAAAGGACCTTTATTCTAGAAACTATAAATCACTCTTAAAAGACATTGAGGAAGACATAAAAAGATGGAAAGATATTCCATGCTCATGGATCGGAAGAATTAACATAGTTAAAATGTCCATGCTACCCAGAGCAATCTACACTTTCAATGCTATCCCGATCAAAATACCGAGAACGTTTTTCAAAGAACTGGAACAAATAGTCCTTAAATTTGTATGGAACCAGAAAAGACCCCGAATCTCCAAGGAACTGTTGAAAAGGAAAAACAAAGCTGGGGGCATCACAATGCCGGATTTCGAGCTGTACTACAAAGCTGTGATCACAAAGACAGCATGGTACTGGCACAAAAACAGACACATAGACCAATGGAACAGAATAGAGAGCCCAGAAATGGACCCTCAGCTCTTTGGGCAACTAATATTTGATAAAGCAGGAAAAAACATCCGGTGGGAAAAAGACAGTCTCTTCAATAAATGGTGCTGGGAAAATTGGACAGCTACATGCAAAAGAATGAAACTTGACCACTATCTCACACCATACACAAAAATAAACTCCAAATGGATGAAAGACCTCGATGTGAGACAGGAATCCATCAAAATTCTAGAGGAGAACATAGGCAGCAACCTCTACGACATCGGCCAAAGCAACCTTTTTCATGACACATCCCCAAAGGCAAGAGAAACAAAAGATAAAATGAATTTATGGGACTTCATCAAGATTAAAAGTTTCTGCACATCCAAGGAAACAGTCAGAAAAACTAAGAGGCAGCCCACGGAATGGGAGAAGATATTTGCAAATGACACTACAGATAAAGGACTGGTATCCAAGATCTACAAAGAACTTCTCAAACTCAATACACGAGAAACAAATAAACAAATCAAAAAACGGGCAGAAGATATGAACAGATACTTTTCCAATGAAGACATACAAATGGCTAACAGACACATGAAAAAATGTTCAAAATCATTAGCCATCAAGGAAATTCAAATCACAACCACACTGAGATACCACCTTACGCCAGTTAGAATGGCAAAAATAGACAAGGCAAGAAACAACAATTGTTGGAGAGGATGTGGAGAAAGGGGATCCCTCCTACATTGTTGGTGGGAATGCAAGTTGGTACAGCCACTCTGGAAAACCGTGTGGAGGTCCCTTAAAAAGTTAAAAATTGAGCTACCCTATGATCCAGCCATTGCACTACTGGGTGTTTACCCCAAAGATACAGACGTAGTGAAGAGAAGGGCCATATGCACCCCAATGTTCATAGCAGCAATGTCCACAATAGCTAAATCGTGGAAGGAGCCGAGATGCCCTGCAACAGATGACTGGATTAAGAAGTTGTGGTCCATATATACAATGGAATATTACTCAGCAATCAGAAAGAATGAGTTCTCAACATTTGCTACAACATGGACGGCACTGGAGGAGATAATGCTTAGTGAAATAAGTCAAGCAGAGAAAGACAACTATCATATGATTTCTCTCATCTATGGAACATAAGAACTAGAATGATCAGTAGGGGAAGAAAGGGATAAAGAAAGGGGGGGTAATCAGAAGGGGGAATGAAACATGAGAGACTATGGACTATGAGAAACAAACTGAGGGCTACAGAGGGGAGGGGGGTGGGGGAATGGGATAGACCGGTGATGGGTAGTAAGGAGGGCACATATTGCATGGTGCACTGGGTGTTATACACAACTAATGAATCATCGAGCCTTGCATCGAAAACCGGGGATGTACTGTATGGTGACTAACATAATATAATAATAATAAAAAAAAAAGAAATAGATGCAAAACAGATGTAACTGAGAGCCTGGGATGATTTAGAGTTAACTGAAGGAGAGATGTAGCTAACTGATGTCCGAGCCATCCTGCCCCATGTGTGATCAAAGGATCCATGTGGTTCAAAGGTGATTCAGATATATAGTCTCCAGCCAGGGCTGCCATAAAAGTACACATGACTAAGGCCTGAAATGAACTAAGGGGGAAAAGTAGTAAAGATTCAAACCAAGTACAATATCCTGAAGGTTTCTGTCTATAGAGGTGGGGCCAGAGTTGCATGAAAACTTAAAGCAGGGTTGGGTGAGAGGGGCGTTTGGAGAACGGCATGTTCCCACCTCCCCCTCCTCCTCCAGGGCAGGCTCTCTTCTCCCACAGACCTCCTTTATTCACCAGATAAAAGCAAGATCCTGTGAGTGAGGCACTCACTGTTAGGGTTGTACAAGTGCAAAGTTGGATCCTGTCTTTATTGAAAATTTTGATATTCTGCTTAGCACAGATTTTTTTGCATTAATTTTTTATATTTTAAAATATTGCATTAAAATATTTTTTATTTTGATTGCTGAATTATTTGTGCCACCTTAAATTTTGCACCCAAGGCGAATGCCTCCCTTGCCGCACCCGAATCCCAGCCCTGATAATATTGCCCACTCAAGTACATCAGGCGGGACAATCATTGATGAAATGAAGTGTACTTGGACTTAGGCAGTGGTGGGACTATTGTTCAATGCTGCTGGTCCTGTCAACCACCTGATAAACAGTCAGTTATGCTGTGTCCTCTGCCTGCAGCTTTGCAATGCCCAGGTCACCAGAGCATGGGTGGCAGGGCTGATGTGAAGCCTGGAAAATTATCGATAACATGAGCAGAATGGAGGCTGAGCAATTCTACTGTATAGAGTAATTTGGACACCCTTGCTACTGTGATTTTGCCTTAAATTGTACATGCAAGTCCACAACTATTTATTTTATTGACTGATTGGCTGATGATAATGCTCAGTTAAAAAACTTCTTTGACAGCAATAAGTTATAAACAAACAAAAGTACAAGTTTAATGAAAAATTACAGGTTTGATTTCTGCTTTTCATTAAAATTAATGATGCACAACCTGCACAAAGAGATTGTAGACATTTACCTTCTATGGAGCCTAAGTGTTACCACTGACCACGTGAAAACCAGAGGACACCAATCTGCTGAAGCAGCAGCAGCAGCAGCAGCATCCACATAAAAAAATTAGTAGTTACTTTAAGTCAAATGTGTCCAAAGATGTTGACACATGCATTGAAAATGGTGTTTGCCCATTACTCTGTGAAGCAGAGTCATTTAGACTAAATGACGACTCTAAGTTAATTTCACTAATATTCAGTTCTAATTTTTCTTGTGCATGTACAAAAGTTCAAGTGATAGCTATTAGTATCTTGGCTCAGATAGCAGATTCTAATTTTAAATCACTGTCATCCGATTTTTCAAATAGGAAATCAGGTAATTTCAATAATGGTTCAATTCTTTCATAATCTAATTCTTGGAATCAAAGTTTTTGGAAGTAGAAAAAACTGACATTGTGAATATTATCATGAATTTATTTCAAATTTCAACCGTGAAGATAAATTGTTTTGATACTAATATGAATACAATGTGGTAAAAATAATGTCCTTACTAAATTAAGAAATCTATGGAACAGAAATGTACTTGGAGTAGGTTCTGAGACATAGAACTTGCCAAACAAGTTCCAATATTTTACCAATTGAAATAGAAGCTGAAGTTGTTGAAATTTACAAAAATTTTTGTACATGCAAGGTAACTGAACTAAATTTTTTCCTTTTTGGTAATAAAGTCGATATTGAATACAAAAGCAGACTGTAATAGGATTTTGGAAGTGTTTAAGCCTTTGACAAACTATTTTGTGAATTAACCTCCATAATAATACTAAACTTTTTGCAGCTGAGTCCTCTAAGTCTTGGTTGCATTTTGTTTAAAATTAGTTGAATGTCTTTATTGCAAATATATTTTTTTAAGATTTTATGTATTTGAGAGAGAGAGAGAGCATGAGCGAGGGGAGCGGCAGAGGGACAAGCAGACTCCCTACTGAGCAGGGAGCCGATGTGGGGGTCAATCCCAGGACCTCGAGATCATGACCTGAGCCAAAGGCAGAAGCTTAACAGAATGAGCCACCCAGGTGCCCCATCAATGCAAATCTTTTCAATGGAGCATCCCAAAATATGAGCTTCTGAAGCTTTTAAAAAATTATAATTTTTGAATACAAATCTGCTAAACAAAAAGACATAGAAATTTATCCTCATAAAGGCAAGAGAGGAACTGCACAAATAAACAATGAAAGCTCTATGGTGTGCACAATTTAATTTTGGGGAATTCTTGAATTGCTCTTAGGACTATTTTGACTTGTGGGAAAAATCTTTTGATGGATCTCTATTCTTTAGTAAATAATTTGTACTCTCTCTCAGAATAGAGTGGTATGAAACTGGGGGAGGCTACAATTTTGCAGTATCTAAATTGGGTAAAACATTAAAAAGAAACAGAGAGACCACTTATTTACTATCCTAGACAACTTAATTTTTTTTTCTCTTAAATCTGTCTTTTTCTGTCTTTGTGCTACATTCTGGATACTTAGTTTGGATCAATCTTTCAGTTCATGGACTTTCTCCAGCAAATCTAATCTAGTATTAGACCTGTCTATTAACTTATATTTCAACTCTTATTATTTTTCATTTTTATAATTTTGATTTGCTTATTTTTCAACATGCTTGGTCATTCTTGATATTTTTCACTTGGTCCTCATATTTTCAAGCTTCTTGTTTATAGCTTCTTTTTTATTTCTTTATACATAATACACATAGCTTATATTCTGTCTCTATTAACTCCAATAACTGAAGTCTCCCTGGGTCTGCTTCCGCAGGTTCTCACTCGCATTGATCTGTTTCATTATCGGTTTCATTTTGACTGCATCCTGCTTATTTTCCTTGGAACTTTATCTGTGAGAATTCACTGATGCCTGGGTGGGAGGTAAGTTCCTTCAGAGATTTGCAGTAGTTTCTGCCATGAACCTGGGAACACTTCTAGGCTGGGACCACTGTGAACTAAATTTCTGTGTGAGATTTTTTTTAGATCAATCAACTGATACGAATTTGGCCTGCACACCTGTGTGTGGACTCCTTTTCTGCTGCAAACTTTCAGAATATTTTTTTTTCTGCTTACTCTGCACCAAGGTTAGAGATGGAACAATTTTCTTTGTGGTCCCTGGAAGGGTAGGCATTTATTTACAGGTCTTTTTTTTACACTGAGGGTGTAGCCCTTTGCTTCTCAACTTTAAGAAAATTTACCCTGTTAGACAACCCACAATGGGCAGGTCTTAAGTTTTGGGTCTTGTCCCTGTACCTTATCTTGTGAGTCAAAGTCAAGATCAAATACCCTCAAAACAAAAGCTAGCTTCACTACTCTAATAATTAGATTTCCTGCCCTCATTTAAATTTTGACCTCAGTATTCTTGACTTTCTTGCAAGAAAATAAATGCACCTAAGGAGCTTGCATGTGTGTGTGCGTGTGGGTGTGCCTGCGCACATGTGCGTGTAGTATCGTATCCGGGATTTTTTAGTTAATTTCAAGATCATCAGTCAGGAAATCTAGTCTGCCATTTGGCTGAAAGCAGAAGTTCTGATCTTCTTTTTATTTATTTATTTTTTTGTTTTACTGCCAAATTATTGGGTGTAAAAATTCAAACGATACAGGAAGAGATAAAGGGTAAGCCCCTCTCCTACCTCTGTCTCCAGTGGAGGTGGTGTTTAAATGGATGAGCTGGTGTGTACATCTATACAGAGCTGTATGCCACATACTTTCGAGGAGGAGGCAACAGCATATATAAAGGTCTGGTGACCTGAAAAGAAATGGCTTGTTGATAATCATTTCTAATATTTTATGAGATGCTTCTCAGGAAGGAGCAAATAATGCGTCTTCTATTCTTTTGAACCCCTGACTGGGAACAACATAGCCCCATGGTGACCACCCACTCACTGACTTAATGTCCCCCTCTACTAAGCAAGCAGATGTTGGCCTCTGAGTTTGCTCCTTGCAGATGTTGACGGAAAAATTAGGATAGAGGATTGAGTGAGGAAGGATACAGTCCTGTGGTCTCTGTTGATGACAGTGCCCAGGGGGAATGCTAGCCTCCAAGGAAACATATGGAGGATGCTGGGACCAGGGCTGCCAAACAGAGCCAGAGCCCAGGAGAGACAAACATGCTTTCCAGAAAGTAAACATTCCTCAGGCCTATGTTTACAGACCACCCGGTGGTCTGTCCTGCTGGTGATGTTGGGCTTCCTCAGTCCACGTTGCCAGAGCTGGAGACCCTGCTGCCCGAATTACGACTTTCCTCTTCCCAAGGAGTTCTCCGCACAGAGCATACCTCTTTTCCTCTCTCCCTTGCTCTTACTGCTTTTTCAGCTCCTTAATCTCTCTCGGAGTGATTTCTCAGTGTCAGTTTTCTCCTAGTGAAGGATGGACACCTTTGCAATGCACGCGGCCAGAGGCAACACACTGTCTTCTCAGAGGCCCAGTGCCTCGTTTAAGCCCGGCGCGACACACACGTAAACGGTCCGCGCGGCTGCCTGGATCCACGGTCAGGTGCCCAGAGGCACTCAAATGGCAAGAGGCCGATGAGGCCGCGGCGTCAGCTTAGTAGCTGTTGTCTAGAATGGAAGAGCTCAGTTTACGACTTAAATACTATTTCACAGGAGAAGTATAAACAGGAGCAGTAGTGTTGTTCATTCCCCACAGTTCCCGTGTGTGAATTCCACTGAGACATTTAAGCATGGCAATTGCTGAAACGTGATGTCACAGACTGGTGAAGGGGCACTGAACTTTGGCCAACTACACAGCAGACCCTTTAGGGTTTGCTGGGATGAATGGTCTCCCTGCAGCAGATCCCAAGACCCCCGCTTCCCTGGGGAAGAGGAGCCCGATTCATCCTCTCCCTGTCCCCCAGGGCTCCCCCTCCACACAGCATCCTGTTTCACTGCCTTTTTTGCAAATCTTATTTCTAAGCATCATTAGAGGCCCACCAGAGAGCTATTGTGATACCGAGAACTAGCAGGGTGTTGTCAGAGGATGGCACACGGGCTGTGAGTGTGGGGACTGCACGGGAGAAAGCACCTTTGCTAGGGAGGAGGAGGCGCATGGAAGAGGCATGCATTGTCAGGACAGGGGCTTGTGGAGAGGGGCCTAGGCATGTCACCTGACAGGGCACAGCCCACCACCTCACATTTCCAGAGTCCTCTGTCCAGCCTTCCTCTCCGGCCTTCTGAGGGGTGGTTGTTCCCTTGGGACGTGTGGGTCTGAGCTCCCAGGGGCTTGGCCCTCACTTCCTTCCCAGAGAGCCCACGGCAGAAGCCTTGGCATTGGCACTTACTGGTGCTATGGAGTAACAAAACCCAAATCCCCTTGGACTAGGAGTCAGAGAGAACTGAGTTCTAGTTTTTTAATTTTTCTGCACTGACTGATGTGAACTTCTGGCAAATCATCTCCTCTCTGAGACTTAGTGTCCTTACTGGCAAGCAGTTTCTGTAGATGTTCCGTGAGGCCCAAGTGCAGGTTTGGTTGTGAGTCTTGGCCAGAGGTGCCGCTGCTCCCAGCTCCCGACGGCTATCCCTCCTTCACCCCTCTTCCACCTCACAGAACCTCTCAGCCAGCGGCTCTCAAAGCCCCCTCACTCCCATCAGGAAGGGTCACATTCATAACAGGGGCTTTCACTTTTCCATCTCATGTGCTCATTGTGAGGATCAAATACGAAAATAAAAAATTAAGGGCTTATAATTACTAGTGAGGCATTGTTAGGCAGACTCCCCAGACAGGCCCCGGAAAGACAGGCAAAAAGGCAACTCATCCAGGTGTGTTCTGCCACCTTTGGAGCTTTCAAGAGATCATGGATACGGAGGGTGGATGACAGCAGAGCAGAACACCTGGCTAACTCTCTAGGGAACCTGTGGTGCCCACACTGGCTCAGGCAGGGACCTCAGCAGATGAGGATGTCCTAACTGCCAGTTTATATGGTTCCTCAGGGGAAATTGATAAGTCAACCGTAACTCATAACTAGAAGCCACTCGGGCCATAGACCGAGTAAGTGTGTCCATGGTGCTTGCACACTGACGGCACATAGGACCTCAGTGACTATGTTGGCTGTTAGGGTGGGGAGGGGGATTAGAGGTTGTTTAGTCCGGTCCCTTCACTAGACATGGGAGGACACCAAGGCCCAGAGAGGTAGCATGAAAAATTAAGGTCAAGTTTAAGGCCAACTTGCACTTAAAGCCAATGGTGGCTCTGGAATTTCTATATTGGAAGGGCTAGGGGAAGACACTGGGTTGAGGGAAGGCAGGGGGACTGCAGATAAAATGGAAAAAGTGTCACCTGTTTAGATCAGCAAATAGGAGGGAAGAGCTAGTGCAGCTGGGGGAGACCTAAAGCCACTCTTGGGTACCCATATGGCTTCATGCCCAAGAATTCTGCTCTCCTGCTCTTTTCCACTAGATATAACCACCTGAACATTTTGAGGGGAGAAAAGGACAGGTCCTCCTGTATCTGCAGCAATGAGCCCACCCTCTGGACTAGGCAGGTCCTTCCCCGCCCCTGCCAGGGTCACGGGGAAGCACTTTCGAGGAGCGGAATGGGGTCCAGCCTTGGCAATGGATGTTCACTGTAGAGAGACATCTGCCCTTCCATCTCGTGCCCAGATTTAGAAGATCAGAAGAGTGATTTCTAGCAACAAACTCATTAGTACCAACCTCTATTACCAAAAAGCAATTTGGAGGGCTGATGAAATTCATTAAAATGGGATTTTCCTGATACTGGTAACTGTAAACAGAAAAGACAATGATTTACGCCCAGTTTCGCAATGCCCTGGGAGAGGGTGTGTGTGAAAGGATTCTCTCCCTCTCCCACTGAGACTTGAAAGGCTGTGACCTTCTGGGACCTTTTCTGTGCCTAGGCGACAGGTGTCACAAACAGATTAAAGATATTTGTTTGAACAGCTTCAATGGCTTTGTTTGTTTCATGACTACACAGCCAGCTTTGAGGTCTCTCTTCCCAATGTTTGTTTGCTTTCTTGCTTGCTTTCTTCCTTCCTTTTTTTTTTTTGGTCTATTTACTCTGAGTGGTTGCAATCCCCTGGGTGACTGGCTGACTGACCAACATGACCATGGGTCACTTCAGGACGTATTGTCTTAAAAGGAGCTGGATGCTTTATATTCCAAGTGGCTCCTGGAATCTCACTGCAGCCCTGTCACCAAGCTTGGTTCCCCACCTGAAATGATATAGGATCCTTTGCTTCAACAGATTTGATACATTTTTTTTTTTAACATGGTGGGGTCAACATGTAGAAATGTTATTCTGATATCAAGTAATGTGCAGAAAATTACTTCTCCATCCCCAAACCCCCATCCCCTCACCCCCAACTCTTGCTTATCTCTCTCTGGCTCCATCTTTAAGGGAGGGTTGGTGATGATGTGAGGATAAGAGATGGGGTAAGGTCCAGGACGGAGATGGCGGAGTCCATTAAAACACCTGGGATAATAATGGTTTAGTTTCCACTAGGGCCAACATGTCTTTGCTGTCAAGTCTTATGCATTTACAGTTGTTTACTTCTGGGTATCCAGTGTGTTACATACCATCCTCTTCTCCTCCGAGAAGGCAGTGCCCCCTTCAGAGTCTCTGAGCACAGTGCCTTATATATCAGATATCCAGTTCATCATCCTCTCAGATATGATACCTAATCACTGTCTAGAGCAGAGCCGGCTGGTTAACCCACCCAAACTTTTGTTCTCTCCCTCTTCCTCTGTAACAAAACCTAAATTGAGTCACGCAAGTTCTGGCCAAACAGATGTAAGTGGAAGATTGTGTAAGAGTTCTAGGAGAGAGTACCTTTCTCCCTTCTCCTCTCAGCCTTTTTTGCTGCCTAAGACATGGGTGCAATGATTGGAATTTCAGTGGTCAATTTGGACGATGAGGTAACGTGAGAATGGAGCCCACGCGTGGGAGATCAAAAGGAGTCCAGGTGTCTGATGGTTTCACAGAGCCGTCATACCTGTTCTCCTCCGGCCGCTGCCTTTCAGGTAAGTCTAGCATTTGCATGCCTCTGGCATCCTTACAATGTCAACCTGCCTTCCTCTGGGATTATTTTATGTAATAGAATAAACCTTTGTGTGTTTAAAAATAGTAACCAGGCCTCAGTTATTCTTAGCTGATGTGAATTCCAACTGATACCAGAGTTTAGCACTTGTAAATAACAGAAACTAGAATAAGCCAGGCACTATGACAGGGCTGGGAATGCAGAGGCAGGGATCATAAATACCACCCCTGATCTTAGGGAGCTCTAGTCTTGTGAGGGTGAAAGATGGTAATCAACTAAATCTATAAATACATGTTCAATTATAGCTGTAGTAAGAAGAAGGGCCATAAGATTATATAATGAGGGGATCTGGACAGCCTTGGGGGTCAGGAAAAATTCTCTGAGGAAGTGACATTCGAGCGGAGACCTACAAGGTGAGTTGGATCTGGTAAGTGAAGAGTGACATTGGAGTGGAGTCATTCCAGAGAGGGATAGGGAATAGCATTTGCAAAGGTCCTGTGGTGGGAGAGAGACTGGTATGTTCCAGGTACTGGAGCACAAGGAGTGAGAAGGAGAATGGTGTGAGATATGATAACAGCTAGTCTCACTGGCTACTTACTCTGTACCAGGTGCTATTTTTAAGGGCTTTACATATATGAATTCATTTAATCTTCATAACAACCCAAAGAAGAATCTATTATGATCTACATTTCACATATGAGGAAACTGAGTCACAGAGAGATTAAGTAATGCACCCAGTGTCATATTGTTCCTAAGCAGTGTGAATGTCTGGGTAGCCTAGTTCCACAGCACTGGGCAGGGTGGGGAGGTGTCTTTACCCAGATGGGAATGGGAAGCCATTGTATGTTCTTAAGGTGAGAAGTAAGGTGGCCACGTTTACCCCTTGAAGAGGCCACTCTTGGTGCATGACAGCTTTGGGGTCGCCTTAGACCTTCTGCCTTCCTTCTTCACGACCTCCCAGGATACATAGTCAGTAGTGACAGGCAGAAGAATGATGCTCGGTGATAACGCCACACTCCTCTGCATCCTATGTCCTCAAGGGTATGTTTCTCAGGCCTTAAGAAGAACTGCAGGCAGGACTGGCTGCTAAGAGTCTGAATGAAGTGTCTGCAGGCATTAAGAAGTCCATCCACCATGCCTCCTTGCTCTGATGGGAAGAATAAGCAGAAGGCAGGCTGTCCCTTCTCTCCGAGCTACTGTGACAGCCTTGCCCCGGGACCAGGGGCCTTGGAAGCTGCAGTGGCCCTGCGCTTGCTGAGTGGCCTCCCCCTGCCCCCTGCGGAGTGTCAGGGTGGACTAGATCCTTGCCTCCCACACTGGACTGCTCATCAGTTAGCCAAGGAACTGTAAACAAAAGCTGGATGCCATCACCCTTCTTTAGAGCTACCAAATCAGAATTCCTGGGAGGAGGCGTAGAAATCGTTATTTTGAAGAGCTCCCAGGCTGAAGCAGACCACTTCTAAGGCTTCTTCTTGCTCCAAAAGGATGATTTTTGTCTTCCCCTCCATTTATGAAACGAAAGAAAAAGAGGAAGAATGAACCATAGCGCTAGGACCCTTCATTTATTTTCTGTTGCTGACTGCTCAGCCCAGCCCCTCTGAGGCTGGGAATACCATCCTCACTGGATGGCTGAGGAGGCTGGTTCAGGACGTTTACCTCCCGCTCAGTGCCTCACACCTGATAAACACTGAGCCACTGTTTCTCTAAAACCCAGTCTCCTTCCACTGGCCTGGGGGAGGGGGGAGGGCAAACGTTTTCTTAAAGGGTCAGTCAATATTGTTGACTTTGTGGGCCATATGGTCTTATTGCAACTACACAGCTCACTGTCACAGAGCGAAAGGAGCCACAGACAACGTGTCCCAGTGACGCTTCATATATAAAAGCAGACAGCTGGATGGATTTGGCCCTTCAGCCCTAGTTTGCCCACCCCTGCACTAAACAGTTGAAGGAAAGGGAAATGAAACGAACGTTTGTTTAAACATGCAGTAGGGGATGTCTGAAAAATGGGCTGCCCAGGCATCGTGCTGGACTCTTCATGGCTTTTATGTTCTATAAATGGCTTTATCACCCAGGTATTATTGTCCATATTTTACTCATTAGGAAACAGAGGTACAAAACAATTAAATGATTTGCCCAAGGTCACGTTGCTAGTGAGCAGTTGGGGCACAGGGGGCATCTCCAATAGGCCTATTAGGCTGGAGGTAGGGATCTGGTGGGATTTGAGCCCAGGCTGCCTAACTCCAGCATCTGTGGTTTTTCTGTTAAAATGAGAGCGGCAGAGGAGAGCCTGTGCTACTGGCCTCCCCACTGCGGCCACGAAGGTGTAGCTACAGGTCTGGTTACCTCTGTCTGACCCGAGGGCTTAGGTCCTTTTCTCCCTGCTCGGGGATGTTTTGTAAAGCATCATCTTCCAATGCACTTCGGCCACACTGGGTCCCCGCCCCGAGAATCGGGAGCTATTGTACATGAAACTGAATATTTCAGAGCTTTCTTCCTCCCATCTATAAACAAGTAAATCATCAGTGTTCAATATTCTGGTAACAAAGTAATCTCCTTCCTGTTGAGCTGAAGATAAGGGATTTGAGAGGCTCCACTGGGGGAGAAATAAGAACCTGAATTGTAAGTTTACTTGAGACACAGCCAAGATACTAACATCTCATTCAGAAGGGGAAAACAGTGAGGCCAAGAGGTAAATACTTCTGGACATTAGGTAACACAACAGCCCTGGTCAATGCACCCCCACAAACGAGAATAAAAATGTAGCCCATTAATTCTAGATGCACATTAGATTGTTAATGGGGAGAGAAAACTTAGAATTCAGAAATCTGTTTTTGTTCCTTTTACATCAACATGTTTCCATTAAAATGAAAATGGAAGTCCTGTGATATGGAGCAGTCATTTTCTGGATTCTGTAAGACTGCCTCTACCTTTGCAGGCCACAGTGGAAAGGGAAACACTCGGTCTCACCCATTAGCCTCTGGAAGTGTACAATTCGGAATTTCTCAAGTAGCCTACTTTCCTCAGTATTGTGTGTAGACATCTGTTGATCAGGAGCAGGGGCCGGGTGAGTGGTCCAGGCCTGCCTGCCTCCTACTCAAGGTGATTCGGAAAGGCCAAGGGCAAATGTAGATAATAGTGGGGTGCAGGAAGTGGCAACAAAGGGTTGTGTTGTGTTTTGTTGTTGCTTGTTTTTGTTTGGTTTTGGAAAATAGCAGAGGCAGGTAAATGTCCGCCTGGAGAAATGATTCTTAAAAGTCATCATAAGGAGAAAGGAAGCAAGATTTGCTTGCGAAGTTGACAGGCAGACCTGTGAGGCCTGTGCTTTTTCTGAGCAGGAGACAGAGCCGCTTCTGTCTGCTTGGCTACTTCCTGGCTGGTCTGTTTGAGGAGGTTCTGACAGGGAGCTCTTGAAAAGGCTCTTCCCATATTCTGTCAAACCAATCTTGCATCTGCCTTGTATGTCACAACTCAGGATGACCCTTGGGAGCCCTTCCCAAGGCCTTTCTCTAATCACCTGCATCATTTTTTTTTTAAGGATTTTATTTATTTATTTGACAGAGAGAGAGAGACAGCCAGCGAGAGAGGGAACACAGGCGGGGGAGTGGGAGAGGAAGAAGCAGGCTCCCATCGGAGGAGCCTGATGTGGGGCTCGATCCCAGGACTCTGGGATCACGCCCTGAGCCAAAGGCAGATGCTTAACAACTGCGCCACCCAGGCGCCCCACCTGTATCATTTTTTACCAAAAGTAAAGTGTAGCCTGAAACCTTGGTGTCCAATGGCTTTATGTCTTGTCTGCACAATGAGATGGTGTACTCCTTGAGGACAAGGCCAAGTTGCATGTTAATTGCACATTCTTTGTGGTGTTGGCAAGAAGGACAGCAAATTCTGAGGGTGCAGGAGTCACTTGAGAAGACTCTGCTCTGCCTTTCAGTGGTCCAGATTGATCTGGATCAAACTCTCAGTTTTATAATCTCAGCCCTACCCATGATATTTGGAGATTCTCAAGGTCTCTCTTCTCATGGTTCCTGTTGAGGCTAGTTCTTAAATGCATACATTATATCTTTTTCCTCCTCAGTCACCTAGATGCAAAATTCCCTCAACTGGTTGGTAAGTCTAGTAAGAACTGGGGATTTAGAGATCACAGGACAGGCCCTGGGTAGCTCACATGGTTTGTTGGCCCTCTCTTCCTCTTTCATCTCCTCATGGATTGCCCCAGAAATCTCAAGTCATTCTCCTTTTAGAATATGGAAATGCCCAGCTCCCCCAGCTTGCAAATCCACATCTATTGGGTCTCAGCAGAACAAAGCTAACTCAGAACAAGACACATCCTCCTCAGAAAACAGTCAGAACTTTATATAACCTTTCCTTGCTACATTAAACAGGACTTGCCTCTCCAACAAGAATCCCTCCTTAATAGAGGTGCTTTGCAACACTGATGACTTTATCTGAGAGCAGGAAGCTCAAAGTCTCCATGCTGGGGGTGGGGGTGGAGTGGTGGGTAACAGTGTGGACTCTGGATACCTGAGAGAAGAGCACAGGAGACAGAGCTGTGCTCTGTCTGGGATGGCTTAACCTCATCCAGGCATGGAGGCAGGGGCATGGACTAAATGTCTGGTACATGCCTCAGTAAATATCAACTTATTCCCATCACACATAGTCTGGAGGACTAAGGAAGTAGGAAAGAACAAGGAAGAAATGCTGTCAAGCTGTGCCTTTGCCCTCCCACTGTTCAGTGTACAAATACTTACTGGTCGTCTCTCAGGCACTTCGCTAGGCATTAAGACTACAGATGAGTGAGGTATGAGCCTTTCCCTGAAGAGCACTTCTATGTGCTGGAAATGTGTTACACCATCTCCCCACGAGGATTCTTGGACATCCTAGAACGTAGTTTGCTTGGTCTATCTCATGGTCTGGTTTTCATACCTCTTGGGACTGTGGTCTGCTTGCTAGACTGGACTCTGAAGTTTCCCGCAGCTCCAGACCTCAGTGTCTGCTGTGTCCCAGCATGAGTCTGAGCCCAGGTCTGTGGCTACTCTCTACCATTCTGCTGCAACATTTAGTGTAGTATACTTGGTGCTTTCATATATACTCTTTCATTTTATTCTCCTAACAACACTGTGATAACCCATTTTTATCCCTCTTTTCTGGATGAGGACCCTGAGGTTCTGAGTGGTTAATGACTCACCTAAAGTAACACAGCAGGTAGAGGCTAGTGAAGGGGAGATAGGCTCAGTCCTGGCATCCCCAGCCTTATTCCCATGTCCTGTTTAGCACACTATTAAGTCCATTTAAAGTGCTGGTGCATGCTTCCTGGCTGTTCAGTTTTTTAATTCTTCATGCCAATCCTCATGCCAACCCTGAAGTTGCCAAATATTTAAGTCTCAGGAGAAGGCTGTTGCAATATAGTCCCTCTGATCTCCTGGGCCTCCTTTCTCAAGAAGACAGAAGGTTCACAGTGAGCTTGGTGAATGAGTGTGGTATATGTTGCCAAACAAAAAACAATGGCTCCTGTCTCATATTTAAGCTCTTCAGGTAAGTCCCTGAAAGTCAAGTAGGGGTGGGTAAAAGCAATGAGCAAGAAAGGACGAAGACACCTAAGAGGCCGGAAGCTCCCGCATTTAGGGAAGAAGTGATTCGGTCATTCATTCATTCTTGTAACACATTTCTCAATGCCTGGAGCTGTGGACACAAGACTGGGTCTGTGGACAAGGTGCTGGGGACACAAGACAGGTAAGACATGGTGCTTGTTCTAATGGAATCCCTGGCCTGGTAGAGAGAGCAGGACATGCTAACCAGAGGGTAAGGTGAGATAGCCAGACAGGAGGACACGCTAACCACAAAGGAGGACACTAACCAGATAGGATGTATTATTAACCCAAAGCTGGCTGTTCCTCAGAATCACTTCAGTTGTTTTATAAATACATGGATTCCTGGACCCTCCTCGCTAATGAATTAGAATCTTCCAGAATAATAATTTGTATTTTTGAATAACTCCCAAGTTGATTGCAATAATTATGGCAGTTGGAAGTAAAGCCTCACAGGCACATTGTAGAGAAGCTTGCATTGGGCACAGTGCGGATATCAAGGAGGGGTGCGTTGGTGCAATTCTGGGCTTCCTAGAGGAGATGATCTTCTGAAGTGAGCCTTCAGAATTGCAACAGAGCAAATAAAGTGCACAAGGGTGTTGAGAAGGGGAAAGGTGGAGGGCTTTCATGTGGAAAGCTCCATACGAGCAGAGGCCCTGTGGTGTGAGTTACCAGAATGAGCCAGAAGGTCTGGTCGGGCTGGAGCCTGGGGTGTAAGAGAGGACCAGGTTAGAGAAGAGGCCAGAAAGCGGGCTCCATCTCAGGTAGTCTTGTTAATCCCCGCAATAAACTTGAATTTTACCCTCTTTGGTATGGATGACCATTCAAAGATTTAAATCAGGGATTGAACTGATCAGCTTTCATTTCAGAACAATTACTTTAGAATTTCTGGAATGAGATGGAAATTTGAGCCCACACATTTAACTCATTTCTTTCTAACATTTTCATGGAAATATCCAAACAAATATAAAAAGGAGAAAAATCAGGGAAGGGTGACTTCCTCAAATCCCAAGTGTTGACACTTTTTGTATTAGTTAACATTGACCAAGGCATTGTCTGGAATGTTTGGCATCACAGTACTCCATGAGGGAGGTGATATCATTATCCACACTGATGGGCTATTATTTTCTTCTATTACAGATGAAGAAACCACAGTACAGGGAAGGTTACTAAGTCCATCAGTCCCATAGCTCATGGCACAGCTGGTATTTGAACCCAAGGAATCTGGCTCTAGAGACCAAACACTTACAGCATTCTATTGCCTAATATATTGGGAAAATATGGTACTAGTAGTCTGCTTTGACTTGTGGATCAATGTCCCCAGTTCTGCACATATGATGGAGAGGTTGGTCCAGGTGGTAGCTGCACGCAGTAAAGAGTGCAATCCGCTAGGTTCTAAGCTTGGAGGGCCTTCACCATGAGCAGGGTGTAGAGGAAGTATTGGAAGGCCGGAACCTATGACAACAACAGAAAAGAAGCCTTCTCCAGGGGTCTGCCTTACGTCATCATTACATTCCTACATTCCATGGCCAAGGGGAGTTCTAACTTGGTACAAATGCTCCTAACTTTGAGAAGCAGGGCCAGGACTACATTCCATGGCCAAGGGGAGTTCTAACTTGGTACAAATGCTCCTAACTTTGAGAAGCAGGGCCAGGACTCCATGGGGCCATTAGACAAAAGGCATGGTCTTTCATAATGTTCAGAAAATACAGTGGGAGCTGATAGATGGTCTTGGGAGTCTTAGGAGGTGAGATAATTATTAAAGTGTGGGCATAGCCTGTGGTGTTCTGAGAAAACCACGGACTTCACCACGCACTGGAAGGGATCCCTCAGCATCACATGAGCTACTCTTGTGCAGATGTGTCTGGCTGTAGCCTTTTCCCACTTCTCACAGCCAACTGAAGCTGCAGGCTCCTCTTTGGACTAGAGATTTTTTATGATTTATTTTATTTAGTTTTTTTTTTCCCGAAGGGGCACCCACAACCTAATGTTTATAGCAGCAATGGACTTGAGATTTAAGTAAGCGTCCCCATGATCTGTGACAAAACCACTGTAATTCACAGCCCTAAATAGTACTTTCTCAAGAATGTTGGGCAAACAGAAAAATCAGCAGATATATGAAATAGTTCAGCAGTTTGAAAGAAGGAAATGAATCTGGAGAATCAGAGCACATGTTCTCCTCGGAAGGAAGCTTACTCCAAAAAGTGAGAGAGAACCAGAAGCAAAACAAAATGGATTTGTATTCTTAGGGAGAAATACTGCTCTTTAACATTTAACAAATTGTAAATGTAACTTTATCTTACAGATTTTTGAATTTCGACTTTGAGTTTCAAATTTTTATTTGCAAGTGGTAGCTGTGAATAACAGATTAGATAGTACTGAAAATCACATCAATGATTCACAAGTCCAGTTTGAGAAATTCAAAAACGTAGAAGGAAAATACGGAGATGCATATAATACATAAAAACATAAGAGATGTGAGAGTGTAGGTTTAGGAGATAAAATACAGTATAATAGGAATTCTAGAAGGAGAAGCAGTAATTAATAAATTTATAATGTAGTCCCCTGAGCTGAATAAAATTTTAAGTTAAGTTAAATGGACTCTTTCTAAAAAAAATATACTACAAAGATAATTCAATACTAAGAACTCTCTTACTATCCCTTATCATATAACTAGATCAAAGGAGGAAAAACTTATAATCATTTCTTTGGATAACTAAAAGACATTTAATAATAAAAATTTCACATCATTTGCTAATGTATAATAGAGATAGAATACTATGCCATTAATAATATAAAGTGTATATATTTAATTATGAAATGATTTTAAACTAAATGATGAAAACTAGAAGTGGTCTGTTCTTATTGCAGTCAGAAACCACACAAATGACCATTGTTACCAGCAATAACATTGCTCTAAGCATGCCACCCAGTGCAATTAAGCTAAGAAGAAGGAATAAGAGGCATAAATAATGTAGAATAAAGGGAAATTATGATTTGCAGATGATAGCCTATCTATAAAACCAAAGAAAATCAGATGAAAAACAGGTAATTTAGAGATTTCAGAAGGTGGTTTCAAAGCAAATGTGTAAAAGTCAACAGCTTTCAACCAGCACAGCCATTTATAAACCATAATGGAAACAATATCATATCACAAGGGTCATGAAAATGGACAATACTTAGAAATAAACACTTATTGAAATATATAGGACCCATGTGAAGAAAACTACTAAATGTTCCTTTACTGAAAGCAATAATGGAAACTTGAATAAGCGAAGACCCATGTCCTGCTGAATGGGCGGATCCAATCCTGCAATATTATAACAATCTAGTTTGTGGAATTTCAAGTTCTTATTGCACACCCAGGGGGAGAGATGTAGGAAACACATAGAATATATGCTCTGAATTCAGATGGAGGTTGGCAAGAGAGATTTGGGAGGCTACCATTGTAGAGTGAATGGTTGCAGCCACGAATATGGATGAATCCCCTAGGAGAGCGTGGAGTGCAAAGAGAAAAGGACCAAAGACCAAATTTTGGAGCACACCAGCATTCATAGGGTGCACAGGGACAAAGAAGCCAGTAAGTGACACTGCAACAGTGGGTGTTAAGATGGAGGAGAAAAACCAGGAGGGAGCACCGTCATCAGAAACCAAAGGAGCCAGCCTTAAGAAGTAGAGAGTAGTTTACATGGTCATTTGTTACAAAGAGGTCATGCAAGAAGATAAAAATGGAGAATCCGTGCTATTTGGCTTCTAAGAGATTTCTGGTCACAGTGGCAATTCTGCAGTTTTGGTGGAATTGGGGGGTACCAAAGTTGAGGGAAGGATTGTTGAATTTCTTGTGATGCTAAGAGCCACATGGAATCTTCCAGTTAATGTGTGAAGTCATTAAACCCTAACAAGTCTCAATTTCCTCATCTATAAAGTGGAGTGGTGGTTGCAGAAAAAGAAAGTGAGATCATGACTGTAAAATATTTTATAAACTATAAACCACCCTACAAACAGATGGTGTTATTTTTAGTTCTGATGATCTTCCAGGCAATATTTTCACATGAAATGTGTTAAAGATGATGGCACTGAGATAATGGCCCTGAAAAATTTCCCCATCACTTCCTCTGTAGTCCCAATTTCTCATCCCAAGGCAGGTTCTGCAGGCTTGTTAACACAGAAACATGATCTGCCGTGTGCTTCTGCGCTGACGCAGACGAAGCCGTTGGGGAAGCCAACTGATCTGAAAGGTTTTGCAATGCCATGCATTGTTTCAGCCATCGAAAAGAGAACAAAATTCCAGTCCCAATGCAGTGAGGTGGCAGAATGTGTTCCTGTTTGCCTAAGCAGATGCCAGCACTTAAATAAATACCACGTTCCTTCCCAGAACTTAGCTGGAAAGCACTCCCACCAAACATAACCCTGAGATGCTTGGCACATGGCCGAAACCAGCTGACATTTCAATTGTCCTTCCCCCCATTGTTGGGATCTCAAATGGCCACAGGGCTGACATTTCTCTAGACCCTCAGTGGGAACATTTCACTGACAACTATCAAGTGATTATAACATAATGGGCTTAGACTCACGTTCCTTCCTTTCTTCATCCATCCCTACAAAGTACATTTGTTAAGCATCAATGAAATGCCAGGCACTTTGCCAGAGATAAGGTTCACAAAGATGAATGACACTGCGTTGCCTTTGAAGAGCTCGTTGTTTAGTGAAAAAGAGAAGCATGGTAGCACTTCATTACAATACAATGAAATAAAAACTCTAATAAATGCATGTCCAAAGTGCTACGGGAACCTTGAAATGGGTGTCCAGCTTGCCAGTTCAGACAAAGGCCAAGAGTTGCAGTGTCAGAGGTCTGACTCCTTCTAACTCTGGAAATAGCAAGCATAGCAGTTGGTACATAGTAGGTGTTCAATTAATGCTCAATAAATGATTGATGAATACCGCCAAACATGCCTATAGACCACAGCTCTCCTAATCACCTCACTTCTATTCCCGTTAGGGTAGTTGATTTCTAAGGGGCTACGTGAGAGACGCTCCCTCAGAGAATGGACTATGCCCCACACTCTGCCATCCTCGGCAGGTGGACCAATGACCATTAATCCCAAAGAAGGATGGGGCCAAGATCTCTTTAAAAAAATAAATAAATAAAGAGATTTTATTTATTTATTTGAGAGAGAGAATGAGAGAAAGAGCACAGCAGGGAAGGTGCAGAGTGAGAGAGAGAAGCAGACTCCCCGCTGAGCAGGGAGCCCGACATGGATCCCAGGACCCTGAGATCATGACCGGAGACAAAGGCAGACACTTAACCAACTGAGCCACTCAGGTGCCCCAGGCCAAAACCTCTTGTAAGAGATGTTTTAGGCAAAAGTTCAGCAGGAGAGCAGGCCAGGAATGGCACCATGGTCACAATCACCCTGACTGAATCTCGTAAGACACCTGGCACAGGATGGAAGTAGAGGTCAACGGGAATCTTCTGAAGTCATCCAGACCTCAGTGAGACATTATGAAAGACTGCTGCTGGGAAGATAGTCCTGACACCAAAATGGGGTAACCCACTCAGAACAAGCCACTCACCCCCTTAAGGTCACTGACCCCCGTTTATCAAATACCAGTGCTGCTTGGCTGTGCTCAGATGTCTCTTCCAAATCTAAGAAACTAGGATTCATTTTTTGAATCAGGAAAAAATTTTTTAAAATGAATCTCTTAGTTCTTAGAGTACTTGTGTACCACTGGGGAAGAAACAACAGCAAGATTCCTGAAATTCACCCAACACATTCCCGATTTCCTTACAAGTGGCCGCTAACCCAGGGCAAAAGATCCAGATAGGACAACCCAGGAAGCAAAATGGAGGAGACACTTTTAACTCCCATGTGCAAGAGTTTGACTTCTCACACATCCTCTCTTTCTCCTCACGTTAATTCCAGGTCATCAGTGTCATGTAAAGAGTCTAACCAGACTCATTTAACTTTTTACTGGAGTTGCTGGCTGTGGACAGCACTATTCAGCCTCATTCAGGTGGTCGTACCAAGAAAACCACTGGGGCGTCCCTGCTGTACAAGGACATCATCAGCCTTCGTGAGGGGCTGGCCTCCGCATAGGATTTCAAGAAAGGCTGAACCTGCTGGCTAATGTATTAACTGAACTGCAGGGGTGGGGGCCTTGTTCTGCAGGACACGAGCCCCTCAGGTACCCCCTGCTAGTGCCTAAAGCAGTGCCTGGCCCCACGGGAAGGCTGAGACCCATGCTGCCTTTCTCCTAGGCTCCTGGCTTCCCCTCAGATCCCAATGATCAAGGTCACACTATTGCTGCTGAGGCATGAACATTGTGTTCCTGAAAACCTACAAGAGACAACATCCCTGAGGGGACCACAAGGGAGTAGTTAGACCTTTCAGACTGAGCACGTCACAAGGGAAGACTGCATTACTGAAGCTGCTCGCTCTAGGAGATTTCTAATTGGAAGTTTGGCCCCAGGGAGATAATCAACCAAGCAAAAAACACTGGGGATTCAGGACCAAACCCAGCACAGCTGAGTGAGAAATGCCAGCCTGTCAGCCAACCCGCCATGGTGCCTCTCTCTGACAAGTGTTTCCCATCTGTCCCTGCCCTTTTATCACCGCTGTAGGCCACGCATTCCTGCATCCTGCCAGGACTGTGACCAGAGGCTCCTAATTGTCCTGTGTTCTCTGGTCTTCTTGCCTTAGTCTCTCCCTGTCCACCCTCCTCCCCCCACATTCCTGCTGCTGTCCGAGGAGTCTCCGAAAGCGCTCTCCAGAGCATTGCTCAGCTCCTGGTCTGTCCATTCCTTCTGGCTCACTGGGTGTGGCTTGCTTCAGAGGCTGCATCCAGTCCACTTCCCACCTCAGTCATGGCGGCTGGCCTGGGGAAGCCTGCCTTCTCCTCAGCTCTCTGGGCTCTCCCCACTCCTTGGCTCACCCAAATTCACAAAGAGCACAGTCATCTCTGACCCCCCTTCTCCATACCAAAGGAATGCACAGGGTAAATACAACTTCATTTATTTTAGAAGGTTGTTACACCTTGACTTCTACTTAAAAAATAATAAAAACAAAACCAAAAACACTTAGGAACTTTCCTCGAGTCCCAGCATCCTTACCCGTCTTACTCTCATCCCTTAGAGATGGTCTTTCCATTCTCGAGATTTCAGCTCCTAACATATCTGAATTCTCCTCGGCTCTAATTGCCCTCTTTCCTGGTATGGCCTAGTAAGCCTCAAGCTCACTTAGCATCCTCTGGATTTAATTTCCTCTCTTGGCACAAGCAACCTTACTTCATCCTTCTGTCTCTCTTTTCTTATTTCCCTTCCTTTCCCCATGTCTCCTGCTCTTTGCTTACATCGCCCTTCCCCTTCTCTCCTCTCTCGGTCTCCATCTTCCTCACTAATGTCATTAGCTCCTACCAACCATCTCATTCATCTCACCCCATCTCCAGTTCATCTTGCCCTGCTCATCTGTGGAAGGGTGTATTCCTTCCACAGAGGTTACCATATTCTGTTCTGAAAGGTCACAGAGCTCACGTACACACAGACAAGGTCAAGACCATCACCTTCCTGCCATGGGAAGTCATCATATTACTCTCCCTCATCATATTCCTTGTGAAACCACATTTACATTTTATCATATCCACATGGCTGGAAGGGGAGTTTTGGAAAAGAGAGGGGTCACAACATGTGTCAAAAGGCACAGAAACCTTTAGAATAACGAAGACAGAAAAGATAGTTGGCTTTAGCAGAAAGTTATTAGAGAACTCTGAAAAGAAATCAAGATGAGTCAAAATATATTCTATTACTTGAACCCAGGATTGGCAAATTCCAGTCCATGGGCCAAATCAGGCCTGTTTTCCGTATGGCCTATGGGGGAGGAATAGTTTTACATTTTTAAATTGCTGATAAAAAATTAAAAAGGGGAACATTTCATAATGTGTGAAAATTCTATGCAATTCAAATTTCAGTGTCCATAAACTAGCTTTTCCTGTAACACAGCCACACTCATTAATTTATGTATTATCCACGGCTCCTTTCATGCTAGCCACAACGGCAGAGCCCAGTAGTTAGTGTCACCGGTGAGACCCCTTCACCCCCTGCATTCTGGGTTGACCCCTTGAACTCATGAAACTTCTAGAGGCGTCTGCCCAACTGCCAATGTCATCTTTTAGGAACTAACGCATTGCTGGAACAGGAGAAGAAACATTTGAGGAAGATGCCTGTGCAGATGAATTAATCAGAAAGTGTCTGACAGTTACCTCAGCTTTGTTATAATGTTAAAATCCCCCTCTGAATATTCATCCCAAGCCCGAATAAAATAAGCCTGCTTGCTCCTTTTCCAGGGAGTCATGGCTTTGGACATTATTCCCCATGACCTCCTTATTTGTACAAAAAAATATAACTTTGTGTTTTCAACTCCACCTGTAGAGTCTCTGTAACTCACCAAGAAGTGGACCCACTTTGGTCTGATTAACATTGGGACATAAAGTATTTACAACATTCATGGCCCATAAAGTCTAAAATATTTACTATCTGACTGTAATAGGTTGAATGGTGGCCCCCAAAATAGCAGGTCCATGCCCTGATATCCAGATCCCGTGCAAGTTACTTTATTTGGAAAAAGAGTCTTTGCAGATGAAATTAACGATATTAAAGATGAGCTCATCCTGGATTACCGGGGTGGGCACCAAATCCAATTTCGAGTGTTCCTGCAAGAGACAGAAGAGGAGAAGACACAGGCACGGAGGAGAAGGCCGAATCTCAAGGAGGCAGATACTGACATTATGCAGCTGCAAGCCAAGGAGAACCTGGAATCACCAGAACCTGGAAGGGGCAAATAAGGGTTTTCTTCTAGAGCCTTTGCAGGGAATGCAGCACTGCTAACACTTCAATTTTAGACTTCTGACCTCTAGGGCTGTGAAAAAATAATGCTGTGTTGTTTTAAGCCACCCAGGTTGTGGTAACTTGTTAAAAGAGCCCTAGGAAACGGACACATTGACCTTTTCCAGAAAGTTTGCCAATCTCTGTGCCTTCCTGTACTTCTACATTGTATTTTGTTACGCTCACTCAGGTTAGTTTATTCCTAAAGGAGGTAGAGGATACATTGTGTTTCTATGAATTTAAGATGAAAAAGAAAATGTGAAAGACTGCTTGTCCTACACTCCCAAAACATAGGCACAGGTGCCATGGATAAACCTTTCATCTGCAGACAAGGACCTAAAAGATAAGGATTTGACTTAGTGGGATCAGAGAATACACTGGAAAGAACTGAAAAAGGAGGGTTATAGCCACCTGGTTCCCCACTGTTTATGTGCAATGTGCCAAGGAAGGGCAGATAAGTAGCCCAGGCAGCCCCCAGATAGCCCAGGGACAGGCACAGGGATGCACTGCCCTCACACGTTGGTGGAATTGTCCCTAAAAAAAAAAAAAAAAAAAAAAAAAAAAAAGGAAAAATTATAAATTATTTATTTTCCTCAGGAAGAGGTGGGTCTTAAGCAATTTAAATATTTCACTCCGTTCTTTCAGTTCTGGCTACTGGCCATTATTAGGAAGATGTGGGAAGAAGCCTGAATGAAAATCTTCTCATTATTGAGAAAAAAAATTCACAGCAGTGAAGCGATTTACAGCCTTTCTACCTAGAGACAGGGAGGTAAGAATATTCTGAGTCCAAGTCCCCATGGAAGCTTGTTTCTCAAAGAACTTGCATATAGACACATAGATTTGTGCAATTCTCATTATAATCTCAAAGGTTAGCTCTAAGCCTTATTTGATGTCAGAGAAAATGGAGCCTAGCTATGGTGAGAATTTATCTAAGATAAATTCTAAGATCACAGAGATAGTTGAGGATGGAGAGAATATGAGGCTCTAACTATGACCCAAGATCACAGAGATAGTTGAGGATGGAGAGAATATGAGGCTCTAACTATGACCCAAGTTGGTTTTCCAACACTCCTCATCACTTTGGGATCTAATTCATTTCAGGTTAATGTCTCTGAGAGCTTCAGATGGGCAAAGGGCTGGGCATTCCTTGGAAAAGCATTACTCCAGGTAACTACCTGATCAGTATAGTTTCTATTAAGCGAAGTGGGCACAAAGAGGTTTCCAAGATTTACTAACTCTCTTTTGCTCTCTGCCTTCTTCCTAGGCAAAACATGCATACTGTGTATTCCCATGGTCTGATTTAATAAAAGGGATTGCTATGAGAGGCAGCAGCAAGACAGCTATTTTCCAAGATAAGATACATACTTAGTTAGATAAATAGCAAAAATGGAAATGGCCCTAACAGGGGGTTCTATCCCAGGCCTCAAGCAAAATTCCAAACCTTAGAATCTGTTAGTTTTTAACAGCAGGGTTAGAAGTTGTTTTTGTCAGCTTTGGGCGATGTCCATATATTTTCATCAATTAATTTTTGTTGAAATGCCTGCTGAGTATGTGGTGTAGCACAGGGAGTCAGCTGACTATTTGCACCATAATCTAATTTGGCAGCTGGGCCCTGAATGCTGAGTATTACTCAAATTAACATGCCCAGGATAGCAGAGAAAGCAGAACTGAAGAAAGGAGACTGGTCAGTGAGATGCTGGCTGTGTGGCTGAACTGAGTAATAGTGAGAGCTGAGGCTCTGCTTTGAACTCAGATGGTCCGGTGTCCCTGCCCTGGCTCTGCCTCGGGTCAGCTGTGGAGCTTTCAACAAGTTATCTCAAACTCTGAGCATTGGCTTCTTCATTTGTGAAACCGAGATAGTCATTGCACCAATTTCTAAGGGTGATGTACTAGGTGCTTTCGATGTATTATCTTATTTAATTCTTACAACCACCAACTGATAAAATAGCATTTTATCGGTACTTTTATTTCAGAGAGGGGAGCAGGGGGATAAGTAGAGTAGCTAATTTGGTTGGAAAGGCCAAGGAATAGGAAACCTGATTTCTAGTCCAGCTTGGTGATTAACTAATTCTAGATCTGTCAGGGTTCAGAAAGCAGATCCCAAACAACATGCCTCCCCAGTCACATTATTTAAAGTATTAAGTACTCAGGCCCACAGCAAAGTAAAGAATTCAAATGGGGAAGGCATGTTATAAAAGGTCAACTGTAAGTACTGAACCCAGTTAAATTAAAAGAATTATTAATTGTTGTAATATCTTTTTATTTAAAAAAATCCAATAAATTGTGATTTTTCTCTCCTCCCACTTACCGAGAAATAATTCAGAAAAAAAAAGAAACTAGTTTCGATAAAACTGGAAATTCTGAGTATTCCTCAATGCCAGGAAACAGAATTTCTATTAGTCAAAGTTCTGAGGAGGCTTACAGGCAGGAGGAAGGAAAAGGGTGGTAGGGCATTCTCTAAAGCTGTGTCTACCCCAGATCTTTTCTTTTAAAACATGGAATCTTCCCACCCGAGAAAGCCAAGCTAACCTAGATTTGACTTCTAGAATAATTAGAGCCATTTTTGGTACATTTTCCTTGGCATTAATTACTGTTTTCTTGCATCAATCCTGGGACTATAATTACTCACAATGCTGTGTGACTAGGAGTGCTTATATCCAAGAGGGTCAGGTTGGCAACTGGAAGGAGCTAAGCCTGACAGAATTGTGGTGCATTCTGGGAGTTCTATTGAATACTAGAAGAACTATTAACTGAACATTTACTATATGCCAAGCAAACATACCATTCACTCGATTAGATAAGTAGAAAACTAAAAAGAATGTCTGACTATGCAGGAATCATTGCTGCTCATGAAAGGATAAACAGGCAGTGGTCTTCGATGTTTCCTCCTGGCAATACATTTGCACTAAATAAAAGAATCCAAAACAGCAAAAAATTTGCTAGAAAATATGAATAACAAATGAAACTTGATCTTATGACCTGAAATGAGAATTCCATCAGCAATTATGTGGACAGCGGGGGGAACCAAGTTAAACAACAACAACGTACATACATGTGGAGTTTACAGTAAAACCTAGTCTGAGAGGATCTCTCTACATTAAAGGATGAATAAATAGAAAAAAAATATCAAACTTAGAACTGATGAATTATGAGTGTGCATTATAAAAGGGGAAGAACTTAACACTCAAAAGGCAGGGGAAGGACATAGTTTTGAAAAAACAATTTGCTACAAGTTCCAGAAATAAATTTTATAGTACAATTGCTTTGGGCTTTAAAAACTACTCATGATAACACAAACTCTATGAAGCAGATATAGGATGAGATCAAAGAAATTAAAGCTGAAATAAGAAAAGATCTAGCTGGGGGGGGGGAAGCAGGAATGAAAAAAAACATTGATTGACATGAGAAACAATTTTGAAGGAATTAAAAAGGCAGCTACAGAATTAAATTCAGCATTAGAATAAATACATTGGAGGAAGCAAATTAGCAATAAATAGACCAGCTTTAGAAGTTGTTCCAGAATGAAAAGGAAAAGGAGAAGAAGATTAAAAGAATGAAGAAATTGGGAATTTTGAACAGGAGAATTAAATAATTTGAACAGAAATAATGATTTGAGATGTAATAGAAGAAAAATATTTTTGAATTGAGTAAAGATCTGGGGCTGGTTATACTAAGCAAAATCAATGTATGTGGGAAAGTGATACCCACCTAGAGATATTCTGATATATATTTTTTTCTTGTTTCAAGAGTAAAGAAGAATTCTACCAATCAAGAAGATAAATGTTTTGCTTGTAGGGGAAAAAAATCATGTTGACCTCATAATTCCTTCCTACTATAATGCCAGAAAATAAAGGAGCCACGTTTATAAAATTACAGGAGGAGAAATCTCATAATCTGAGAATTGTCTACCTAAGTTGTTATTTATGAGTTAAGCCAACAGAAAAAACTCAGGAACATAAAAGCTCAGAAAGTCTACCAGCTATACCATCCCCCAAATAACAACAACAACAACAACAAATCCCCAAACACTATTCAAAGACATTATTCAACTGGAGAGAAACAGCTCAGAATAGTATAAGAGAGGAGCTGTTCACTAAAAGGGTTATGGCTACGACTACAACCATTTAAATGGAAAATTAAGGCTTAATAATAGTTGTAATACTATTATAAGGCTTAACACAAATACTAAAAATAGCCCTTGAAGGACAATATATACAGCATAAAGTACAATAGAAAAGTATGAATTAAAATTCCATATATAGCTTTTGGCTACTATGACAGGCCTGGAGAGATCCCAATCAGGCTGAGGACATCCGATCTCAATGTCCTCTCAGCCCTTTGATTCCTCCCTGCCCCCACCGTGCAGCCCCTCAATAACACGGTTTGAACCCAGAAAAAAAAATTCCATATAATAATAAAGACAACAAAAACTGAGAGAGTGGGAAAAAGACAAAAGGGAATTAAAAATGCATGCTAAAAATCTTTCCTAGACTTAGCCAATAAATAGTTTTAGTCCTGGCATTGGCATTGATAAAAACAGTTTCAAGCATTTTTTAAAAAAATGTAAAATTAACCACCAGAAAAATTACAACAGAGCACAAAACTTTCAAATCACTAGAGGAAACAAAGTTAAAGGAAACATAGTCCATATAGTGAAGGGGAGTTTTAAAAAAACCCAGTAAAACAGCAAAGAATCAACAACAAAAAATCATGTAAAACAGAAGCAGAAGCAGATCAGGTATATTCATTAGGACAAGAAGTGTTAATGGATAAAACATGTTTACTAAAAGAAAATGAACCTAAAAGATCAGCAGCATACAAACAACTATATAGACTTTCTAAAAACCTATTACCTAGGAAAAGTTTCAAATAAAAAGATGGACACTCTGTGTATAAATTCAAGCTTATGGACTTGAGTCATATCTCCTCATCAGCTGTTGGGAAAAACATGGGCAGTGTTGGGTCAAGAACAAGTGGATGAATCAGGTAATCACTAATCCAGAGTGAATATTTGATGGATTTATCAAAACTGAAGCAGAGAAGCCCAACCAAGACTCTAATAAGTATAGATTATCCTTTAAAAAAAGAAAGGAAATGTTGGAAATCTTCCCATTAATATCGCTCAGGAGCATACTGGAAATCTATTTGCAGAATATGAGCAAAGAATGTTCTGAAAGTGCCTTTTAGAATAAACTATTATTCCTCTGTGACACCTACAAATTCAGAAGACAGCTATGCGATAAAAAGTTTAAATAATCAGATTTATGAAGGTCAAAGGCATCTCAAAATATTCTATGTTTTCATGACCCCACATAAATATGTGTTTCAGAAAAATTGACAGAATTTTTAAAAAATGCAGTAGAGGCACACAGCTTAGCATGCTTTGTAACTAATTCAAGCCAATGGGCAATGGTCCTAGATTTCCAAATAATACCAGAAGAAAACCAGTGCCTTCATATGAAAGTTTGCAATATTTAGTTGTCTTATTTTAGGGAAGAAAGACATGGGACTAGAACAATAAAACATACCAGCGGAAAGGAGAACTTCAGCTAGAAGTGAAAGGGAGTAGGTTTGTTTGAGCTCTGTTTTATCTCACACATATTTAATTACATTTCATGACTTTCTTGGTTGAGGAGACAGTTTCCTGTAATTGAAAGTCAATATGATTATATTTTTAGCATATTTTTGTGTGTGCACTATTTATGCCTGGGTGACACTCACGGTATTGACTTTTCTAACTTAACATCTTAATTTTATGTTACCATTTCCTCTAAAGATGGATATCTCAGAGAAATTTTGTTGATGTTTCAAGGTTGTTAAAATTTCATGCTAGGATTCCATTTACAATCAGCTATACTGAATATGAAGTGTTATGTATTTTTTACTTGTGGAGACACTGCTGGTGCTCTCCCATATCCAGTTATTTTCTCTGTCCTAGCCCTGTTAGAGATTACAATTCTCAGCCTGTTGCAGCTAGGCAAGGTGGTGCGACTAAGTCCAGCCAATAAAATAACATGTGTGTTATTTCCAAGCTAAGGTGGTTGATTGCTGGGACACCTGTGGGTGGCTCAGTGGGTTAAGCGTCTGCCTTCGGCTTGGGTCATGATCTCAGGGTTCTGGGATGGAGCCCCACATCGGTAGAGGGGGTCCCTGTTCAGCAGGGAGTCTGCTTCTCCTTCTCCCTCTGCTTCTCCCCCCCCCCACTTGTGCTCTCTCAATAAATAAATAAATAAATAAATAAATAAATAAATAAATAAAATCTTAAAAAAACCCCACAACTTTAAGATGGCTGATTGCTGATATGGCACTCCACTTTCCCTCTTATCCTGCCATGGCAACTGTGGAAGTCATGTGCTAAAACGATATCGTCACAAGATGGAGAAAGATTTGATTCCCGAGTCACCAGATGGAGGACAGCCTCCGCGGACTCACCATCAGACTTTGGGAGAGTGAGCAATAAGTCATTGTGCTAAAGTACTGATAATTCAGGGTTTGTCTAATTGCAGCTGCTATTGATTACTTGCCTTAATGTGAGATTTTTTTGTGCTTCTTTTGGGCTCAAGTTCCTCAGGACCTTTGAATATTTTATTTGAATTAAAATGTGAATCAGCTTATAGCAGTAAAATGTACACACTCGAAAATAAAGGCAGTTATATAATCACTAATAATCAATTTAGTGTCTCATTTACATGTATTCTATTAAATGTAATTCTATACTGATTGTTTGGTAGGGCAAATACTGCCAGATTTATTATTATTATTATGTTTTTACTTAAATCTTTATCAGATAACCAGGATAAAAAAGTTGAGATAGGAACGCTGAACTCTGAACTGCCTAATGACTCATTCTCAGAAAGCTGGTACACAGGTATGTTAAAAATACGACATTCAACACTGAAAGTATTCTGTGGTTTATTTTGAAGAAAATTGTCTATTCAATATAAAAATGTAGATGTCTTAATAGCAAGGGAGGGGAGACAGAGAGAGAGAGAGATTGATTCTTTTCCCAGTATTGCACTATTATTCTTCATGACCTTATTTATTCTATTCAATGAAATTTAAAATGAATCATTAAAGTTTCTCCGTATAGGTTAATCAGTTTATATTTTATACAAAATGATTGTTTTTCTATTTCTTTGGAGTGCTTCATGAAGTGGTGTAAACACTGTCATCCTAATCTTTCAATAAAAACACATAACCTTAAAGAAATAAACAAATGCATGTACAAAGGCAGATCAGGCATAAACTGGTGATCTAAAAAGAGCAATAATCTTGGAAATTGTTTGTGGAAAGACTGGGCAGTTTAATAGGTAAACTTTTTAAAAAATATTATATGATTCCTATGATATATAAACACAAGGAAAAAGAGGTAAAGGCTCCAGATTCATTTCACGAAGTACAATCTTAATGAATCATCTCTGCCCTCATAGGTCTTCCCTCAACTCAAAAGAGCTAAATAAAATATTTGCAATACCAATTCACAAATACAATGGCAGATAACACATCATGGTCTAAGCAGAATTATCCACGACTATAGTTAATGTGGCTCTTAGGGTTGCAAGGAGGTCTTGCTTGTTGGGCTCCAGGTCCACTAAACCCACTCCCATTGGTCCAGCTCAAGCCTGGACTTGGCCTCTGCAGAGGCTCTTGACAATGCTTAGTCCCAAGCTCCATCAACACTTTACAAAACTAATTACTGGGTAGAATAAAGCCAAGGCATGAGGTTGGGTGCATGACAACCTGATACTGAACTAGCACCAATCCTGCACAGGAATTTCATGGCTCTTCCTGTTAATGGTGTTTGTGTTGAATTAGATGGGTGAATGCACTGCACCTAGCACTAGCAGGAACATCGGATGAACTGCATGAGCATGGAGGTTAGTCTTATCATCTTCCCAAAGGGGCTTGTCAGAAGTTAGACCAGAGTTCAGATGCCCTAGATTCTCATAAAGAAAACCAATGAGAAAATGCCTCAGCATAAATTGGCCACGACTCTCACTTCTGGCCCTTTTCGAGTAAAAGATCATGAAAGAGTAAGGTGCATAAGGGTCTATCTGTACTACAAACTATTTATGTATAGAGAACCAAGGGATGATGCTCACTTGAGGCTGATGTCCTACCTTCCATTCTCTACCAGAATATCAGGTGCTGACATTCCTTTAGCTCCAGGTCTTTGCCCTTTAGTCCTCTGTCCCTGATATCACAAGTGAACATCAGTGGAGTCAGGAAGATAACCCACATTCTGTCAGGGTCTCCTCCCCAGCTCATACTTCCCTCCCCTCTGTTATATAGTGAACTCTCCCATCAAGCACATACCTTTCAGAACGACTTTTTAACAAGAAGAAAAACTCCGTACTTCAATGAGTCAATTCAAAGTTAACATCTATTATGGAGCTCACAAATATCCCTTTCAGCTTTACCCCTTAATTAAAAAGTCATACAAATGAGCATTCCCTAAAGGGATACTTTTCCCAACATTGTGAGTAGAGACTCTTGGCCAATCCAAAACATGTAATCACAAGCACACGGATCTATTAAAATAAGAATGACTTAATATTAGGACCTTCATTAATAAGAAAAGGTCACATCATCAGGTTATGGGAGAAAAACATGTGGCCATCAGGATAAAGACCAGAAATGGGTTCAGTAAAATTCAATATCCATTTTTTAAAAGTAATCTCTATACCCAATATGGGGCTCAAACTCACAACCCCAAGATCAAGAGTCTTGTGCTCGATGAGCCAGCCAGGTGCCCCTCAACACCCATTTTTGATGCAATCTTAGAAACTAGGGCAGATCCTTTCTCTGCATGATAAAAAGCACCACAAACCAACAAACAAAATATAGAATGATGAAGCTATAAAAGTATTTTTATTTTGGTTCAGATGTCCACTATTACTACTATGGTTTAATATTATAGGTGCTTTAAGCAATTCAGTACAATAACATGATTATTTAACTTGAAAATTCAAGAGGATTGTAATGAACACATACTTGACTGTTGGCCAAGTAATCAGCAACCTCTTCTCCTACCCCACCTCTCCCCTGTTCCAACATATGCTGTTATTGGCCTTTGGCCTCTGGGCCATCACTTGACTCATCCAGAAGTAGAAACTGCAATTGATCGACCAATAGTCCCTTCCCAAGGCATTTTGCAAGACATAGAGCAAGAGTGGGGAAATGAGAGCACTGAGCTAGAGATTATGGGTGGCTGAAGTTGCAAAATGTAAAATCTGAATGCTACTGGAGGTTATATCCTCTTTTATTTGGTTCAAGCTATCTGAGGTATGCTATTTACTGGGAGACAGAATGAAGGATGGAACAAGCATTCAGGGAGGTCCAGAGCCAAGAGACGGGAAAGCCTAGTTTTAGTTCATTTTGAGATGCAGCTGCAGCCCTCCCTTTGGGTTATGAGATGACTCAGTGTTCTTATAATAAAATATGCTTTTTGCTTGTGGTACTTTGAGTTGAGCTAATGCATGGAGGTAGCTAGTTACAAAATAGATAAAAAATAATAGATTTTTCATGCATTCACATTAATAACAAGTGAACATATATGATAAAAAATATTTTTCCACAATAGCAACAAAAAGATAAATTATAGGAACAATCTAATTAAAATGTGCAGGACATTTGTATGATGAATACATTGAAGACTTACCAGAGGTGAAATGGAAAACTATAAAATGGAAGGCTTATAACGTTGAGGGAATGAATTAACTGTCCATCATTTTATATTTTAATACAATTCCAATAAAGATTACAGTGAGATTTTTCTTGGACCATGACTTGGACCATACCTAATCTTGGCATGATAGAGAACTTCCTAATCTTAAAACTAGTAACAAAAAACGCTCAGTAGATTAACTATGTACAACTCTGAATGTCAAAAATATCTTTAAAAATTTAAGAAGTGAGTAACAAAGTTGAAATATGTTTACATCTTATATTAAAAAGTTAATGTCATTAATGTAGAGATAACCCTTAGAAACCAATGTTGGAAATAAGCAAATAAACCCCAATATAAAAATGGGCAAAGAGTTAAATAAACCAGTTTCAAATGTAAGAAATATAAATGGCCAACAGAAATATGGGGGGAAAAAAGGTTAGGCTTATTAGTAAGTGAAGAAATTAAGTTGGTGCAATAATGTGATACCATTTTTCACTCGTCAATTTGTCAAATATTGAAGTCTAGTTACATAGTTCCCAGTTGCCAAGGTGCAAAATCAGGGATTTTCATAGACCACTGGAGAGAGATGAGTTTAGACCTTTGAAGAAGTAAATTCAACAACATGTCAAGAGCTTTGGCATTTGGAAAAATAACCTTTGACTTGAAATTCCAATTTTAGCAATTTGCCCTATGGAAATACTCAAGTTTGCCTGAACTTATGTGGAAAAATATTTGTTATTCATTATTTTTGAAAATCTTGAAACAAATGTCCAATGAAAGGGAATTGGTTTAATGAATTATTACCACAAATAGTGTGGCAGGCAGAAAAACAATCCTTCTACCCCCAAGATGTCCAAGTCATAATCCCAGGAGCCTGTGAATGAATACATGATCTTACATGGTAAAGGGACTTTGCATGTGATTAAATTAAGGACCTTAAAATAGGGAAGATTATCCTGGATTATCAGACGGGCCCAACTTAATCATGTGGGTTCTTAAAGGCAAAGAATCTTTTTCAGCTGTGGTCCCCGCAGGGAGTGTGTGTGTGGGGGGATGACAACAGTACAGTCAAAGAGACTCAATGATACTGGCTCTGAAAATGGAGGAGGGGCAATAAGCCAAGGAATGCAGTAGACCTGTAGAAGCTGGAAAAGGCAAGGAAACAGACTCTTCTCTAGAGTGCCAGAAAAGAACAGAGCCCTGCCAACACCTTGATTTTAGCATTTATCAGATTTTTAACATACAGGATATCACATCCCTTTGGGTTATGAGATGCATCAGTGTTCTTATAATAAAATTTGCTAGAACTAGAAGAGAATACCTTTGTATTGTTTCAAGCCATTAAGTTTGTGGTAATTTGTTACTGCAGCAGTAGAAAACTAATACAAATGGGATACTTTGTGATCAGTAGTCAAAAATCATATTGGTTAAGAATTTATTTAAAGTAAAAAAAGCTGATTACAAGACTGTAAGTATGATAGCCAAGGTCCAATGATGAAATGTAAATACAGTAGCATGATTATTTCTGGGTGCTGTAATTATGAGACTTTTTCTTGATTATATATTTTCCGGATTTTCTAAAATAGCTCTCCTTTGTAATCAGAAAAAAAAAATACATGTGTTAAGTAAAATGCACTTTAACTTATATTACTCTAATTATTTCATCAACAATAATCTAATTTATGATGGCTTTACTTCAATGGTACCTTCCCAACCTTACCTAAATCCTAGTCTTAAACTTATTTCTGTAGAAATGTAACAGAATGGGATTCACTTCTCTTCCCCCAAAATAACACTGTGCTGAACTTGTCTTCCTGGTATCTTGTTGTTAACCTTAGTATCCGATGCTCTTGCAGATTTCCATAATTTTGTCTGCTTTGCTGAATACTCTATTGCAAGCATAAAGTCTAAAGAGGCTTTGTCAATGGTTATTAACTAACTGCTTAATTAACTGTGAAGTGACAGTCACCAAATAATTGTTGATAATGTTGGTAATGCATGATTCTGGAGTCTGTCCCAGTGACTTCTACCACACTCCCATTTTAAAAATTTTATTATTTTATCAAAAAATTTTTTAAAAAAATTTTTATGTTTTTAAAATTGCCAAACCACTGGACTTCACAAGGGGCATGTATCCTTGCAATATAGACCGTGGGTCTGATTTAATCTCATTTTTAAAGAATTAGCAATCAATAAAGCAGTCAAAACTAAAAGGTAACAGCTTTGCTTGAGTGGAAAAAAAAAATTCTGGTTCTATACCCTCAGGTTTGATGTACAGCCCACTTAAAATAATGCTCCTCTTCCATTTTTGCTTTCTTGAAATTTCTTGATAAAAAGAAATCTAGCAAATGAATCTGTCTTTAATTAATCAGCACATTTAAAAATTTTTTGAATAACTTATTTAAGCTAAAAAACATCAAAGAGTTCACTCATTCTTCCCACTCCCCACACCCAGTCTCTGTCAACCAATGATCTGTTCTCTGTACCTGTGAGCTTGGGTTTTCCTGTTTTGTTTTTTAGATTCCACATATAAGAGAAATCATAAGGTATTTGTCTTTCCCTGTCTGACTTATTTCACTCAGCCTAATACCCTCACGGTCCATCCATGTTGTTGCAAATGGTAAGATTTCATTCTTTTTAATGACTAAGTAATAATATTCCATTGTATATACATATATACTACATTTCTTTATCCATTCATCAGTTGATGGACACTTGGGTTGTTTCCCTCTCTTCGCTATTGCAATAATGCTATAATGAACATGGGGTTGCATATATCTTTTCAAATTAGTGTTTTTATTTCCTTCAGATAAATACCCAGAAGTGGAATTGCTGGATCATATGTAGTTCCATTTTAAATTTTTTGAGGAACCTCCATACAGTTTTGCAAAGTGGCTGCACCAATTTACATTCTCACCAATAGTGCACGAAGTTCTCTTTTATCCACATCCTCACCAATACTTGTTATTTCTTGTCTTTTTGATACTAGCCATTCTGACAGGTGTGAGGTGATATCTCATGTTCATTTTGATTTGCATTTCTCTGATGATGAGTGATGTTGAGCATTTTTCCATGTGCCTATTGGCCATCTGTATGTCTTCTTTGGAGTAATGTTTATTCAGATTTTCTGTCCATTTTTAAATCAGATTGTTTTTATTTTTGCTATTGAGTTGCACGAGTTTTTAAAATATATTTTGGATATTAGCTCATATTATATGGTTTTCAAGTATTTTCTCCCGTCCAGTAGGTTGCCTTTTCATTTTGTTGATGGTTTCCTTTTGGTGCAAAAGCTTTTTAGTATGATGTAGTACCACTTATTTTTGCTTTTGTTGCTATCTACTATACTTTTATTGTTCTGAATTGCCTTATTGCTCTCCTTGGATTACTTATTGAACCATGAATAATAAGTAAAGGTCACTTTCCACTTAGGAAGTTGGCTTTTGATCTGGTTGAACTAAAGCAAGAGTGTGAAGAATAAAGGAGGGATGGGGATAATTTGGAGGTATTTAGCAGCTGACTTCCCCATAATGAGCCAGGCAAAACCAGAGGAAAACAATTTTTTTTTCTAACCTTCACTTAGGGGTGAGCAAATCATAAGGTGAAGTCTTTTCTAATTATACAATAATTATCTACTCTTTTAATTTGAAAGAATATTCATCATACTTCTCCCTCATCAAAAGGAACATCCCTCTGACTTGGTAACGATCAAACTATATTCTTATGTAGAGAGAAAGGCTGAAATTAGACCTTCCTGTTCTTATGCAAAGAACAATTCTGTAATGAGCTGTCTTAACCTATTCCATTCTTTGGAGCCACAAGGCCTTCCGGGAGGACAGACGGCTGATGCGTTAAACAATATGCTGGTGCCTCGTCTCTGGTGATGGCTAAATACAGCACTGTGGCTCAGGAACTCAGGAACGAAGCAATCAGTCTCTTGATTCCTCACCCACTCTCATGCTATATTACCAATCCAAAGACTTCTGTGTCTTGGCTCTCAATGTGTCCATTACTCCCTCTGAATGCTGTAGTCCTTTCTTTCCATGTGATGCTGAGAATCCCCCAATGGAACCTTGAGTAGCATTGGTGTTACTGCATTCACATAACACAGAGCTCCATGATGTAGTATCTTCTAATACTTGCCTTCTGAAAACAGTTGCTAAGTATGCACCACCTTTGCAGATAATAACAAATGGCTGCTGAGAAAGAGGCATTACATAAAAGAAGATTCGTTTTTTTCCTCCATAATCCATAGCAATGGAGACTGAAAGGAGAATGACTCATTTTTCCATTTTAACTGAATTAATTCTCCCCACTTGCAAATTTTTATAAATGGTTGGGGATTTCATTAAAGATGCTTCACTGGGAAACTAGAAGGTTCTGGATTGGGATGGCTTCTATTATCCAGTGGAAGTTCTGTTCTCAGACTCAGTTTCAGGGGTAGAGGATGAGGAGGAGCTCAATACAGCCTTCTAAGGAATCAATAAGGAGTATTTATTGATTGATCAGAATACTGAAAGCTTATTGACCTTTATCTGAAACAGTGTCTGCTTTGAGGCTACTGAATGCCAAGTAACTAAATGTCCATGTAAGTATCTTTGAAACTGGGTTTCTAATTTAAAGAAGTCCTCAGATATGAATGGCTCCACTCTCCTTGCTTCTAGATGATGGGTACTTTCTTTTGCAAATTGAGAATTTGCAGAGACACCTTTTGTTTGTGGTGATGACTCAGGGATGTTGCTGGTGTTTAGATGTGGGGGCCAGGAATGCTGGCTTGTCCTATAGTGTGTGGTACAGGCCTGCACAAAGAAATACTGCCCCACACTCCAAATGATTTTTGAATGCCATTGTAGATAGTCATGCAGGTGAAAACCTGCTTATAATTACCCAAATCCAGAGCCTCACTTTGATTTTTATATAAATAAAGTGAATTAATTTCCTATTACTTAAAACAACACAAATTTATTATTTCATAGTTCTAGAGACCAGAAGTCTGAAGTGGGTCTTGCTGTGCTAAAGTCAAGGTGTTGGCAGGGCTGTGCTCTTCCTGTGGCCTCTTGGGGAGGATCCATTCCCTCATCTTGTCTAGCTTCTAGAGGCTGACTGCATTCCTTGCCTTATGGCCTCTTCCACCAGTTTCAAACCCAGTAGCAAAGCACCTTCAGCTCTCTCTCCAACTTTGACCATCCTGCCTTCCACTTTCTTTGTAGGACCCTTCTGATTACACTGAGCCCAACCACAAAGCCCAGGACGAAGTCCCCCTCCCAAGATCCTTAACTTAATCACACCTGCAAAATCCCCTGTGCCACGTAAGGTAACATATTCCTGGGTTCCAGGGATTAGGATGTGGACATCTTTGGGGGACTTTTATTTTGCCTACAACATAAAAAAGTATTTTTGAACTTAAAAAGAAAAACATATCCTGAATGTTCTAGGAAACTAACTGCCATATAAATACGGGAAGACTGTTTTGTTTTGTTCATTACCAAGAATTGATCCCCATTTCCCATATGAGAGCCTCATGTAACTGACAGAGCGTGGTTCACAGTATTTGAATTGCCAAAACAAACAAACAAACAAACAAACAAACTAAAGAAAAAAGACCCCACTGCTGTGTCTGCCTGCATCTGCTACTATCACATTCTCTTTATTTGAAATAAAGATGTAAGCCTAACACACTCATCTTGTATCCTCATGTTGTATGCCTGAGCATTTCCATATTGAAATACATATTAATTTATTATAAACTGCTTGTTTTCTTATTTCTCTTTTATAATACATTAGGACATTATATTTTTTTTTCTTGAAAATGTGTGTATAGGTAGGTTATAATATCTACGAATTTTATTTCTACATAGTAAAGGTGACATTACAAGATATTTGTTGTAAAAAAAGTAGGACATTCAGTCTGATGTGTGCCTCTCAGATTCTGCTGCCTCTCTGGATTGAAGAAGTCTCTTTTCTCCAGGCCAGTGCTATCATGTATGCATTGGATTTCACTCCCTTCAATCACCTTCAAAACCCTACTGAACCTATTCTTGCTAAGGGCATTGAACAAGCCCCCCATGACATACTCTATAGTTGTGGTAAACAGTTTACTCCCAAGATCATGAAATTTCTAGGAAAAATCTCTGGAGGAGGCCTCTAGACCTTCAAGAGCCCATTACAAGATGTCTCGCTGTCTAGTACCAAGGGGAAGCTCTAATTAGGAACATTATGGGGCTGCCTCTTAATGACTGCCATGACCAATCCCATCGCTCCCTACTTCTGTATGTCTCACCACCACCAGAGGTCTGAGCTTCTCTAGTCAAGAGCTATCACCCTGGCTCTTATCTCTAATATGGCTCAAAACATTTCCCTAGTCTGACGCACCCACCCACCCTGCCAAGCCCATGGAACACATAGTCTGTCATCAACAAAATCCTCACTTCTTCTTCAAAGGCTCCCTTCACCTTTTGCTACCTGCAACTTGGTTGTTTCAGGATATCACTTCCACCACCACAGTAGTCTCAGGTGGTTGTGCTCCCACCATAGTCTACGCACCACAGAGCCAGACCAGGGTTAGATGTACTCACTGTCCTCACTCCACTTCCGGACCATAATTCCTTCATCTTTTAAACCCCAGCATCTTTGACACATGATAATGGACTACACCACCGGCTACACTTGTTGCAGCCACTCCTTGAGTCATGTACTGCTCATTCCCCATCATCCACTGGAGATTTTAGCTCACTGTGTTCCCAACACTGTCCCTGTCTTCACTTTTGGTGACTACAATATGCACATACATGATCAATCCAACTCCCTGACTCACTTCCTTGACTTCCTCACTTCCTATTATGTTTTCCTCCACTTGCCTCCAACCTTCCACTCTCATGGTGAATCATTACCTGGACTTTGTCATCACCAGTAACTACATAATTTCCAAAATTTCTACTTCAAGCCTCTTACTCTTTATCACCTCCTATTTTTTCAGTTCATGCCCTCTGGTACTGCAAGTCTAACAATTCTCAGTACTTATCAGGATCCCCAGTCCCTCGATCTTACCACTTTTTATTATCTATCACCTCTCACACCCTTGCTTCTCTATTCCTCCAGCTAGGACTCCATGGTCCATCCCTGTGGTCCCTTCTTGCACAGGCCTTTGACTCCACTTTCCTCCCTCTCTCCATTTCACTCATCTGACAAACCCAACACTAATAGTCTCTAAGCCTATGTTACAGAAAAACACATATGTTGACTGATCTCTAAACTTTCTGTCAATTCACAAATCTCAAGTGGCCCTTCTGTATCGCTCAACAGTCATAAAGTATTTTCTAATCACTTCACTCTCTAACTCTGAAACATGACTATTTCACAACTTCTTCCCTTTTCTCCACCTCTAACACTCCTTCTACTTTCAGCTGATGACTTGACTTTTATTTCCCAGGAAACATAGAAGCAATAAAAATGAACTATGTAATTTTATCATCAGATCTACCAGCCTATCTTTTCCTTTACCCATATGTCCACTGTTCTTCTTTTCCTTTACCCATATTTTTTAAAAAATAATAAAATGACAAAAAGTATAAAAAATTAAATTAAATTAAATTAAAAGTGTATAGTCTCACTTCCCTTTGAAGGCAAACCTGGACCCATCCCCATTTGCACACTCAAAAACTTTGCTCCTATGTTCTCCACTCACCAGCATCATAAATTTCTCTTTCAACTGTCCCATTCTTATCACAATACAAACATGCTATAATTTCTTTCCCCTTAAAAAAAAAATCCGTCCTTAAACTTAGGTCTTTCTGCCTATGATACTTTTCCTCTTCTCCCATTTATAACTCTGTTTTCCCCTCACAAACTTCTGTCAGCCTATCTGAGTCAATTTCTACCATTTTACTAAAGCTGCTTTTGTCAAGGTCAATGATGGTCTCACCTTGTCAAATCCTTGTCCATCATCTTGCTTAATCTCTCAGCAATTTATGACACAGGAAGTACTTCTTCCTTCCTTAAAGCTGTCTTACTAAGCTTCCAAAATACATCACCTAGTAGTTCTCTTCACTCACTGGCTATTCCTTCTTGGTCATAGTTGCTACTTCTTACTCCTCTTTCCTGCTTTTACAAATTAGGAGTTCCCTCAGGCTCAATCAGTGGCAATCTTCTTTGTCACTCTTTCCACTAGCTGGTTGTATATAACCCCAAGTATATGCTAATGACTCCCACATTGGTATCCCAGCCCTTATCTCTCTTCTTGAACTCCAGATTTAAAAATAAACCGTCAGTCCAAAGAAGACATACAGGTGGCCAACAGGTACATGAAAAGATGCTCAACATCACTAATCATCAGGAAATTGCAAATCAAAACCACCATGAGATATCACCTTACACCAATGTTCAAAATCATTAGCCATCAGGGAAATTCAAATCAAAACCACATTGAGATACCACCTTATGCCAGTTAGAATGGCAAAAATTGACAAAGCAAGAAACAACAAATGTTGGAGAAGATGTGGAGAAAGGGGATCCCTCTTACACTGTTGATGGGAATGCAAGTTGGTACAACCACTTTAGAAAACAGTGTGGAGGTCCTTCAAAAAGTTAAAAATAGAGCTACCCTATGACCCAGCAATTGCACTACTGGGTATTTACCCCAAAGATACAGATGTAGTGAAGAGAAGGGCCATATGCACCCCAATGGTCATAGAAGCATTGTCCACAATAGCTAAATTGTGGAAGGAGCCGAGATGCCCTTCAACAGACGAATGGTTTAAGAAGATGTGGTCCATAGATACAATGGAATATTACTCAGCCATCAGAAAGAACGATTACCCAACATTTGCAGCAACATGGATGGGACTAGAGAAGACTATGCTAAGTGAAATAAGTCAAGCAGAGAAAGACAATTATCATATGGTTTCACTCATTTATGGACCATAAGAAATAGCAGGGAGATGGGTAGGAAAAGGAGGGGAAGAATGAAAGGGGGGGTAAACAGAAGGGGAAATGAACCACGAGAGACTATGGACTCTGGGAAACAAACTGAGGAATTCAGAGGGGAGGGGGTGGGGGATTGGGATAGGCCGGTGATGGGTATTAAGGAGGGCACATATTGCATGGAGCACTGGGTGTTATACGCAAATAATGAATCATGGAACACCACATCAAAAACTAAGGATGTACTGTATGGTGACTAACATAATAAAAAATTATTATTTTTTAAAAAATAATAAAATGACAAAAAGTATAAAAAATAAAATAAAATAAAAAGAAAGGCTATTTTCAAAAAGACAATACATAACAAATGTTGGTGAGGATTTGGAGAAAAGGGAATCCTCACGCACTGTTGGTCGAACTGTAAATTGGTATAGTCATTATGGAAAACAGTATGGAGGTTCCTCAAAAAATTAAAAAAAAAAACACATATGACCCAGTTTCTTCTGGGTATTTATCCAAAGAAAATGAACACACTAATTTGAAAAGATATATGCACGCCCATGTTCATTGCAGGGTTATTTAGCCAAGATATGGAAACAACCTAAGTGTCCATCAGTGGATGAATGGGTGAAGAGGATACACACACACACACACACACACACACACACACACTTGTATTATTCAGCAATAAAAAATAATGAAATATTGCCATTTGTGACAACATGGACAGACTGCAAGGGGATTATACTAGGTGAAATATGTCAGACAGAGAAAGACCAACACTATATGTTCTCACTTATATGTGGAATTAAAACAAAAAAACCAAAATCACCCCAAACTCATAGATACAGAGAAGAGATTGATGGTTGCCAGAAGTGGGGTGTGAGGGATGGGTAAAATGGGTGAAGGGAGTCAAAAGGAACAAACTTCCAGTTAGAAAATAGGGATGTAATGTACAGGATGGTGACTATAGTTAATAATATCGTATTACATATTTGAAAGTTGCTAAGAGAGTAGATCTTAAAAGTCCTCACCACCAGAAAAAAAAAATTGTTGTAACTTCGTATGGTAACAGATGTTAACTAGATTTATTATGGTGATCATTTTACAATATATAAAAATATTGAAACATTATGTTGTATACCTGAAACTAATATAATGTTATATGTCAGTAATACCTCAGTAAAAAAATAAAATAAAATAAAATAAAGTAAAAAAATCAGCTATAAGTTCACTCAATATCTCCACTTGTCTGTCTGCTAACTTTCTCAAACTTACCAGGGCCAAAATCACTCCTGGTTTCTGCTCCTGAACCTATTTCTTCTCCATTCTTCCCCATCTTAGTAAATGGATCACCATTCTCCCAGTTGCTTAGTCTCAAGCCCAGGAGTAATTCTTGATTGCTCTTCTCTTTTATCCCACATCTACTCCACTAGTAAATCATTTGTTTACTTTCAAAACATACCCCAAATCTGATCACTTAGCACCCTTACCATTATACCCTGGGTTAAGTCACCATCATCTCTCTCCTGGGATCACCGTAAGAGACCTCCTAACTGGTCACCTTGCTTCCACTGTTGCTTCCCTACTCTCTATTCTCCATACAACTGCCAGATGATCTTTTAAAAGTATAGATAAGATCATGCTCCTTCCTTGCTTATTATCTTCTAATGGTTTATCATCACAGATAGAATGAAAACCAAACTTACCTTGCTGTGGCAGAAATTTTTAATGCTCACTGAACATTCATTTGCTCCCACATTTTCCAGAGTCCATGCAGTTGGACCAGACCATATGACTTGTTATTGCTAATGAATTTTGAGGAGAAGTGATACGTATCACCTCTGAACCAGGGCAGGTTAAAGCTCCCATGTGGCTCTCAGTTCTTTCTTGTTTAATGTAGCAACCAAGGTGCTCAGGTTGTGATGGCTAAGCCACAAGATGGAAACAGCCTGTGACCAAGTAATCTTTTCAGGGAGCTGCTCAAGAAAGAAATTGAACCTATAGTAAACTTACAGTGAGTGATGGATAAACTTCTGCGTATTAAGTCATTGCAATTTAGGGCTTTACTTATTACTGAAGGTATCATATCCTGACTAATTTCACTGGGCTTTCTCCCCCTAACTCACTGTCATCTGATCACACCCAAGTTTTATTGTCAAACCCACTCTTGACTTAGGGCTTTTTATTCTAACTGTACTTGTATCTAGAAAGTCCATTTTAAGATCATCATACCACACTACTTTTCATCACTCTCCATCCTTTTTTTTTTTTAAAAGATTTTATTTATTTATTCGACAGAGATAGAGACAGCCAGCGAGAGAGGGAACACAAGCAGGGGGAGTGGGAGAGGAAGAAGCAGGCTCATAGCGGAAGAGCCTGATGTGGGGCTCCATCCCATAACGCCGGGATCACGCCCTGAGCCGAAGGCAGACGCTTAACCGCTGTGCCACCCAGGTGCCCCATCACTCTCCATCCTTTTACCTTTTTCATTGCAGCATTAATTGTATTCAAAATTACATATTTTTAGTTTATTTTTTGTATATATCTCTAAATAGAGAACAAGAACTTTTTTTTGTTGTTATTGTTGTTCTCTGTTTTAACCTCAAGGTCTAGAACAGTGCCTGACACATAGTTTACATGTAGATTAATTGCATTAATGGTATCAAATATTTGTCCTTTTCTGCATTCTTGCCCTAAAGAGATGGAACCCAGTTCCCTAAGTGTGACTCTGGTCCATTCTGAGGGCTTGTTTTGGCCAGTGGGGCATTAGTGGATGTGACACAAATACAGACTTGAAAAAGTGTTTGCATGTATCTGTTTGCCTTTTGTGCCTTTGCCATTGCCATGAAGACCTACCTTAGCTAGCCTGTAGAAGGATGAAAGACAAGTGGAGCACAGCTGAGCTGCCCATCATCTCTGCTGAGGCCAGCTTGATCAGTTGGCAGTTCGCTGGCTCCAGAAATGTGAATGAGCCCAGCTAAAATTCAGACAAGCCTAGGCCAAATCAGCCGAACATTGCAGACTAATAAACTAAACAATTATTTATTGTTTTATACCCCTGAGATCTTGTAGTTGTTTGTTATACAGCGTTACTATGGCAATGGATAACTGACACAACAGGGGCTCAATAAATAGCTTTTGAATGTCTACAGTGGATATGTAGATGTTTTACAGTGGTCTGTAGATGCTCTTTCCTAGTGTGCTCTGCCTCCTGTGTTCCTGATTTGACTAGCCATCTAGCCATTCTCCCATGTTAGTACACTGAGAGAAGCCTCTGCACCTTTTTCTTCTTCATTTCCAACTTCTACAAACTTTCAAACATTGAATAGCCTGCTACATTTTATAATTTTACCCTAAAATCTCTGGAATCTGATTTCTCCAGCTCCATAGTTCAATAATATTTTACCTCAATATTATAATAAGTTCCTATTTGGAATCCCTACCATTAGTTTTCCCCCCACTCGAGAACATCCCCCACACTGCCACTAATTTTGTCAGCTTCAAAAACAAATACGGATTTATAGTTCTATAAAAGATTGAGGGGTCACTTTGAAATACTTCTTTCCTAAATTCCTTACAAAAACACCTAGGAAATAAGTTTTAAAATTAAAAAATAAATAAATATAACTTGAGCAAGTTCAATAAGGGAAAAAAATGTAAAACAATAAAGACAAACATTCTCCAGCCCATTGTTTCTTAACTGTCTGAATAATTTATTATTACTTATATAATATCAAATATTAACCTTATGGAAAGTAAATGGAAGTGGATGCAACATTATCCCTACAGTCATGCACTCACTCACTTGCTCTGCTGAGTAAGAAATAAAAGGTGGACTCACAGTGAGTATTTCCAACAACTCTCTGCTGATCTTGTCTGCCTCACAGCCTGCAGTGAGCTTCTTCTATTACTGAGACTCCATTAATAGTTGGAGTGGTAATAAATTACCATAGTGCTTATGAACTGTGATTTTATGTTTCTTCCATTTTCTTTTAATTTTATCCATGGATAAATTTTTAATGTGAAAAAAGGCAAGTGTAAATGGAAAGCATTGGTTCTTCCAATGCATCATACTTCCTCCTGCCCAGGGTTTTCATAAATGCAGCTAACTTTTCTCAACTCTTTCCTCTCCACCCAACCTCCCTCTTAGTTAGTTAGGATTACATTTGGTTGCAAATAACAGAAAATCTGTTTATCGTAAATTTAAAGAAATAGAGGTTTCATTGTTTTTCATAACAAGAGGGCCAATGCCAGGCAGGGTAATTTAGGGCTGCTATGTGGGTCAGTGAATGCTCAGGGCTCCAGGCTCTTTCTAACTTTCTGATCCCCAATCCTTAGAGGGTAGAGGTTGTTCTCATAGGTAAAATGTGCTACTACCTTCCAGGTCTCTTGCCCTTATTCTAGAGAGAAGAAGGGGGGAAAGCATAAGAATAAAAAAAGTATTTTTCTTGTAGACATTGTCTTTTTAGTCCAAGAAGAGAAGCTCAATCTAGAGAATTTCTCCTGAACCCCAATGGCCAAAACTTTGTCATATGGCCAATGTTCTCTGCTAGAGAGACTGGGACATCAGCAACATCTCTAGTAGAGGATGGGAAAGGAGAAGGGGGTTGTAAATGGCTTTTGTGTAACCAACCCAGTGTCTGTCATTCTGCTTTTCCTGATTTCTACTCATCCTTTAGATCTCAGCCCAAAACCATTCAGACTACGTAAACTATTGTATCCCTCAAGCCAAAGTATGTATGGTATTTCACTTAGCATAATACTCTTTTGCTCCATCCATGTCATTGCAAATGGCAAGATTTCATTCTTTTTTATGGCTGAATAATATTTTTCTTTCTTTCTATCTATCTATCTATCTATCTATCTATCTATCTATCTATCTATCTATCTCTCATTTCCTTTATCCATTCATTAGTCCATGGACACTTGTGCTGTTTCCATAATTTGGTTATTATAGATAATGCTGTTATAAACACTGGGGTGTATGTATACCTTTGTATTAGTGTTTTGTAGTCTTTGGGTAAATATGTAGTGGTGCAGCTGCTGGAATGTAGGGTAGTTCTATTTTCAACATTTTGAGGAAACTCCACACTGTTTCCCAAAGTGCCTGCACCAATTTGCATTCCCACCAACAGTGCAAGAGGGTTCCTTTTCTCCACATCCTCAACAACACCTGTTGTTTCTTGTGCTGTTGAATTTAGCCATTCTGACTGGTGTGAGGTGATATCTCATTGTAGGTTTGATTTGCATTTCCCTGATGATGATCAGTGATGTTGAGCATCTTTTCATGTACCTGTTGGCCATCTGTATGTCTTCTTTGGAAAAATGTCTATTCATGTCTTCTGCCCATTTCATAATTGGATTGTTTGGGTTTTGGATGTTGTTTTGTAAATTCTTTATGTATTTTGGATACTAACCCTTTATCAGATATGTCATTTGCGAATATCTTCTTTCATCCCATAGGTTGCCTTTTAGTTTTGTTGACTGTTTTCTTTGCTGTGCAGAAGCTTTTTATTTTGAGAGTATTACGTTAAGCAAAATAAGCCAGCCAGAGAAAGACAAATACCATATGATTTCACTCATATGTGGAGTTTAAGAAACAAAACACACAAGCAAAGCGGGGAGAAAAGAGAGAGACGCAAACCAAGAAACAGACTCTTAACTATAGAGAACAAACTGTTACCAGAGGGGAGTGGGGGAGGTTGGTTAAATAAGTGATGGGGATGAAGGAGGGCACTTGTCGAGAGGAGCATCGGGTGTTGTATGGACGTGCTGAATCACCTTATTGTACACCTGAAACTAATATTACACACTGTACATTAACTAACTGGAATTTAAACAAAAACTTTTTAAAATGTATGATCTTGATTCTTTTTAAATATTTAGATCTACATCTACATAGCATGAGAAAGTTCATGTTAATGGAACAAAACAATGACTGTTTTAAAAGCAAAGTGATGATGAAAATTAAATGTGCCTAAATAAATTTATTTTAATAATAACATGTTAGAAGCCAATAAACTATATATATAATGATTTTTTAAGCCACAAAATAAGTTTTATTTATACTTCTTTGATAGTATCTCCTTGCTTGCCTTATTTATATTTTTTATGGGAAGGGAGAATCTGGAAGAAATAAAACTTGATATTTTTAAAATAAAGTTTAATTTTTTAAAATTGCAATTTTAATTTTCTCCTCTAAAATGCTAGTATCAAGGTCCTTAAATAAGCAATTTTATCAATCACAGTCTTCTTCAAAGTCTTATAAAATGTGTACCCAAGCTGAAAAAAATCTGTGCTGCTAAATTTTGCTTATCCGTGTATCTTCTTGGATTTTGTAAAATCTGTATCTACCCACAAGGATGTGTCTTCCCTGGGATACTGCATATTGTGCCAGAAAAAAAGATGAGCATTGAGGCTCAGCCTCTTCCTCTGGCTTAGGAGCTTCAGTGCATGGAGAACCACTGCTGGGCTCCTCCTGCTCCTTGGGGCTGGCTTAACATTGATCAACCTCACAAGGACCGCGTGGCTGGGGTTCTTTCCCTGCGATTAATATCACTGTCTGGCAAGACTCTTAAACTGCAAGGGTAAAACCTGCAAACTACTGTGTAGACCTCACTCCCACTGGTTTTCTGAATCAATAACCTATTGTGTTATTTCTTTTTTCTTTTGCTTCACCTGGAGGGCCTGGGAAATGCCCTGTTCTACTGTGTAATGGCTAAACAGAGAAAGAGAGGGAAGCAGTATCTCTCAGGAAGTTGACTGGAACAAAAGCTTCTCACCAAAGTTCATTTATTTAAGAAAGCATAATAAATTTCAGAAAATGCTTATTTCCTTATAAGTTCTGAAACCAAAACTTGAAAAGACAGCACCAAAAAATGAAATGACAGTTGTACATTACAGCAAAGATGCAAAAATGTAAACAAAATATTAGCAAGCAAATCTAGCAGTGTGCTAACAGAACAAAGTCTAAGACCAAGTACTGTCTATTCTAGGAGTTCTACATCAGTTGTAAACTAAGAAATTAGGCAATAGAAAAAAAAGTATTGCTGGATGCCGAAAGGACAATTGATAAATTAATATCTAGATCTGATTAACTCTCTTGGTAAACTAAGAACTGAATGATATAATTTTTAAACTTCTGACTTAAACCAACAGCCAACATATTTAAAAGTAATATTAAGAGTAACATTCCTTGAAGGTCAGGGGTAAGAAAAGATGTTTACTTTTACCAGTTTCAATTGAAAATTTTCTGGAAGATCTAGTTAAAAAGGACATAGACACTGGATATAAAGTTTAAAAAATAAAGATTTATAGATTTATATGATTATTGGGGAAATCTGAAAAAAGTGACAGGAAAAACATTAGAACTTCTGCTGTACAGGGTTCATTAAGATAACTGGCTTCAAAGTGACTATAAAAAAATATCAAAAGCTTTAGAATACACTGACAATAATCCACCAAAAAAAAACTAAGGGAAAATGATTACATTTTCATTAGCAAGCAAAAACATTAATTTTTTAAATGTTTAAAGAACTGCAAAGTGTTATATGAAGAATAATATAAAAAATTATATAATAAAACATATAGGTGTGAATGCATAGAATATACACCATGTTCATACATTGGAAAAGATCTTGATATACTAACAATTCTTCCTAAAGTTTATTTCTAAATTTAACACATTTAACACATCTCCAATAAAAATTCCGAGGACTTTTTTATTATGTTCAATTAGCCAGCATATAGTACATCATTAGTTGTTGATGTTGTGTCCAATAGGACTTTTCAATAGGGGGATTTTAAATAATGAATCCAGAGTTATCAGGATGGATAATGGTGTTTAGACAGCATGGCATTTAAAAAATTAGATATAATCTAAATTAAATTACTGATGGGTTAAAGACTTAAGAAAAAACCTCCTAACTCTAAAAGCAAATGAAATTGTTTATGCATATTTATTTACTTTTGAATTGAGGAAATTCTTCTCTAAGCATAACACCAAAGAGAGAAACCATAAAAGAAAAGGTGGATGGTTGTAACTACAAATAATAATAATAATAATAATAATAATAATAATAATAATAATAATTAATAATAACTTAAGATAATCACTGAAAAGGAAATTAAAACTGTAACCAGAAACATGGAAAACTATTTGTAGCATATGACAGTCAAAACGTTGTATCCTTAACACAGTTCCTGCAATGCCAAATGAAACTTAAAAATAAAGATTTAAATTTAAAAATGTCCTAGGGTGATGAATAGGAAAAGAAATTGCTTTCACGAAAAAGCAAAATGTAAAGGAATAATAAATATACAAAAATATTCAATCTCACTAGTAAGAAAAGCACACATAAATAACATTTTAAATCTTTTAAATTGGAAAAGATGTTTCTGAAATTGTTAGGAATATGAAGGAACACTTTCATACAATGGGTGTATATATTCTGATTCACACTGCTAAATTGCTAAAGCTTTCTGAAGACCAAGTAAGCAGAATGAAGCCAAAGCTTTTATAAGTCCAATGCTTGAACAGATTTTTCTTCTAAGAATTTATCCTCATAGTCACACACATGTACAAGTGTAGCTAGAACATACGGATCACACAAATGATACTTTATAGCAAAAGCTAGAAACAACTGCAAGGTCTCAGGATGAGATGTCATTTAAATTATGATACTTTGTAACCATGAAGCATGCTCTTTTAGAGTAACATTTAATTACATGAAATGCATATTAAGTTAAATTTTTAAAATTGTATATGCCCTGGTGCCTGAGTGGCTCAGTTGGTTAAGCCTCTGCCTTCTGCTCAGGTCACCATCCCTGAGTCCGGGATCCAGCCCCAAGCTGGGCTCCCTGCTGAGCGGGGAGTCTGGCTTCTCTGCTTCTTCCTCTTCCTCTGCCCCTCCCCTCCCTCATGCTCTCTCTCTTTTGCTCTCTCTCTCTCTCTCTCCCTCAAATAAATAAAATCTTTTTAAAAAAGAAATAAAATTGTATATGCCACAGGAGTATAATTATATAAAATATCCAATGCATAGGGAAAAACTCCTGTAGTGAAATAATTCCTAAGAATTGACAATAGTGGTGTTTGGGCAGTGAGATGAGGGTTGATTTTGCTTTTGTTTTTCATCATGCTATATTTTCCATAAGGTGCTAATTCTCCTTAATGAATATATAATACTTTATAGTTTTAGCAGTGTGCATATTAAATGTAATCATAAGGGAATTTGCAGTTGTGCAGATAATAATACTCAACAGTAAGTTATTTGTCTTAAAAAAGTAGCATAAGTATACCTTAAATTTACATGATGTTATATGTCAAATATATTACATTTTTTAAAAGTAGCTTGAGTTTAAACCTAAAAAAACAGTCTTAAAGAATATATTCAGGACCCTTCTGGAATCAGAATCACAGTACTTTGCATTTTTAATATTGCTGTGTAAATCTACTCTTAGGTTGCTTCATACACAACAGTTTTTGGTTTTGTCTGCTCCAACTCCATTTTTCAGGCAGTAACATTTATTGAAGCCATGCTATTTTCAAAATGCTGAGGAGGAGACGGGAGGAAATAGAGCAAGGAATTTTTGATCCAGGTGTAGAGAGAAGGGAAGACAGATAAAGAAAAAGTGATGCAAGATTCTAGATGAAATGTGGGTCCAGACAAACACTAGCAGAAAGCTCAGCTCTCGGAAACCTGGCCCTCACCCCAGGATTTGTAAATAGCATGAATCCATTGTTGAAGATCCTGGAGAGGTAAAGAATCAGCCCTGGCCACCTAAACAAGACTTCATTGCACTGCTGCTCTTAACCCCAACTACCAGAGCCTTAGGACTGGCTGGGACTATGACCCAAATTCCCTTCTGATGATAATATCCAAGCTATAAAAATACTACATATTTATCAAAGAGAATTAGTGACTTACAAAGAAGTATGAAGAACAGAAACAGATTCACCCTCGTTTCACCATCTAAACACAAATGTAGAGTTCATGGGCACCTCAGGACTGAGACAGTTTTGATTATGACAGGACAAGGTCTTTCAGCAGTGATCTGGGCTCATGCTAACAGCCCCTTGTTCTTCCCAGCCGTCTCCTTGGTAGACATATGGGGCCATGTTGTGAAAGTCAAACTCTGGACACCCTAAAGTACCTAAATCCCAGCACTCTTTGCATCCCATATTGACTCAGTCCTCAAGACTGTTTGTCTTGGTTCTCTACACTCTTTCCTGCTCATGAGGAGGTAACTGAAAGAAGTAGGTATTCAAAATGAACACATTCCCATTTTAAAATACAAATGGGACTTGGAAGATAGAAGCCCAGGTCATTCTCACCTTAGTGTGATTTTAATTGGCTACTCTTCTCTTGATTCAACCCAATTTACTAAATTGGTTTGGGCTGTAAGGAGAACAGAGCAGTAATATGGGACCATGCACTTGTGAGGCAGGACAGGGGAGTGCCTTAATGCAGATGTGGGCTGGTTAGAGCATTAATGAGACAAATGGCCAGAAAGGGAAGAGGATACCTTCTTTGCATTTTGCTTAGTTTTAGGCTGGCAGTGCCTTAATTGGGCCACTGAAACCCATAATGGCTGTGATCCGGCTCACATTCTAGCTGAGTCTTTAACATATTAACTTTCAGACCCTACATCATGCCAGCTGGAAAGGGAAAGGAACTGGTCTTTGGAAACAAATTTAAGTGACACCCCCAGTAAGGATTCGGCCACATGGTTTCTAGGTTATCGTCTAAGTTTCTCTTTGAAGAGCCCAGTTAAGTTGTTGAGCTAACTAGCTGCATTTCATCCTCAAGACTGCCCCCCTTTTAGTTCCCATTAGGAATTCAGGCATTTTTAAACCCTTCTGACTCCCTGGGACTATTTGGGAGAGCATTTCAGCTATTTCTGGGGTTTTCTTTTGTTTAAAGATTTTCAGAGTCAGACAAATCCTCTTATGAAAGCATATTAATTATTCAAGAGGACATTTCTCCACAGTTAAATAAAATTAATTAATAAATCATACAAGGTGAGTATTTCAGCTTATGCTCCTAATCTCCCCACATACCACCAAATATGCACATGAGACTTTCCAAAATTAGTGTCTCAGTTATACTCTAGGACAGAGCCAGAGGGGTAGCTGGCGCGACTGTTGACCCTTCCTGTTGGAGCTCAGGCAGTAGTGGTTGTTTGTCAGTCCATATAAGGCTTGGGGCACTGAGTTAAGTTATAAGAACAGAGCATCACTTATTTTTTATGATCTGAAATCTAGGACACTGAGAAGGAAGAAAGGGAAAGGAATTCAGCACTTCTAGAGCTATAAAAAAGTCATGAGAGCCTGTCCTCATAGGGAAAACCCAGATGATCTGAAGAAAGACCATCTCATGATCCAGTTGGAGGATTCAAGGCTCCAAGAAGAAAGGTCCTGCCATGGAAGACTTTGTGCCAGGAGGAATGGAAGCTGCTGTGTAGACCTTCTACATAGGATGAACACGTGTCTCTGGGCATAGTTCTGAAACATGCTGACAGCCTGAGTTTGTCAAAACCAACAGGTATACTACCCTTCCATTTCTGATGATTCATAGGAAGAATCAGGATACACCCAGAAAAATTCTGGCACATATTTCTCATGACCTCAAAGTCTCAAAAAAGGAATTGAGGGACTCAGGGTAGATGGTGTTTTTTTTTTTTTTTTTTTTTTTGGTCACTTTATCCATGGCAATGAGCCAGTCTGGAATAGAGGTCTATAAGAAGGTAAAAACATAAGAGGGTGTGGAATGCAGCTAATGCTACTCAGGTAGCAAAGTGGTTGAATGCAATCTGGGGTTGAATGAGGCTCTGCATGATTCTATCGATGTAATTCAGATGATAAAATATTACCATGAAAGTTGGAGAAGGGTAACACTTGAAGGAAGCCAAGGAGATGCAGGGCACACTGGGACTAACTGATTCCGGTGGCAAGGTGTGGATGGATCCTGGGGGCACTGTGAAGGCAGAGCTCCACCATGAGAAGGGTTCAGGGCTTTGGGCTCCTGGAAGACACACCCCGATTCCAATCTCCAACTCAACCCTGATTCCGGAACCTCAGCAGCCCATATGGCCCCTATGTTTTTGCCACCACTGCTTGTGTCATTTTGTAACCCTGGAAAGGCATTTTATAAAATTCAACTGACAATGAAGAAACAGTGCTTCTATGTAAGAAGTGTGTGTATCGTAGTGTTTTATGATCAGTAGGTGTTATGTGTGGGGGATTTGTTTTTAATATATTGGAAATGAGAATCTGATAGATTAGAGAATTTGACTTACCAGATTTGTAATTTTAATTGAAATACTTAGGAGGATTTAACTAATTAAGTTTGTAGTCAATATTTAGAGGCTCATAAGAACCTCATTTACTTAACTTGTGAGTTTAATTCTTAGGAGGTTGAAATGCTTTAAGAGAATTTAATACGCTAAATTTAGAAGGTTTGATTTATTAGGTTTACCAGAACTATGTGAGTCCTGAGAAAGATTTTGTTTCTTCTATTTTTAAGTCATTTTAAGGGATTTGAAGTTTTAAGAAAACCAGATGTATTAAATTTGTGTATTAAATATAAAATATTTAAGGGAATTTAATAATCAACTTTATAAGTGCTGTTTACATTTTTAAGATTATTTGACTTTTAAGTTTGTAAAACTTTGTGACTAACTGGAAATACGTAAGACCATTTGATTAAGTTTGAAAATGTTAAAATACTTAGGAGGAAGTATTCCATCTTATGTTTAGGAGCTAACTGAATATTAGTCAAAGGACAACGGAAAGTGAATGTTTAACACTTTAACTAGACTTATAACAAAACTTCCAAGATTTCTAAGATGCATTCAAAGGCAAAAGAAACAACTTCAACAAATTGAATATCAACTAAAACACATGCAGCTGTAAGAGTGTTTTGCTATTATCCTCAGGCATTTCCCCCTTACACATTTTGCTATAACCCTCAGATATTTGTCCCTCAGATATTAAACACTAAAATGATGCTCCATGGGACGGTGGTGACTTTGCAACATACAGGATGTGGGAAGTGAATGTGTGGTTTTGGATTGGTACAAATGAAAATGACTTAGTTTTTCTGGACTGTGATATACAATATCCAAATGCCAGGCTTCTGGTAGAGTGTGTCTCTCCAGAGGTGGGAAGGATGCTAGAAAGCATTCGTCAAGAGGTTTGCTCTCCCAACCAGGAGGATTTTAAACTATAATTTGGCAGAGTGGTAGGGATATAAATGTTTCGCCCTGTCATACTTGATGCAGAAGGAATTCAAGAGGAGCTGAGATGGGATTGGGTGTGTAGAATGGGTATAATGGTGTGCCAGGGTTTATTATAGATCATAACATAGTCATTAACTGAGCTCTTACTGGATCTCAGGCAATGAGTCAGCAATTTCCCATGCCTTTCCATACTTTTCCCTTTCCCTCTTTCCTTGCAACAATACTCTCCGAGGTGACTTTTATTATATCCCTTTTATCAGATAGGGAGCCTGAGGCCCAGAGAATTTAAGGGTCTTACCGACGTTCGCGTATCTAGTATATGGTAGAAACACTGCTGGGACCACTGCCTGTGCTCTTTCCTACACTAAACTCCATTATCAAAGGTTAGAAGTAAGGTTATTAAAAGACATTCTTGTACAAAAGACATGAAAGGCACTCCATAGAGAGTCCCAAATATTAAATATAGTGATAAAGCTGAATTAGAGAATAGATCAAGTAAATAATTATAAAATTAGAGGAGCAAAGCATCAGGCTCAGGGCTGCTTAAACAATTTTCCTAGAGCTTCATGTGTTGCATTAATACTCAAGCCAAGATTTATGTCTTAAGGACATCATTAAAGCATCTCTTCATCCCTGGGGATTCCTCATCCATAGAGTCTCATATTTCCCCTTCCATGAGTTGGAATCATAGTTTCTCAAGGTGACAAGAGAGGAAGTTTGGGTAATGGAAGCCAGTTCCTCAGTCTGTCTTTGAGGTCAGTGACTTTCTTGGGTGGTCTGCTGGAATTTTTCTGTGTCTGTGGTATTTTAATATAGTATGGACTATATGTTCAGACAACTACTGTAGATATAGGACTTGGAGTGCTAGATGGAAGGTAGGCTTCTGGTTGTCCTGATTCAGGAAGGACAAGTAAAACAGAGAGTGCACTTCTTGTTGCTAGTAGGGATGTTGGAGAAAAAGCTAAGGGATTGACAACAGTTGGGCCATGGGGGGGGGGGGTCCTGAAATGTCTGAGTTTTCAGTATTCTTGGAAAGACTGGAGGTAAGGTAGAAATTATAAACACCTCCCTTGATTAGAAGTGTTCTCCTGGGGTGCAATATCTGTTGGGGACAGGGTGTGGGTCAGGAATCCAATGGGGCCCAGTTAAGTGGAGTATGGAAAATGCAAGTGTGAATTAGAACACATAGTTATTCTAGAACAGGGGGTTCTGAATCAAATGTTCTATAGTGTCGCAAAATTCCATGGTAAGCATATATTTGGCCAATTTTTCTTTTGCTTCAAGGCACAGCATCGTAGGTGTGCTTTGATGTCTACCTTATGCATTGGGTCTGGTTTTCAGATTTTGGTTGATGTGTGTAGAATAGAGGTACAGTCAAGTCAACCACTATCCACACAGTGTAACGTATACCTACTCTGTGTCAGGCAACTGTATAACTGCTGGGAACAGGGATAAAACATCCTTGTTTTCATGGTGTTGTAATGTAATCTAGTGGTCAGGGAGGTGTGGGAGAGACCAACAAGTTATGGACAACTGTATAAATAATATGGGAATAGGTAAAAAGGATATTTCATTGAGACTTGAAGCCTTAGTGACTATGTTACTTGTGCTAAATCTAAGAGAACAAAGTCATCCAGTATAGGATGTCAGTCCTATAGCAGGTGAAGCTGGACAGAGTAATGGTAATAGGGTAATGTTCAGTTCTGGGTATTAGTTAACCTCTCAGTTAAGAGGACTATTAACAAACTGGAATTGCCAGTAGAGACAAAGGAGGATGGAAAATGAAAGAACCAGGAACAGTTAACCAGGGATGGAGAAGCTTTAGGAGGGATATATCTAAAAGACTGCCACATAGAAGAGGCATTATATTAATAGGAGTAGCACATAATCAGAGGCAGATTTCAGCTCAACAGAAGGAATAATTTTATAATGATTTAAAATGGAATGAGTTTAACAAATGAGACAGATTGAGGAAAATATCTAAGCAGAATTTGATATTCTTACAAAGGCCCTGTCTAGAAGGTTGTGGGGTTGAATTTTGTTTGGGTGGATAATGATGTAAAGAGTCTCTAACATCCTGTCTGGCACAGTAGGACCCTTACATCACTTTCTTGCCTTCGATGGCAACTTTTCTTAGATGATAGAGCATTCAAGAGCCACCATGAGTGGGAGTATGTAGGCAGCCGTCTAAGGTACAGGAATGCAAATTGCATGGGTCTCCAAGCTATGAGGGAGTAAAGAGTGGGAGGACAATGCTAAAAGAAATTGTTTCTAATAGTCTTTCCAAAGCAGAAACAGAATCCCCATTGCTATTTAGGATTCGATGAGACAACAGATTAGAGAGCATGCAAATATAAGGTATCATTATCAATTTTATTATCATGAAATCTCTTCTCTAGTTTCCAAGTGACAAAAACTAATAAATCATTATAATTCCCAGTCCAGTGTTCTTGAAGTTAATTTAAAAAATAAAAACTCCACATCATTTTCTCTGTACTTTGCTTTCTTTTCTCCTCCTCTCCCTCTTACTCTCCCTCCTCTTCCTTTTTTTGTTTTACCAGTAAGTCTTTCCCAGATTCCCAAGGGTAATTCTTCCCTCCGTCTCCAAACTATCTCAGCATGATATTAATTACATTGGGTTATAATGGCATTCATGACTTTATCAATCCCCAAATATGAGAGTACAAGGGCAAAGGCAATGTTTTACTGCCTCAGCATTTGGAATATGGTAGGTCCTCAGTAATGGTTGGATGGATGGATGGATGGATGGATGAGGAAGAGGCCATTCCCCTCATTTTCATCTTAATTTATCCCTCTTTACCATACTTTGCTGATATTACCTATCATAGCTCATCAATGTTCTCTAATTACCAAATCCAATGTTCTCTGATGAGTTTCAAAAAGTGAAATCCCTGGTATTTTTTGGATTCTAATGACACTAATGAATAGAACCAACCACAAGTCACTTCTCTTAATCTTTGTCACTCCACGTATCCTGATTTCTCCACTATCTCTCTGCTTCTTTTTCCCCCTCCTATTGCTTGAAAGGACATTCTCATGAATATTTGGCCTCTTTGCCTCTTCTCTGGAAATATGGATAGGTAAAAGAGATGTTCTTTACTTTCAAACTCCGAAAAGCCATCGGTTTGGAAAACTCCTAAATCTACATTTTCATTCCTGGCTTCTCAGTGTCTAGTCCCATATCTCAAGTTGCTTGTTAGGCATTTCCAACTAAATGTTACATTTTTCACAACCAGTCATTCTTCCCAAACACTTTGCAACTTTTCACCTCCACACTTTTGTCAAACAGTGTCTTTTATCTGGAATGTCACCTTTCTTCATCATCCTTTCTAAAAAATTTGATCTAATCTTCGAGGTCAAAGTCAAATGTCACTTTTTAGAGTCTTCCTTGATCATCACTGGATATGATGTTCCTCCTCTTCTCTCATATTGAATTTGTACAATCCATATAAAACACATCATTTAACACCTTGTATTGTAGTTATCTCTAAATCATTTTATTTGCCTCAATACATAGAGTAAGGCCTTTGAGGGAAAACATGAGGCCTTGAGTTAAGAAACATCACATTACCTGGTGGCAATATCCCTTGATGTACTGAAGATCTTTGTCCAGGTTTAACTGAGTGTTTCTCCCACATGATCTTCATTCACCATTTGCTAATTTAACATCAGTAATAGTAAGTAAATAAATAATACATAAGTAAAAGTCTTGTGGTCCTACTACATGTATTTACATTGAGAATTACTCTGCACTTTTCTTCAATTGAACCTATATTTCTGCCAGTTTTTTGAAAAACCAAAGTCCTTGATAATTCAGGACACTGAAGTTCCCATGAGTAGGGTGTGACAAGTGCAGGCAGACAGTTCCAGAGAGTAAGTGGGCACTGAACCAATCCAGGAAATGTCCTCTAGCCTAATTGACCTATCCAAGATGTAACAAGCTCAAGTTTGATTCATGTCAACTCAAGACATTTGATGTTCTGGATTTGAAAAGACAGGGTCAATTGTGGTGGACGAGCTTCTAGTGAATGACCATTCTCAGTGTCACAGAGATGTTTGGTCATGGGTTGTAAGGTTCATCAAAAGTAGTGCAAGGATTCTAAAATCTATGTCTGACCTCTGGGTAGTGAAGAACGGACCTGAGATACACAATGGGATCCAAGTTTAGCCAACTGCAGGTCTAGTGGAGACTTGGGAAGAAGGCTACTTGAACTTGTAGCTGAGCATGACTGGGAGAGTGGGATAGACACCACAGAACTGTGGGAGGTTTTTGTTATTTATGCATGTCTTTGCTTTTGGTTTCTCTTTTATTCTCTCAGAGAGCTTACTCCTTCTTTTGCCTTCCACCATTACCTATCTGGGCAACTGTATTTTTGGACCTGACCATATTTCATATTGTTCAGAGACTATCATAATTTAGATGTTTCCTTTCACTCAAACACAAGATCCAGAACCAGTCTGAAGAGTGAGCAATCTTCTTTCTTTCTTTTTCTCCTCCTTTCTTCTCTCTTTTTTTATTATTATGTTCAGTTAGCCAACATATAGTGCATCATTAGTTTCTGATGTAGTGTTCAGTGATTCATTAGCTGTGTATAACAGCCAGTGCTCATCACAACACATGCCCTCCTTACTACCCATCACCTGATTACCCCATACCCCCATATCCCTCCCTTCTGTAACCCTCAGTTTGTTTCCCAGAGTCCAGTCTCTCATGGTTTGTCTCACTCTCTGATTTCTTCCCATACAGTTTTCCCTCTCTTCCCCTATGGTCCTCCATGCTATTCTTTATGTTCCACATATGAGTGACACCATATAATAATTGTCTTTCTCTGCTTGACTTATTTCACTTAGCATAATCCCCTCCAGTTCCATCCATGTCAACGCAAATGGTAGGTATTCATCCTTTCTGATGCCTGAATAATATTCCATCATATATATGAACCACATCTTCAAACAGACACTTCTCCAAAGAAAACATACAAATGGCTAACAGACACATGAAAAAATGTTCAACATCACTAGCCATCAGGGAAATACAAATCAAAACTATAATGAGATACCACCTTACACTAGTTAGAATGGCAAAAATTAACAAGACAGGAAACAACAAATGTTGGCAAGGATGTGGAGAAAGGGGAACCCTCCTACACTGTTGGTGGGAATGCAAGCTGGTACAGCCACTCTGGAAAACAGTATAGAGGTTCCCCAAAACATTAAAAATAGAGCTACCCCACAACCCAGCAATTGCACTACTAGGCATTTACCCCAAATATACAGATGTAGTGAAAAGAAGGGGCACATGTACCCCAATGTTCATAGCAGCAGTGTCTACAAGAGCCAAACTGTGGAACCTTCTCCTTTCAAATCACTGAAATTACACCTGCCCCTTCCAGCTGGAGAAGAGTGTCACCAGCCCAGTATGTTTCTGAGCCTCCTGTTGCTTTGTGTTTGTTTCCCAGTCAGGCTGCCTTTGGCCTCTACAGTCCCTCTTGTGGAGCTTCAGAATTGGCCTCCCTCCTCCCTTCTTAGATGCTGCTATGCAGTACTAGACCCGGCAGCCATCACGGGTCCCTGCAAAATGGAGGTGTCACCTCAGTGTCCTCCAACTTCCAATTTTTTTAAACATCGCACACGCCTTTTAATTTTTCTAATAGGGAAAATTTTTTGAATTTTATTTTAAGTGGGAGAAATTACAGAGTTTCCAAAAGTGAAATCCCTCGTGCTTTTTGGAGTTTAATTAGAGTTAGACCTGCTCTTGTTTAGGTATATTTGTCTCTGCAACCATTTTTCTAAGAAGATTTATTTATTTATTTATTTATTTATTTGAGAGATTGAGAGAGAGCATGCAAGTGGGAGGGGTGGGGGGCAGAGGGGGAAGGAGAGGAACTCAAGCACACTCTACGATGAGCTTGGGGCTCCACACATGGCTTGATCTCCATCTCACGACTCTGAGATCATGACCCCAAGATCACAGCTGTGAGATCGGGACCTGACCAAAATCAAGAGTCAGACTGCTCAGCTAACTGAACCACCCAGATGCCCCTGTCTCTGCAATCTTTTTATTCTAGGTAACCATTGCCTTCAATAAATAAGTATTTTTTCTTCAGAAGTAGACCCTTCCCCCTGTCTCGTTCCCCACTCTATGAAAAGATAACAGAAAAGAATTAAATTAGTACTACAATTTACAGGTGAAGGTTTTTTTCTCTGTATACATTTTGGTTCTAGAAGGAAATTTGGCAAAGTTTACCAAGACAGTTTGACCAAGCAATTTCACATCAAGGAGTTTATTCCAAGGAGAGCACAAGGGATACTCTTAAAGATTTATGTCTAGGCTACCTGTAATTATTAAAAATGGAAATAATTTACAACTAAAAACAGAGGAATGGTAAAATAAATGAGTATAGCCATGCAATATAACACATCCATTAAAAATCCCATTTTGCAAAGTATTTCATGACATGGAAAATGCCCACGATATGATCTTAAGGAATAAAACAAAAAACAAAAATCAACTATTGAACCTGCCTTATTATGATCCAAAATTCATCCTTAAAAGTGTGAGTAAATGTATGTGGCATAAATAACACAGATAGAAAAAACTGGTATAAGCTAGCATTCCAGAATTTTAACTGATTATCTGTCAGTAGTGGGATTGTAGATATTTTTTACATTTTCTTTACAATTTCATGTATTTTCCAAATGTTCTTCTGGGAAGATGTATTATTTTATTCATTCATTCACTTATTTAATAAATGTGTAGTGACCGTTAGGTGTCAGGCACTCTGCCTTATGATGAGGAGATAAAGTAAACAAGACAGAACAGATGCAATCGTTGCTTTGCTCAGAGTTAACAATCCCTTAAAATTGGGAGAAAAAGGTAGGTTTTTTTCTTAATTCATTTCATTTGACCCAGTAATTCCACTTCTGGGAATCTATCCTAAGGAAATAATCAAGAAAGCAAAAGAAAATTATCATATAGAAATGTTTATTAGTGCATTAACAATAAGGCAAAAAAATTTAGAAACCACCTAAATGCCCAACAGTAGGGGGATGGTTAAAGTAATAATAGCACATTCATATAATGGAATAATAGGAAGCCATTAAGGTTAAGTCATTGAAGACTTTTTAATAACATGGGAAAACGATATTAATGTTTTCCATTACTATCAATGGGAAAAAAGTAAGCTGCAAAAATATTTAGAATCTGACCTTAATTATGTAGTGTAATAGTCATAAAAGAGAAATTCAAATGTTAACAGGTGTTATTTTTGCATGGCGAAGTAATGGTTGATTTGTACTTTTGTGTCCATGTTCTTCATATTTCCCAAGTTTTTGCAAGGCACAGGTTTAATTTTATAATGAGGAAAACCATGTCACTTTTGTTTTTAAAGACTTGACTCAGACATTATCTGTTAAAAATTCAAGGAACATACGAAAAGATAATTTACCACTTTCTTAAAGTCTGCACTGCCTTGGTGAAGAAAGGAAAGATAATTCATATGGAGACAGCTTACCACCCCTTTCCTTTCTACAACATTCTTGGGAGAGAATGGATGACAGCAAATGCAGTGGAGCTACCTCCATCACAGGGCCTGGGGGGATGAATTCACTGTGCTTATGAGGCTGAGCAAGGAAAAACAGAAGGAGCCCTTGGAGGACTTGGAGACAGAGCCCTGAAGCCTAATCCCAAACTCTACCTTGAATTCTAACCTTGAGCATGATGTTGATAATCTCCCTGGGCTGTATCTGTACATTAGGGACCTGGGAACATTTCCCACTGCTGTCATTTCCCTCACCGAGCAGGTGTCATGCAGGGTCAGGGTCCTGTTCTGGTTTGCCTGGAGAGAAAGAACAATGGAGCCTGAGATGTCAGGGTCAAGGCAGCCAAAATCTGGCTCCCTACCCAATCCAGTGTGAAGACTTTGACCCTGACTCCTGCCCCTTGCCTTCTAAGTTCAAAGAGAAAGAGCATGGCTGTGGAACATGTCAATTCTGTGTAAGCCGAAGCAAGAGAGCTGGATGCTGGTGCTCTATCAGCTACTGAATGCTCAGGCACATACTGACTGACAGGTCTCCTTTGAGCTCACACAAGGCCCAAGTGCATTTAAAATACCAACTTTCCCTCTAATTTAAAGTTCATCAAGGCTGAAATCACAGCAGGTTTCAGTGCACCTGTATTCAGTCATATATCATGCTCTGGGTTTTCTAAATGTAAGGGTCTGCTGCACAGCAGCAGCAACAAACTTAATATCTGGAAACTAGAGTACCATAAAAGATAAATTTACAAAAGAATTCATTTCACTACCACTTCGAGTAATTGGTTTACTTTCTACATTTAAAACATAAATTGATTCACCACAACCTGTTTTACACACAACGTACCAAGCACACAGAGTTGCATCAAGGGAGAGGTACAAGGAACTTAGAAATCAGCATTTGGACACCACTGCAAAAGGTGGAAACATTTCTCTGATTGACTACAGAAGCTGAAAAAGACCTCAAATCAATTGCAAATGATAAATAATTTTTATGCTAAAAGAGTTTAGTATTTTGGAATTTTTTTTTTTTTTTTTTGGAAATTTTTCTCCTAGGTCCTTCTTTGGGCTTCCCATAATTCATTGATTTCAGCAAGGCCATTGAAAGAACCGATTTTAAAATCCCAGTGGCAGGTGTTTTCAACATACCTCCACATCCCAGGTAAGCATTTAATTCCTGTGCACACATAGATACACATGTTAGAGACTTATAACACCCACAAAAATGTCAATACAGATAAAGTGGTGCTCTAATTATCAATTTTCCATCCTGCCACCTGAGGAGCCATTCATTCCAGAATGCTAGCCCCAGTATTTGAAAATGACAATATTTTCATTTTTAATCAGCTTCTGAAACCCTAGTTAGTTGCAGGAAAGAAAGAGCTTTCAAGTGCCTTTGCCAAACACGTTTCTCTGTGGACACAGACAGTTTAAAAACATTGACCTTACATGACAAGAGAAATTTAGAAAAGCTCCTGGGTAAGCTCCCTGGGTCCCCATCTGTGGAGTTCCTGAAGAACAGCCTAGGTGCCTCTCATTCCTGAATGAGAGCTCCTAGCAGGGTAGACAGAGCCAAATTAGAATCCTGAGTATTTTATGATTCTAATGAAATGCTCTTCACATACAAATAATATTGGAGAGTTGAGGTGGGAGCAGAAAAATCTCTGAATGTCCAGGAAAAAGTGAAAAATCAGAAATTCTGCTTAGACATACTTAAAACTGGAAGGCAAAAGAGGCTGCCCAGCAAAATAGCAGGCTTGCAAGGATTTAGAAAGCCCCAGCCAAAGGCCAGCCCCTTGGCCAAGGCCTGGGTATCCCCTTCAGGCTTTCAGAGTAAAGGAGAGGATGAATGTATGGAAAGAAGCAAAGCAGGAGTGGAAAGGAAAGCGTCAAGGAGATGAGTGCCGGAGTGGTGAGGAAAATAGGATTAAATGAGGGGAAAAGGAGGTGTGTGAAGAAAGGGAGACTGTCAATGAGTGAAAAGGAGGAGAAAAGGAAATGGTGAGATAAGATAATGTGCCCCATGCACAACTGACTCAGTTGGCTGTCAGGAAAAACCCCAGGGTACAGGTGACCAATTTACAGTGCAACCCGGAAGCTCACAGCAATGCCACGGTCCTCTGTGGACACTTTCTCCCTTCTGCGCAAAGGGCAAGCTCACCTATCGAAGGCCACAGCCGTCATCGAGTAGATGCTGGCGAAAACAGCGGCGATGGGGAAGAAGTTGTGGAACTTGCAGTAGAACAGGCCGTAGTACCACTCGTTGTGGACAGCGTAGGTGAAGTTCACCACTGTGTTGAATGCCGCCATGGATGCCTCTGCGAAAGCCAGGTTCACCAGGAAATAGTTAGTCACTGTCCTCATTCTCTTATGGGCCAGGATGATCCACATCACCACCACGTTGCCCACGACGGAGGTCACCACGATAACCGTATACGCAGCTGCCCAAAGGACAATTTGCCAGGCCGGCTGCACGAACTGGTTGGGCTCCGAGGTGTTGGTGGAGATATTTGGGAAGAGGTCGGAGTCTACCTGGAGGACGTTATCCATTATCCTCTAAGTGGTTATGCCCACCTCTCTGCACACACCCCGCCTTTGCAGCAGGCCCTGAGGCTGACGGCTGGGGTCAGGGTCCTGCTTAACCAAGGCAGGAAGGCTGCAGGCTCTTTCTGGGCAGACCTCTTTCCTTGCAAGCAGGAGAGTTGGCGCTCAGAAGATAAACCCTTCTAGATGCGCAGTCTGCTTCCCGTGGCTCTGAATTCCTCCACTTTCAAGCATCAGGAAGCATTTGAGTTCAGAAATCCGGAGACAGCGTCTCTACTGCGTGGGACTGGAAAAAGGAAAGAAATTCCACGGTCACGGTTCCAGGAAGCAGGAGACCCCGGCCGTTCTGCACCTGCTGCTGCTTGCAACTCCTGTTCCCTCTGCTTGCAGCGGGAAATGCAAAGCCCTGTTCTGCAGGAGGACTTCAGGGCGAAGGGGAGGGTGTTCGTCACAGAGCGACCTGTAAAAGTTCTGAGTCTTACGGCGGGGATTCTGGGGCCCCTTGTCTGTCTGGAGATTTTTCCTTTGCTTTCGCTGCGCTGCCGCCGCCGCCGTCGCCTGCAGTTTCGCAGGCGCCTCTTTGGCTCGGGTCCTGCTGGGCTCGGGAGTTAGCAGAACCTCGGCAGCCTGCGCGCGAGGCTTTTATAACCCTCTGCAGAGACGTCACCGGGAAGGGGCAGTACCTGGGGCTGCGTACTCGCCAGTCCTCGTGCGCAGCGCCGCAGCTGAACCAGCTGTTGGCAACTGTCTCACTCCACAAACGCAGCCACCCCGCCTTTTGCGGCTACCTGCTGTGGGAGTCTCCAACCCGGGCGCCCCACGCACTCCGCGAGGGGGCGCTAGGTAGCCTCGGAGTAATTGCGCCGGACGGAGTCTGCGGCTGGAACCACAGAAAGGAAGAATTTGCGAAAAAGCTGTAGTGATGGACACACAACTTCCAGGGAGGGCAGCCCGGAGCGCTGCGACAGCTCTGCAGAGGCGCCTGCCTGTGGCTGTGGGAGTCGGGCAAGTGTAGGGGCGACGTGCCAGCGCTGCGCTCCGGGCCTCTCTCCAGCCTGAGTGTACCATGGGCTCGCTCTGGCTGGAACGGAGAAGCAAGAGGTGACGAAGCCCAGTTCCAGGTGTCCGGAAAACAACTTTTCTGAGATCGTGTTTAGGAAATATCCCCAAATACCTAGTTCCTTTCTCTGGGTGGACCGATTCCACTGGGGAAGCAATGATAGACTCTAAGCTTTGGGGACACCTTCCCCAGTTTCCCCGGTGACCTGGCCCCTCGGTCCATGAAAAGCTCCAGCTGAGCTCTACAGCTGAGTCCCCTGCGCAGACACCTATAAGCAGTGTGTCGCCCAGACGCGTCTCTCTGGGATCTCTGCCAGCACCTACTGCGGCCTCGCTTTCACCACCCAGGGACATAGCAGGTTTTGCCTCTGCGCCTCTGCGGCCTGCGGGCCAGAGCCCGGCCGGGTGGCGTCGGGGGATCCTTCCCCTACTCCCTCGCAGGTTTGCATAGGGACTGGAGGGCAATTCTGTTCCCCTTCTCTCCCAACCCAACCCCCGGCCCCCGGCCCCCGGCGTACTTCAAGGCCTCATCTGCCAGTCCAAGGCCATTTCAAGCCGCCTAGCCGGTGTCGGGTACTGGGAGGAGGTGGGAAAGGGTCGTCAGTAGGTGCGAACCGTTTTGGAGAAGCCAAGATGGGCTGAGGTTTAGAGGGCTTTCCGGCCCAGAGTGCCCAGGAGATAAGGTTGCGCGGGGGAATGGAACCTTCGGAGTCTTTCTGGGGGAATCTATTCCTCTGTCTCCCCTCGCGCCCTCCCCTCTTTTCACTGCGGGGACTCAGAACTGTGAGACGTGGATGGGGATGGGTAGCATCGCCCGGCGCGGAGGCTCGGGTTGGCGCAAGCCCGCATTCTCCCGGGAGCGGCGTTTACGCACTAGTCCTGCCTGGTTGCGCGCCTCTTCCGGGAGCAAGCAAAGTATCTGGCAGAAAGCGCTTTAAGGCTTAGAAATTTATTGTACCGATTTATGCCGGGCTAAAATCGGATCCTCTCGCGGGGCGAGGGTGGGGGGAGGAGGTGGAGGAATCTGCTAGTTCACTTTGGTTTTGCTGAAGCATTTATATGAACCTCACCTTGCACTGCCTGGTACTCCAGGCACTCCTAAACCCGAAGAGAAAACACCAGTGATGTCTGGGAGAGCACAGTACGCTCTTATTTAGACAGGTTACAAAGGAGAAACCTTTTTGTGGAAGGGAACTCCTCTCCCACCCTGGATCTCTCACTACTGCTTCCAGTAATGGGTACTAGAAGTCTTTTTAGCTTTGTCATTCTAAAATATGTAAAATATTATAACATTGCTAATATATAGTGTTTATTTTCCTGACTACTAGAAAATTTGAATTTCTAAGTTTTTTTGGCTATGTGGATTTTCCCTTCTATAAATTGCCTATTCACTTGCCTTGTCCTTTTTTCTGTTGGATTGCTTTCCAGTCACTTTTTTCTCAGAGCTCTTTGTATATTACGGATATAAACACTTTGCTTGTCATGAATATTTCAAGTATTTTTCTAATGCTATTATTTATCTCTTGAATTTCTGTATTTGTCATAAAAACTTAAACATTTTATGTAGTCTGTATTTAATAGCACTTGAGTTTAAGTCTTGGTTTTAAAAGTCTTGGTTTAAAAAAAGTTTTACAAAATCCTGGCTTTTTTTCCGTATAAATATCCTGGCTTTTCTTGTTAGTTCTGTTTTCTTTTCTTTTTCTCTTTCTTTCTTTTCTTTTCCTTCTTTTCTTCTTTCTTCTTTCTTTCTTTCTTTCTTTCTTTTTCTTTTTTTTCTTTCCAATGAGGTCTTTATTCACTGCAGTTTGTTATTTTATGTTATGTAAAGTATTTTCTTCTTTCATAATTAGCTAGTTTTGATAACTCTCCATTTTCCTAGTGAGTTAAACCATTATCCTTGTCATAGATTAAATTTACATATACATGTAATTTAATAGTTATATTCTCCAGTCTTTCCTACTAATCCACTTGTCTATTTCTACAGCAATACCATGTATGTATATATACATATTAGATTAATATGATCTTCTACTTTGCCTAACCCCCTTGCAAAATTTATGACTAATTTAGCCAATAGGCTGACAGTGGAAATGATGTGTGTCACTTCTAGGCTGAAGCATAGAAGAGAGAGAGAGAGTGCATGTGCACGCATGCGCGCATGTCAGAGAGAGAGAGAGAGAGAGAGAGAGAGACACTTCACCATGTATTCTCTCCTGCCAAGTCCCAAGTGATGCAGCTACAAGAAGACAGGTCTTAATTACCTTGAATTCCCAAGTAACTATATAACCCAGGCTGCTGCCCAATCATTTTGGACATATACTATGAATAGGAAATAAATTTTTGTTGTATTAAGACACTAGGGTTTGGGATTAATTGTTACTCACCATGATATAAGTTATCCTGACTAATACAGTAATAAAATATTCTCATATCTGATAAGGCAAGTTCATCTGGATGCTCATTTCATGTTTTCTAAAATCCATTTTTGGACATCACATTTAAATTTTAAGATTTTAAATCAATTTAAAAATTAAACAGAACAAACTTCACTAGTATTCTAAATGGAACTGTGTGGAATTTATTGAATTTTGACAAAATCGACATTTTTGGTATTATTTTTTAAATCTAAGAACATGGTATGCCTTTCCATTTATTCAAGTCTTATTTATGCCTTTCAAAAAGATTTTATAATTTCGGTTAAAATAGATCCAGTCTTTTGTTTACATTTATTTCCATATATTTCCTAGGTTTTGGTTCTATTTTAAGTGAAATACTTTTTCTTTTTTTATTCTAGATGAAAGAAAACCCATTGTCTTCTGTGTGTATGTATTTGTGTGTATGTGTCTGTGTGAGTATGTTTGTGTGTATATATTCTGGTCATTTTACTAAATTTCATATTTATCCTTGTGCTTTTTATTTGAGTTTCCTTAAGTTTTCAATCACATCATTAGCATATTCTTGTCTCATTGAATTTCCTTTACCTTCTAGGACAATGTTAAAATTTGTGATAGCAGGTATTTCTGTATAGTTTCTGAATTTAAATTAAGATGACTCTGAATTTTTACCATTTAGGATATTTGTTGTTAAATATGCTAAACAGTCTCTTATGTTTAAATAGTTTCCTTCTACTTTATTTTACCTAGAAGTTTTAAAAGGAATGTCTTGTAATTTATTTTTAAATGCCTTTTTCAGGATCTGTTGATATGATTGTGTAATTTTTTTTCACTAATTTGTTGACATAATGGATTAAAAGAATACATTTCCCAACGCTGGGCCCAACCTAGCATTCCTGGCACAATTTCTGCTTGGTCAGAGACTATATTATTTCTTTGATATATTGGTGGATTCAACTTGCTAATGATTTATTTAACATTTTTACATTTATTTTTCTAAGTGAGATTGATGTAGAGATTTTTTTTCCTTTTCTTTTTCAGATATTAGTGTTTTGCACCAAAAAATGAATTGAGAAGCATCTCATCTCTAACTACGGCAAGAAATAGTAGTCTTGGTCCCTGAACTACCCAAGAGTTAGTCAGAAATGTAAGTCTCTGGGCCAGCACAGAACTACTAAATTAGAATGTGCATTTTAGTAAGACCTTAGGTTATTTGTATGCACACTAAAGTTGAGGAGTTTAAAATAGGTCCAGTGTTTTCCAAATTTCTTAATGATAAGAATCTCTTGAGTTGCTTGTTAATAAACATTATACTGTTCCTCTGAAAACTCTGATTTGGTGGATCCGGATTGGGCTCAGGGGTCTATGTTTTTACCAACTACCCTGGGTCAGTCTTCTCTTCAAGCAAATTTTGGAAATATGTGGACTTTTTACTTTAAATAGCACAAAACTAGATGAGTTCTTTCTTCATCTCAAGGAAATTTTCAGCTAAAATTATTACCTCTTCTCCATTAGTCCCTTTTTCTCTTTTTAAGACCCTCGTTATCATGCTAGGTCTCCTAGATCCATCCTCTGGATGTTTTAGAAACAATTCCTTCCCCCATTCTCAGAATAGTACCCAGGCTCTTCTGTTTTGGTCCTTTCTCCAGGTTCCCAGCACAGCCCAGCCTGCCCGGTTCTACTCTTCTCTTAGCTCAACCCCCAACAGGGCCCCAGGGCTCATTTATATTCAGTTGCCCTTAAGGCCTGAAGCCACGGTGGGAGAGAACTTTGGAGTTGGCTGGGAAAGGGAGGGCAGCTATGTTCAAGTTCCCCATAAACTCTGATCTCCTGAAGCCACTGGTGTGGAAGCATCCCTTTCTACCTCCAGTGTGGATGCGTTACTACTATTAGTCACTGGCTTCCTTCCTCAGCCATCCTTTCACAAGACAAACTGGTGTACATTATATCTCTTGGAAATTAGATTGTTAGTTCTCTGAAGGCAGGAACCATGTTATTCAACAATTCATTTGCTAGCAGTCCCTTCCCTACCGGGCATGATCCATCCGTATGTACTGGGTTGGACTGAATTGTTTGACAATGGTTGAATTTAGAAAGGTGATGTGAGGCAGGAAGGCAGCACCAGATCAGGATTCATCAAACCGTGAATCTTCCCAACACAAAAAACAACAACATTAATAAAAATAACAGGAAGCAGGGGGAAGAGGTGAGGGGTAAATGGCTCTTCAACGATGCTTACTGTGTGCCAGGAACAACTGTTCTACCTGCTGTACGTGAAGTCACTCTATCTGCCTGGGACTTTAGCTTTAGCTTTGTTTTATGTGCACTTCTGTATACATGCCAGCGTATGGCATAGATCTTGAGTTTCTTTTCAGGAGCTAGTGTAAAAATCATTTTCTTTTAAGTGAGTTAAACCTATTCATATTTAATAATATGACAGATACATTTGGTCTTAAGTCTATTATATTATTTTATGTTATATTCCTAAGTGTATTTTTTTACATTTATGGACAAATATATATGAGTTATATATACGGTCTGTTTGCTTTAAAAAATGATTGTGTTATTTAGAAAACTTGTGTTTTTTTCCTAGTAGCTAACTGTAGCTTGTGTGTTTTTTTTCCTAGTAGCTAACTTTATACTCGTACCTTTTATAATGCTCTTAGTCTCTTTTTGCCATATAGACTTCTATTATTTGGTTTATCAGCTTTAAATGGTATTTTAAGTCTTCCGCCTATTCCCCAGGTAGTGATCTATGAGCCTTGCCTATTCAATTGAGCTGTACTAACCTGTTGTCTTTGCAGGTCAAAAATGGCTGATGATCAGCAATGTCATATGGCTTAATCTGGTAATACTTCCCCCCTTTTTGTTTCTTGCCTCCTCCCATTTTAAAAATTGTGTTATTTCTACCCTGACAAAATATTTAACATTTACTCGTCATTCTTTCACACATATCTTCACTTTTATTTTGGTCTTAGACTTATAATGAAATACATTCAACGGTCACCATCAGTCCTTTTGCTAAAATTTCTGCATTGATCTTTAGGTTGAAAGAAGCTCGTTTTGTAGTTAGTTCCATGTAGAGCCCATGACTAGAGTTTTGCATTTTTAAGACTGTTTTCTGTAGCCTTCACACTAGAAGTTGAGTGTCAGCATATACATACATTCTTTTACTTTAAAAGTAAATACTAAAAACTACACATACTACTTGGCATCTTTTACAGACTGCTATGATTTTATGGACACAAAATTTTGGGGCTTTGTATACCTCTCATTTCTTTTTCTTTTTTTTTTTTAAGATTTTAATTTATTTGAGAGAGAGAGGGTGAGAGATAGAGCACCAGCAGGGGGAGAGGGGCAGAGGAGAGGGAGAAGCAGGCTCCCCGCAGAGCAGTGAGCCCGCTAAGGGGCTCGATCCCAGGACCCTGGGATCATGACCTGAGCTGAAGGCAGATGCTTAACTGACTGAGCCACCCAGGAGCCCCTACCTCTCATTTCTTAAAGAAAATCACTATTTTCTATTACTGGAGAATATTTTCAGACCTGTTAAGTTGTTATAACTATTTAAATATTTCTGTTCTATTACTGGAGGATATTTTAGGAGAAAAGTTAAAGCCATTTAATATTTGAAATGAAAATGTGTATCTATATTTTTTAAATAAAATTTCATTGAAGTACGAATCTATACAGAAAAGGACATACATCATAAGTGTAGAACTCAATAAATAAAAGAAAGTAAACATATCTGTGTAAACACAACGTAGGGAAAAAAACAGACTATTACCAGAATGACAGAGACCCCCTTACACCCTCTTTCAGTCATCTCCAAAGGTAACCACTATCTTAGCTTCTAAAACTGTAGATTCAATTTGCATTTTTTGAATTTTAAATTAATGGAATTATGCCTGTATAGCTTCTTTTACCCCACATTACAATTGTGAGATTCATTTATGTTGTTTGTAACAGTTCATTTTCTTTTTAAAAAATTTATTTTATTTTATTTAAAATCAATTAATTAACATATGGTGTATTATTAGTTTCAGAGGTAGAGTTCAGTGATTCATCTGTTGCATATAACACCCAGTGCCCATTGCATTGAGTGGCCTCCTTAATTCCCACCACCCAATTATCCCATCCCCTCACCCACCTCCCCTCCAGCAACCCGGTTTGTTCCCTATAGTTAAGAGTCTCTTATGTTTTGTTTCCCTCTCTGATTTCGTCTTATTTTATTTTCTCCTCCCTTCCCCTGTGTTCATCTGTTCTGTTTCTTAAATTCCATATGAGGAATTCACATATGAAGAGCTCATTTTCATTGCCATATAACATTCCATTGTTTGAAAATACTAGTTTATTCATTTACTGTTGATGGACACTTGATTAGTTTTTGTATTTGGTAATAAGAACAATGTCATTATTTCTTAAGCACATGTTTATGCAATTTTGTTGGAAATATGCCTAGGAATACAATTAACTGGGTCATGGGTTTGCATATGCTCAGCTTTAGTAGCTATTTACAAACACACAGTTGCTTGTGACAATTACAGTCCCATAGCAACGCACATAAGTTTTCCAGCTGCTCCACATCCTTGCAAATAAATAGTATTGTCAGTTTTCTTAATCTCTGCCATTCTGATGGGTGGGATATGCCTGATGGGTATCCCACTGTGGTTTTAGTTTGTGTTTTTACTGATGAATGAAAGAATGTGGTGGAGCACCTTTTCATATAATTTTTGGAAAGTGTAGGTTCTGGTCGTTTGCTCAATTAAAAAAAAATGGTTTGTCTCTCTTACTGATTTGTAAGAGCCCCTTATATGAAATAGGTCCTTTGTCAGTTATATGTATTGCAGATCTTTTTGTGTTCTGTAGTTTGCCTTTGTCTTTTGATGTCCAGAAATTCCTAATTTTAATGTATCCCAATTTATCACCTTTTCCCTCCTCTTCAGTCAATGCTTTTTGCACTTTAAGAAATCTTTGCTTATCCCAAGATCATGAAGATATTCTTATGTTATCTTCCATTAACGTGATTGCTTTAACTTTTACATCTAGCTTATAATCTACTTGGAATTGATTAATGTGTATGGTATGAACTAGAGGGTTACAGTTCATTTTCATCTTTATTGATATTCAATTGTCCTAGAACAGTTCACTTAAAAGAATGTTCTTTCTCTACTGTCTTCAATGCCACCTTTGCCATAAATCAAGTAATTCTGTATGTGAAGCTCTATTTTTGGATTCTCTATTTTGTTCCCTTGGCCTTTTGGATATCTTTGCCCCAGTACTACCATAGCTCTATAATAAGCTGTCTTGTAATCTAGCAGTATAAGTTCTCAATTTTTTTTTCTTCAAATAGCCTTGGCTATTCTTGGCCCTTTGCATTTCCATAAAAATTTTAGAATTTATCAGTTTTTACCAAAAAAATCCAAACTCTGCTGCAATTTAAATTGGGATTGTTTGAATCTCTAGATTTATATCTTTACAATATTGACCATTCCAATCCAAGAATGTACTATAGTTCTACTTATTTAGATCTTCTTAATGTTTCTCAATTAAGTTTTATAATTTTCAGTATGTAGTTTTATACATCTTTCATTAGATAAATTGCTAGATGTTCAACCACTTTGATACTTTGAATGTTGTAAGTGGTAATTTTTCAAATTTTACTTTCTAAATGTTGCTGTATATAGATACACAACTGACCTTTATTTTGATTTTATATTTATAACTCTGGTAGATTCACTCATTAATTCTCATGGTTTAATTTTAGATTACTCTGGAATTTCTTTTTTTTATTTTACACAATTACCTTAAATTTTTTAAAGTTTTTATTTAAATTCTAGTTAGTTAACACATAATGTAATACTGGTTTAAGGAGTAGAATTTACTGATTCATCACTTACATATAACACCCAGTGCTCAACTCAACAAGTGCCCTCCTTAATACCCATCACCCATCTAGCCCATTCCCCACCCACCTCCCCTCCAGCAACCATCAGTTTGTTCTCTATAGTTAAGAGTCTGTTATGGTTTGCCTCCCTCCCTTTCTCCCCTTCCCCTATGTTCATCTGTTATGTTTCTTAAATTCCACGTGTGAGTGAAATCATGTGATACTTGGCTTCCTCTGACTTATTTCACTTAGTGTAATACACTCTAGCTCCATCCATGTCATTACAAATGGCAAGGTTTCATTCTTTTTGATGACTGAGTAATATTCCATTGCAAATATATACCATCTGCTTTTTATCCATTCATCAGACAATGGACTGATGGACATTTGGGCTCTTTCCATAGTTGGGCTGTTATTGATAATGCTGCTATAAACAGTTTTGTTGATTGTCTCCTTTGCTATGCAGAAGATTTTTATCTTGATGAGGTCTCAATAGTTCATCTTTGCTTTTTCCCCCTTGCCTCCACAGACGTGTCATGTTGCTATGGCCAATGTCAAAGAGGTTGTTGCCTGCATTCTCCTCTAGGATTTTGTTGGTTTCCTGTTGCATATTTAGTTCTTTCATCCATTTTGAATTGATTTTTGTGTAGGTATAAGAAAGTGGTCCAGTTTCATTCTTTTGCATGTTGCTGTACAATCTTCCCAACACAATTTGTTGAAGCAACTATTTTTTTTCCATTGGATATTATTTCCTGCTTTGTTGATGATTAGTTGACCATAGAGTTGTGGGTCCATTTCTGGGTTTTCTGTTCTGTTCCATTGATCTATATGTCTGTTTTCGTGCCGGTACCACATTGTTTTGATGACTACAGCTTTGTAATACAGCTTGAAGTCCAGAATTGTGATGCCTCCAGCTTTTTTTTTTTTTCAAGATTGCTTTGGCAAAGGGGCTCTTTTGTGGTTCTATACAAATTTTAGGATTGTTTTAGCTCTGTGAAAAATGCTGGTGGTATTTTGATAGGGATTTCATTAAATGTGTAGATTGCTTTGAGTAGTATAGACATTTTAACAATGTTTGTTCTTCCAATCCATGAGCACGGAATGTTTTTCCATTCCTTTGTGTCATCTTCAATTTCTTTCACAAGTGTTCTATAGTTTTCAGAGTATAGATCTTTTACCTCTTTGATTAGGTTTATTCCTATCTTATGGTTTTGGGTGCAGTTGTAAATGGGATTGATTCCCTGATTTCTCTTTCTGCTTCTTCATTATTGGTGTATAGAAATGCAACAGATTTCTGTACACTGATTTTGTATCCTACAACTTTGCTGAATTGGTGTATCAGTTCTAGAAATTTTTTGGTAGAATCTTTTGGGTTTTCTCTGTGGAATATCATGTCATTTGTGAAAAGTGAAAGTTTGACTTCTTCCTTGCTGATCTGGATGCTTTTTTTCTTTTTGTTGTCTGAGGCTAGGACTTCCAGTACTATGTTAAATAACCATGGTGAGAGTGGACATCCCTGTCTTGTTTCTGACAGTAGAGGAAAAGCTCTCAGTTTTATCTCAAGATGATATTAGCTGTGGATCTTTCATATATGGCCTTTATGATGTTGAGGAATGTTCCCTCTATCCCTACTTTGTTGAGGGTTTTTATCAAGAATGGATGCTGTATTTTGTCAAATGCTTTTTCTGCATCTATTGACAGGGTCATATGGTTCTTATCTTTTCTTTTATTAATATGGTGCATCCTGTTGGTTGACTTGCAAATATCGAACCACCCTTGCAGCCCAGGAATAAATACCCCTGATCATGGTGAATAATTCTTTTAATGTCTATTAGATTCAATTTATTAGTATCATTTGTTGAGAATTTTTGCATCCATGTTCATTAAGGATAATGGCAGGTAATTATACTTTTTTGTGGAGTTTTTGTCTGGTTTTAGAATCAAGGTAACTCTGGCCTTGTAGAATGAATTTGGAAGTTTTCCTTCCATTTCTATTTTTTGGAAGAGTTTGAGAAGAATAGGTATTAACCATTCTTTAAATGTCTGGTAGAATTCCCCTGAGAAACCATGTGGCCCTGGACTTTTGTTTTTTGAGAGATTTTTGATTACTGATTCAATTTCTTTGCTGGTTATGGGTCTATTCAATTTTTCTATTTCTTCCTGTTTCAGTTTTGGTAGTTTTTATGTTTGTAGGAATTTATCCATTTCTTCCAGGTTGCCCAGTTTGTTGGCATATAATTTTTCATAATATTTTCTTATAAGTGTTTGTATTTCTTTGGTGTTGGGTATGATCTCTCCCCTTTCATTCATGATTTTTTTTACTTGGGTCCTTTCTCTTTTCTTCTTGATAAGTCTGACTAGGGGTTTATCAATTTTATTCATTCTTTCAAAGAACTAGCTCCTAGTTTCATTGGTCCGTTCTACTGTTTTTTTGTTTGTTTGTTTGTTTCTATATCATTTATTTCTGCTTTAATCTTTATTATTTCCCTTCTTCTGCTGTCTTTAGGCTTATTTGCTGTTCCTTTTCTAGCTCCTTTAGGTGTAAGGTTAAGTTGTATATTTGAGACTTTTCTTGCTTCTTGAGGTAGACCTGCATTGCTATGTACTTCCATCTTACGAGCATTTTGCTGCATTCCAAAGATTTTGGACTGTCATGTTTTCATTTTCATTTGCATTAATGTATTTTTTTTTATTTCCTCTTTAATTTCCCAGTTAACCCATTCATTCTTTAGTAGGATGTTCTTTAACCTCCATGTATTTGTGGTCTTTCCAGAATTTTTTTTTTTTTTTGTGGTTGACTTCAAGTTTCATAGTGTTATGGTCTGAAAATATGCATGGTATGATCTCAATCTTTTTGTATTTGTCAAGGCCTGATTTGTCACCCAGTATGTGATCTATTCTGGATAATGTTCCATGTGCACTTGAAAAGAATGTGTATTCTGCTGTTTTAGGATTAAATGTTCTGAATATATCTGTTAAGTCCCTCTGGTCCAGTGTGTCATTCAAAGCCATTGTTTCCTTGTTGATTTTCTGCTTAGATGATCCGTCCATTTCTGTAATTGTAGGTGTCGAAGTCCCCTACTATTATTGTATTGTTATGAATGAGTTTCTTTATGTTTGCTATTATTGATTTATATATTTGGGTGCTCCCAAGTTGGGGGCATATATAATTACAATTGTTAGAACTTCTTGTTGGATAGACTGCTTTATTATGGTATAGTGCCTTTCTTCATCTCTTGTTACAGTCTTTGGTTTAAAATCTAGTTTATCTGATATTAGTATGGCTACTTTGCCTTTCTTTTGATGTCCATGAGCATGACAAATGGTTCTCCATCCCCTCACTTTCAATCTGCAGGTGTCTTTAGGTCTAAAATGAGTCTCTTATAGGCAGCATATTGATGAGTCTTGGTTTTTTAATCCATTCTGATATCTTATATCTTTTGATTGGGGCATTTAGTCCATTTACATTCAGAGTGATTAGTGATAGATATGAAGTTAGAGCCACTGTATTACCTGTAAAGTCAGTGTTTCTGGAGATTTTCTCTGTCCCTTTCTAGTCTTTGTCACTTCCGGTCTTTCTTTCCCACTCAAAGAGTCCCCCGTTTAATATTTCTTGCAGGGCCGGTTTAATAGTCCCAAACTCCTTTAGTTTTTGTTTGTCTGGGAAACTCCTTATCTCTCCTATGCTGAATGACAGCCTTGCTGGATAAAGTATTCTTGGCTGCATAGTTTTCCCATTCAGCATGTTCAATGTATCATGCTATTCTCTTCTGGCCTCCCAAGTTTCTGTGGAGAGATTTACTGCTAACCTTATTTGTTTTTGTTTTTGTACTTGTATTTGTAGGTTAGGGATTTCTTTTCCCTTGCTGCTTTCAGGATTCTTTCCTTATCTCTGTATTTTGCAAATTTTACTACAATATGTCTTGGTGTTGGCCTGCTTTTGTTTATTTTGATGGGAGTTCTCTGTGCCTCCTGGATTTGGATGTCTGTTGCCTTCCCCAGATTAGTGAAGTTTTCAGCTATAATTTCCTCAAATAAACCTTTTGCCCTTTTCCCTTCCTTTTTCTTCTTGGACTCCTATGATATGAATATTACTATACTCTATGGAGTTTCTGAGTTCTCTAAGTCTACATTCATGATCCAATATTTTTCTTTCCCTCTTCTTTTCAGCCTCTTTAGATTTCTCTGGAATTTCTATGTATAGAATCATTGGAAGGAATAAAGACAGTTTTAATTCTACAAGATTTTGCTTCATATATTTTGATATGGATATATTATTAGGTGTATACAGATTTAAGATCAGTATGTATATATTTCTGTTGACTTTACCTTTTTATCATTATGAAATATACCTCTTCATCTTCAGGAATATTTCTTGCCTTTGAGTCTACATTGCCTGAATTGGTATTGCTACTCCACCTTTATTTTGGTTAGTATTTGCAAAGTATATTTTATTTTTTAGTTGCAGAATCTTCATTTATTTCTTTTATGGTTTCCAGTTCTCCACTGAAATTTTCCATCTTCTTATTTAATTTCTTAAAAATGTTATCAAAATCTCTTTGATGTCCATGCTTGATAATTACACTATCTGGGTATCTTGGGGGTTTGTCTGTACTGCCTATTTTTCCCTTGATTTTTGGCCAATTCTTTTATTTCTGCATGCTTAATTATTTTCATCGTATGACAGAAAAGGTGTTTGAAAAATTATAGAGATATTTTTGGCCATTGGTTGATGTTATATTCCCCCATAGAGGAGTTACTTCTGCTCCTGGCATGTGGTTAGAATGATTTTAATCCAACCAGGGCTTGAGCCAGGGCTTGAGCTGATTGGAAGTGACAATTTAGTCTTTGTGAGGTCTGGTCTATTCTCCGTTCATCATCACTCCTAGGGTAGTGTTTTTTTGGGAGTCCACACTGAATCCTTGGACATTTACAAGGACCCTTCCTTCTTTGTGGGCACTGAAGTCCATTTGTGTGCGTGTGTGTATGCACATGCTGGGATTTCCTTTATTTTTTATGCTTATTATTTTTTTGAGTATAACTGACATACAATGTTACATTAGTTTCAGATGTACAACATAGTGATTTGACAAGTTTATACATTATGCTATGTTCACCACAAGTGTAGCTACCATCTGTCCTGTTATGTCACTATTACAATATCATTGACTATATTCCTCATGCTGTGACTTTTATTTCTGTGACTCTTTCATTTCATAATTGGAAGCCTGTATCTCCCATTCCCCTTCACCCATTTTGCCCAACCCCCCATTTTTTGTCTTGTCAACCCCATGAAACTACTAACATCTCTGCTCAGTTCCTCAGCCTCTTAGCCACTGCTTAAGAAAGGGCAAAGCCTTGAGGGAGAGGGGTCAAAGTGAATGGCAGGAGAGGGAGACAGCTACTAGGCAGTGGGCAGTGCCTATTTAACAGACATGGCAGTGTTTCAATTTTTTTAATTAGTAGACTTTCTATTTTAGAGAAGTTTTAGGTCCTTTATTAAAAAAATGAACAGCACGTACAGAAAGTACCCATATACTCCCTCCCACCACCAGTTTTATTAGTCTTAACAGTGCACACCAGATGAATAACTGCCCTGATTTACTGCCAGTCCCTGTCTCATGGGAGAGGAGCCCAGAGAAGCTTAAAGTTTTAGGGTCCTGATCCACTACCACCCTGATGACTTTTGGTTTCTACCTGCCTGTCTGAGGTGACAAGCTGTCACTAGTAAGCACATAGGTAAGGGGTATTTTGTCACTGAACATCTATGAATAGAATTGATCCCCCACTTTAGAGCCAAAATTCTATCCTATAGACAAGGTGTCAAATCATGTTGACAGATGCCTGCCTGCAAATCCATTGACATTTTTAAAAATTATTTATTTATTTTTATTTCTGCAATTATTTTTTAAATAATATTTGTTATATTAGTCACCATACAGTACATCCCCAGTTCTTGATGCAATATTCCATGATTCATTATTTGCGTATAACACCCAGTGCACCATGCAATATGTGCCCTCCTTAATACCCATCACTGGCCTATCCCAATCCCCCACTCCCCTCCTCTCTGAAGCCCTCAGTTTGTTTCCCAGAGTCCATTGACATTTTACTCCTTTCATCTTCCTTATATAGTATTACTGGCAATAGTTTAAAAAAATAAAAAGGAGAGGCTTGTGAGAATCAGTTAATGCCTTCATTGGAGCCTGAACTAAGCAGGACAGCAAAGCATGAAAAGCCCTCAGATTCCTTTCCCTACCAGCCTCCAAAAAGGGAAAACATTTCTGACTTCATTTCCTAACTATTGATCCTGCTTGGACCTGATGTCTGTGTCAGCTTTAAAAAGAACTTTGTGGGCTAGTATCTAAAATCTATAAAGAGCTTCTCAAACTCAAAACCCAAAAAACAAATAATTCAATTAAGAAATGGGCAGAAGACACGAACAGACATTTTTCCAAGGAAGTCTCCAGATGGCAAACAGACATATGAGAAAATGCTCAACATCACTCAGCATCAGGGAAATACAAATCAAAACCATGATGAGATACCACCTCACACCTGTTAGAATGGCTAAAATTAACCACTCAGGAAACAACAGGTGTTGGCAAGCATGTAGGGAAAGGGAAACCCTCTTTCACTGTTGGTGGGAATGCAAACTGGTGCAGCCACTCTGGAAATCAGTATGGAGGTTCCTCAAAAAGTTAAAAATAGAACTACCCTATATCCAGCAATTGCACTACTAGGTATTTACCCAAAGGATACAAAAATACTGTTTCGAAGAGACATATGCACCCCAATGTTTATAGCAGCATTATCAACAATAGCCAAATTATGGAAAGAGCCCCCAAATCCCTCAATTGATGAATGGATAAAGAAAAGGTGGTATATATATATACAATGGAATATTAGTCAGCCATCAAAAAGAATGAAATCTTGCATTTGCAATGATGTGGGTGGAGCTAGAGCATATTACGCTAAGTAAAATAAGTCAGTCAGAGAAAAATGAATATCATATGATCTCACTCATATGTGGAATTTAAGAAAGAAAACAGACGAATAGATGGGAAGGGGGGAAGAGAGAGATGGAAATAAACCGTAAGAAACTCTTAACTATAGAGAACAAACTGAGGGTTGATGGAGGGAGGAGAGTGGGGGGGTGGGATAGATGAGTGAAGGGTATTAAGGAGGACACTCTTTGTGATGAGTACTGGGTGTTGTATGTAAGTGATGAATCACTGAATTCTACTCCAGAAATCAAAATTACACTGTATGTTAACTAAATAAAATTTAAATAAGAAATAAAATTAAATTAAAATAAAAAATAAAAAGAACTTTTAATAATGAAATATCGTCTCAAATTTCCTTAGGGTTAAAATTCTACAAAGTCCTTTAATTCTCCCATAGAACTTTACAGAGGCCTTTAACTATCAATAGTAGTTGTGACATGGACAGAAGATAATAGCAGAAATCTTTCCTGGACCAGTTCCCACTCTCACCTGGACTACTATATACCTAATATATTTCATAAATTCTAGATAAACCTGGCATTGGACAAGGGTAATTTCAAAGAGGTTTCAACCAGGTGATTTGGGACTTTTGCCTGTCTAATGTCCTTCTGTGTGCCTTCAAGCATTTTTTTTCATCTACCACCTTCTTCATTAAGCATTAAAATTGAGAGGAACTCTGGAATTCTTCAGACACCTTCCTAAATGGATAAAAGCTTTCCAGGAAAATGAAGGCTATTTTTTCCTTATCTTCAAGACCCATATGCATCTGGTATATCTACTCCAAAACAGTAACACAGTGACCTGCTCACTTCTTATCAAATAATCCAGTACATCTTGTACACAGAGTGCTGTGTAATCATCACTATTAATCACATAATTAAGAGTATGGTATTCCACACACATCCACATGTTTCTTCTTTCTCACAACCACAATTGAGAAAGCACATGGTATGTGGGTTTTGGTAATGATCCAGTTAAATATCAGTTCTTTAATATGATTCCTCAGATCATTAATTGTCAATAGATCTTCCCTTGAATGCTCAAGTCATTTAGTTTAATGGTGTGCAGGCTGACTTGAACACACACCATACACGTTCTTGTGGAGAAAATCGTCTTGCTACTGCCCCAAGCACTTTGTTTTAGTTTCTCCTTCACATCTCAGAAACTGAAAGGTCATCAAAGTTAAATCTGTCTGAACTCAGATCATGGAATTTTCTAGAACAATGCCTGGGATGAAAGCAATTTGGGAGTTATTTTGTTCCTGCTTGTCTCCATGATCTGGTATGAAGACTACTGTGATTAATGGTTAACATAATGAAATATCTCATCTGCCACAATCTTTAAAGGTGTTAGTGTTTGCTCTAACCAAGACGTTTTCTCTCCTACTATTTACATGGACTATGAACATATATAATAGTTGGCTCTATAATCTGTTCAGTGAATTTCAACCTCACCTAAGATTAGTAATCATCCTTGGTTCACTCAATAAATATTTGAGTATCAGACTCCACAATGCATATAGTAAATAAGTATGATCCCTGTCATCAACAAGGGGGACAAATAAATAGGCAAAGACAATACAGCATGATAAGTGCCACATTAGAGGAAGCACGGAGCATATAAAAAGGGGACCTGGCACAGAGCTGGCAAATCAGAGCAGGAGTCACGAAGGGGAGTGACATCTGGCTGGCTAGGCCTTTAACTATCAGTAACAAACATCCCCCATACCCCAGTGGCTTAACCCAACAAAATTTTATTTCTTGCTTTTGCAAGAAGCATTTCCTAGGTCAAAACTAGTCACACGGTTGCACACTAAGCTGCAAGGAGGTTGGGAAAGGTAGTTTTCATGTGCCCAGAAAGGAGAAACGTGAAACAGAATTTTTGAATGCATTGTACTGTATCTGCCACAATTGATCCTTGTGGTCACCATATATTCATGCATTCTTCCTTCCACCCACAGAATACACTCTCCAAGGGAGTTAATTCAGTATCACTTAGAGCATCAAACTCAAGAGTCCAGGATCTCTGGATAAATCAGGTATGAATGGGGACTCCATTGGTCTAGAGACATATGAACTAAAAACAGACAAAAGTCTATGTATCCACCCTACACCAAATATGCAATCATAAAAAGGACAGGAGAAACCACAGTCACAACTTTCTCATTTGGAAAGGAGTAGAATAAGAAACATACAGCCATCACTAGTCCATGGCAACTCTGAAATCCTGCTTGGCAGACCTTATGGAGTTCCCTCAACCTAGGGCAGTGGTTCCAACCAGGAGCAATTTTGCAGCAGAGGACACTGGGTAATGTTTGGAGACATATTTGGTTGTCACAACATGGGAAGAGACACTACTGGAATTTAGTGGGTAGAAGTCAGGGATACTTTAACATCCTAAAATGCATAGGACAGCCACCCACAACAAAAACCTACCTGGCCCAAAGGTCAATAGTGCCACTGCTGAGAAACCCTGACCTGGGGGTAAGGAGGATTCCTTGGTGAGGCCCTGATCCTACTCCTGGTTTCCCTGTGCCCTGTGGCTCCTAGCCCCTGCCTTCTTAGAGCTTCCTCTGTTTTCCATCTTCCTTTGTGGCTACATCTGAATTGAGCATTGAGGAGTACACCCTCCCTGAGTACTGCACAGTTGTCACTCCTGTGAGATAGGCACTCAAGGGTCCTTTTAAGTCTTGAACAATCACAATTTATTTTTTTTCCTCAATTGTTGGTTTCCTGGACAGTACGGTTCTTTCAAAAACGTATCTATTTGATTCTAATCAGTTCCTTGTGTCTGTACCTGTACCCACAGTTCTTTACAAGACATATCTGCTTTTTTTTCTTTGCTTTATTATTCCCCAAACTCTCTTAATGGAGACTCTTTCGAACTTCTGTGGAAAGGTTTCACAGTTAATCTGATCTCTGACAAGACTTAATTGTGATGGGCCTTTGCTACTCAAAGACTTTCTTAACATCATCTATTCCTGTTTGGGGTGTAAAAGAAATTGGATTTCCCAGTTCTTCCAAGCCATGAATTTTTGAGCTATCTATTCCCTTTCATTTCTGCTTAATTCCTTCCTGATTTCACCTCCTCTTGTAATTCCTTGCCAAACACAGCCAAATAATTTATAACACACATTACTAAGCTTCTTTCTTTCAATGTTTCCCAGGAGATCCAAAATTCCATTAGTCACAGAAAAAAAATTTTACTAAGTATTTTTCCTTTTTATAACATGAATTAACATTTCCTAGCCTTAGATGTTGATTTTCATATCTTTGCCACCCATCTACTAAGCCAATGTGACATATATTAGGTTTTTTCTGTGGTAGTACCCAACTCCTAGTACCATTTTCTGTCTTAGCCAGAAACAGACCATGCTATGGCCAACAAACATTCTCAAAACCTAGTGGGTTAACAAAATGCCTCCTGTTTTTTTTTTTTTTTTTTTCCCTTACAAAGCCTGCTGTGAGCTTGGGTAACTCTCTTCCTTATGGCCACTCAGAGATCCCGATTCTTCAATCTTATGGCTCTGCCTTCTCAAACTGGGGCTCTGGGTTTGCCAGGAGAGAAGAAGCCAAGAGACACGAGAACCAGGCAGAAGCTTTCAAATGCCTCCCACTGGACATGACACATTTCACTTCTGATCACATTTCATTGGTAAAAGCTGGTAATATGGCTCCACCTGTTAATCACTAGGGCTGAGAAGTATACTTCCCTGTATGCCCCAGAAGAGGGAATATGAAACTGGACTTGATGAGTACAGAGTATTTCTCTGCTTAGCTAAGAACTTAAAGAATTGGAAGGAGTCAAGTCAGATGAATGGGACGGGACACATGGAATATTCCAGGCAGAGGAGATTACTTGTGTGAAAGCCCAGAGGCTAGAAAGAAAGTGAATCATTTGGGGAATTGACAGAAGTGTTTTGTGTTTGAACCATTGTGAGGGCAATATGGAATGAAGGAGGTAGAAGAGAGTAAAGGAAAACTAGGTAGGGACTGCCATCATGCAAAGCCTTGTAAACCATATTAAGGAGGAAGGACTTTATCCCATGTAAAAGTGATTGTAAGCAAGGGAGTGATAATTTCAGAGGTACTTATTAGAAAATCATTCTGGATTCATAGAGTCCAGAATGGATTGGATTGGGTAAGATCTGAGACAGGGTCCAGTTAAGACATTCTTGCAGCAGTCCAGGCAAGAGATTGCCTGAAGTTGAGTAGTTTCAGAGAGGATGTGTCATGCAGATAAGTTTAAGAGAGTCATAGGAGATGGAGTCAACAGGGATTGTTGGCTAGTTAGCTATAAACAGGTGGAGGAGTCAAGGATAAAATCCAAGTTTCTGATTGGGCTGTGGCATCATTCGCTAATGGGAAACACAGGCAGAAGGCCCAGCACTCAGACACAGATACCCTAGTCTGTCATGTTTCATAGTGGAAACCTGGTCTGATGTTGACTGCTGAAAGTCTTGAAAATTACATTAGCCACCTGAGCATCAGGAGGAGGCAAGGCCTTCTTTTAACCTAGCTTTTGTTTCTTTTGTGTTTTGTTTTTACTTGCAGGGTACGGGCTGGAGGGGGGAAAAAACCCCAACCAGGCTGCTTTTCAATATCAACTCTCTCCTAACAAGAAGCTGAAGGCTCACTAATAACCCTGGGTTAGAAGAGCCACTTTGGAAGACAGTTTAGTATTACCTGCAGAAGTTAAATATATACTGTGATGGTTAATTTTATGTGCCAGTTTGGCTGGGCCATGGAGCCCAGATATGTGGTCAAACATTATTCTGGAGGTTTCTGTGAGGCTGTTTTTGGATGAGTTTTCCATTTAAATCAGTGAACTTTCAGTAAAGTAGACTGACCTCCATAATGTGGGTAGGCCTCATCTAGTCAGTGGAAGGCCTAAGTAGAATAAAAGACTGATGTCCCCCAAGCAAGAGGAAATTCTGCAGCTAATGGCTTTTGGACTTGAATGAAACATCAGCTATTTCCTTGGTCTCCAGTCTGGGGGCACGTAGATTTTGTAGATTTTGGACTTGCCAGCCTCCATGATCACATGAGCCAGTCCTTTAAAAGCTTTCAACAGATAGATAGATAGATGATAGATAGTATATCTAAATATATTAATATTAATTTATATATGTGTATAAACATATATAAATAAATATTGGTTCTGTTTCTCTGGAAACTAACTATGTAACCTAGTGATTCTACCCCTTGGTATATACCATAGAGAAAGTCAAGCAGATGAGTACCATTCTTGTACACATATAAGAATGTTAATAGTAACATTATTTACAGTTGTCCCAAACTATAAGTGCATAAATGTACAATAGTAGAATATATAGACAGATTATGCTGTGGGCATACAATGGAATGATATACAGTGAATAAATGGAATGAATGGAATGAATGAAGTCACACACAAAAACATGAATGAATCTTAGGAACATAATACCGAATGCAAAGGAAGCAAATACAGAAAACTAGACATAATAAACTCCATCTATATAACTTTCAAAAACAAAGAAGAGTGAATTATAATTTTAAGGATGTATACTTAAGTGGTAACACTATAAAGTAAATAAAAAGTAAGCAATTGCCAAAGAATTTGCTACAGAGTAGTTATTTTTAGGGGATATGAAAAGAAACATATAGGAGACTTCTACGTGCTGGCAATGTTATATTTCTTGTCCTGGGTGACTGTTACGTGAATCTTCACTTAAAATTAGTTAATTACCATTGATTTATGTTTAAGATACTCTATGTATTTTTTTTCACAATGTAAAAAAGTTTTTTAAAGAAACGTACTTATGTTACATTTCTGAAATGCTCCCCAATTTTTTTTCAATCAGAGGGTATTTATCCTGACCATTAGAGCAGATTAATTGTGCCCATCCTCCTCCCTTCCAGTAGTAGAATAGTGTGTGTGTGTGTGTGTGTGTGTGTGTGTTGTGTGTGAAGGGGGTTGGGTGGTGGGGAGGTAGGTGGCTGCTAATAGGGATGGGGCCTGGCCACGCCTATTGGCCTGGCAATAGGCCAATCCTATTGCCTAATAGGATTAACAATCCCAATGTGACCTCAAATTGCTGGGCCATATTCACTTTAATTTCTACCGCTAGAGCCTGAAGCAGAGCTTCTATGCCTTTAGGCTTTTCTTTCAGTTCATTTGCTCTTTCTAATTAACAGTGACAGTGAGGATCTAAAAAGGCCTCGAGACTTTAATACAATCTGAGTGTCCACAATAGCAAGTCATTGTTTAGTCTCTGTCCTCACAGGTTCCAAATAGACCGGCTTTGGCCAGTCTGTAATTACTGGCCATTCTTCACTGTTTTTTGTGATTAGCTTTAGTATAGTTCCAACTGGTAGGTGGTTTTGCCTGCATTTTGGTACAATTTTAATGTCCATGAGTTGTTTTAATAGTCACAATAAAGGAGGCTCCAGTAATCTTGAGGTTATGTATGACCTCTAGTGTAGAAAACATTGACTTTCTATAATTTTTCTTCTCTCCCTGCCTCAGGGACCTGCCACTAGGCCACCATTTCAGTAGCATATTATAGACACAATTTTAAAATCTCCTTCTGCATGAATGAGGCAACGCAGAGTTCCCAAGCATGTATAGTTGGTATACCATTTGTTTCTTCCCTGAACATTTACTGCTTCTCCTTTTTGCCTGTCACAGAGGCTCATCCCAAGGGAATCTGCCCAGAGAAATGGAGCTGGACAGGGGATCTGGATCCATCCAAATTTAATTGCTATCATGAGCTTTCACAGAAAGACTCCACTAAAGTATATATAAAATATATATACACACATAGATATATGTAACAAATTTGGTTTCAGTTGATGCTTCTAGGACCTCTCTTCATTTGACATTTCTCCCACCGAAAGCAATTCATGCAAATTCGTGAATTTTCCACTCTGTGTTGGTTATATATAGCCAAACAGTGTTTGGTCTAAAGCCATAAACAGTGTTTATCCCCAGGAAATTAACTAATTCAAAAAACTCTTCTCTTTGTCAGGTAGGACTAGCCTAACCCTTGGGAACTGGCAGTGGTTGGGTAGTCACGATGCAGATGCCCTCCTGACTCTGTTTTCTGGGTAATGATTATTTTATTATACTGATGGACATTATTTCGGAGTTCAACAATAACCTTGGACTAGATCTTCCAAAATACAACATCTATTTACAGAAGCTATACTTAAATGCGGGGTTTTATGAACTACAATAAACCTAATTACAATGGTGCTTGGCCCCATCCATTATTAAAAAAAACTACTGGCTGCTGCAAACGCTCCTCCAACTATTTCCAGAAATTTCCAGAGACTGTTCTGTGGGAGCTTATTAACAAATCCTGTCAGAGTCCCATTCAAGATGGCGACCACGGAGGAAGACTGAACTCACCTCCTCCACAGAATACACCAAATAACACCTCTTACTAGGCCACTTCCTCCTCAAAAGAACTGATGGCTGACTGAACAGCTACTGAGCAACCAAAGACCGAAGGGCAAGAGAACAGCAAGAGCGATGGAGCCCTGGTAAGAAAGGGAACGCCCACCCTCGACGCTGGGAGCGGGAGCGGCGGCGGGGAAGGCAGAGCGCGGAGCAGCCCTTCCGGGGTCGGTCTGGTCTTGCGCTAGAGAAAAGCCGCGGTTTGTAAGAGCAGCGGGTATACGGAAGAGACAAGGCTAGAACTCCCTGCGGAGCTGCAGGGAAGCTCTCCAGGTCGGAGGGGCGGCAGAACGACGAGGTTTGTGCTCCCAATCCTACCTTAAAGTCTAGAGCAGAGCGGGGCGGACGCCATGGCGGGCAGGTCCAGTCGTCACTGGGAGCTTGTCACTTCAGCAGGCCCAGGGTCCGCGGGCCCACACCAGCCCTGGGCGCATGGGGCACAGGAAAAAAGCCACGGTTTAAAAGGCCTGAGGAACTGTGGGAACGTTCCCCACCCCCTCGAAAGTCCAGCCCCGAGTAGGTCTGGCTGCCCAGCGGCGGGTTCCAACGCCATAAGCAGGGTGTCCTGGTATTGTAACTGGCAGGTCAGCTCGTCACAGAAAGCTCTTCACCTCAGCAGGCCCAGGGTCTGCGGGCCCACACCAGCCCTGGCGTCGCTGGGACACGGAAAAAAAACCTGCGGTTTAAAAGAGCCGAGGCTTGTGGGAACACTGCCTGCTACCCCCTTAGAAGCCCAGACCAAAGCAGGGTCTGGACGCCATAAGGGGCCAGTTCAGATGCCCTAACTAGTGGGTCCTGATGCCATAACTGGCGGGTCTGGTGGTTACAGGGACCTTGTGACGTCAGCAAGCCCAGGGTCCTGAATCCCACAGCAGCCCCGTTTGTGCTGGGATACAGAAAACACACACACACACACACACACACACACACCCCGCAGTTTAAAAGGGCCAAGGAACTGTGGGACCTTTCTCTCCCCTTCCACCTTAAAAGCCTGAACATAATTTTAAAAAAATTAATTGACATCTATCATACAGTTTCACTCAAATGTGGAACATAAGCAATAGCACGGTGGACCATAGGGGAAGGGAGGCAAAACTGAAGGGGGAGAAATCAGAGAGGGAGAGGAACCATGAGAGACTATGGCCCAGGGGTAAACAAACTGAGGGTTTCAGAGGGGAAGGGGTGGGAGGATGGGGTAACAGGGTGTTGGGTATTAAGGAGGGCATGTGTTGTGATGAACACTGGGTGTTATACACAACTACTGAATCACTGAACACTATATCAAAAACTAATGTACTTCCTGTACAGTGGCTAACTGAACATAATAAAAATTAATTGAATTTAAATAAAAAATAAGTAAAAAATAAATAAAAAATAAAGTTTGTGTAAGATAAGCCAAAAAAAAAAAAAAAAAAAAGCCTAGACCAGAGCGGGGTGTGGCTCATGGTGAGCTTGTGATCTCAATGAGCTCACGGTCCACAGGCCCACACCCAAGGCCCGGTGGTACTGAGACATGGACAACAAGCCATGGTTTTGTGGGAGTGTTTGTTTTTGGTTTTTTTGTTTTGTTTTGTTTTTAACTGTTGAAAATTTTGTGTTCTTTAGTTTTTTAGGTTTTTTTTTTTCCTTTTCTTTCTTTTCTCCTTTTTTCCCCTTTTATCATTTTTTTTCTTTATTCTTTCTGTAAAATGCCATAGTTTAAAAGAGTAACTAGCATATACACCCACAGCTCCAGCCAATCAGCAAAAGTCACCAAGCACACACAGGCTGCATAGGGAAAACCATACACAAAACCTTGCCTTCAACTTCAGGAGTAGTAGCCATTTCACGTAATCCATAGAAACAAACACAGAGAAACAAGCAAAATGGGTAGACAGAGGATGATTCTCCAAAAAAAAGAACAAGAAAAAAACCCCAAAAAGAACTAAATGAAGCAGAAATAAGCAATATGCCTGATAAGTAATTTAAAGATTGTAAAGCTGTTCACAGGGCTGGAGAAAAGAATGGAAGAACTCAGTGAGACCTTCAATAAAGAGATAGAAAATACTAAAAAGAACCAATCAAAGTTGAAGAATACAATAACTGAAAGAAAAATAACACGCTAGAGGGAATCAACACTAGATTAGAGGATGCAGAAGAATGTATCAGCAATCTGGAAGACAGGGTACTGGAAAGCACCCAAGCTGAACAGCAAAGAGAGAAAATAATTTTTTAAAATGAGGGTGGGGCACTTGGGTGGCTCAGTCAGTCAAGCATCCAACTCTTGATTTTGGCTCAGGTCATCTCAGGGTTGTGAGGTTGAGCCCCACATTGGGTTCTGCACCAAGCATGGAGCCTGCATAAGATTCTTTCTCTCTCCCTCTACCCCTCCCCCTCCCTCTCTATAAATAAATAAATAAATAAATAAATAAATAAAATAAAGATGAGGATAGGTTAGGAGATCTCTTGGACAACCTCAAGCAAACATTTACATTATAGGGGCTCTCAGAAGAAGAAGAAGAGAGAGAAAGTAGTAGAAAACTTATTTGAAGAAATAATAACTGAAAACTTCCCTAATGTAGCTAGGGAAATAGACATCCAAATCCAAGAAGCACAGAGTTCCAAACAAGATGAACCCAATGGGGTCTACACCACAGCACATAATAATGAAAATGTCAGAGTTTAAAGATAAAGAGAATCTTAGAAGCAGCAAGAGAGAAACAAAATGTTATCTTCAAAGGAAGACCTATATGGCTCTCAGTTGATTTTTCAGCAGAAACTTTGCAAGCCAGAAGAAAGTGGTATGATATAGTCAAAGTGCTGAAAGGAAAAAACCTACAACAAAGAATACTCTACCTGGAAAGGTTATCATTCAGATTTGAAGGAGAGATAGTCTCTGAGACTAAAGCGGGGGGGGGGGAGATAAAAGAGTTTATCACCACTAAACAAGCCTTATAAGAAATGTTAAAGAGACTTCTTTCAGTGGAAAAGAAATGGCCATAATTAGACATAAGAAAAATATGAATAAAAAGATGTAAAATATAACAACATTTACTCAAAATGTGGAGAAGGGAATAAAAAGAGAAGGGGAAAAAGAAAAAGATTTTTTTTCTTTTTCTGTGTTTTTTTAAAGAATGTTTGAACTTAAATGACCATCAAATTAATATGAACTGCTATTTACTTAGGATGTTATATATGAACCTCATGGTAACCACAAACCCAGCACCTATGATAGATACACAA